>NC_045157.1:22283264-22635764 GCF_900700415.2 Clupea harengus
AGATCTCCTGTTTCCTCAGGGACTGGGCTCACATATGACTCTATGATCAGAGAACAAACTTATCTTTGTATCATAAGACTGGAGATGGATCACATTTTTCCTGCTCGACAATATGTTTATAAATGCTTTTTTCCTGATTCTCATGTTACGGGAATAAACAATATGATGATTGCATGGAAGTTATAGTATACAGCAGTGGTTGCAGAGTATTGGAAATCATGGCATGTTTATAGGTTTTTATGGGTCTGGCATTATTGGTGCAATATTCTAGCAGCTGACTTTAAAGTGTAGCTTCACCCACTGCATAATTTTGAAAAATGCTAAAAGGTGGGCAAGGGGCTGAGGAGGTGGGGTGATTTAACTGTTGAGTCTCGAGGGGCTGAGAGTTTACTCCATTCCAATGTATGTATATGTATATCATGACTAAGTCCGCCTTGGCCTTGGATGATTTTAAACAGAAGATGGCTTATTGAGCCATTTTAAACTCATAAAATGCAGACTATTTCATGAAAAATAGTAATTTTGTCAATATCAACACTGCTAGCATTGATCTGTTTCAGTCACATAATTTAGTTTACAACTCGAAAAAACACATTTAAAGGGAAACTTTGGGATTTTTACCCAAATTGTACCCAAACTTTGGGTCAACATTTTTACTAGGGACAAAACAAGTATTGAGTTACAACGCTATAACCGGCAACCACAAAACGTTTGTTGTCTTTGGGCATCGGATTTTGGACAGAGTAAACCCAGTGTTACCCTACCACTTTACTACATGGTAGTTTATTTCTTCACTTGGTCACTTGGGAGGAGTTTTTCTTCACTCTACAAATTGATTCTGACACTTGAAGGAGAGACCAACTTGCCTAATTCTTCCTCTTAGGTTGTTACTCCTCTTTACCAGCAGGTGGTAGCATAGAGTCTAAATGTAGATGGGTGCAATGAAAGAAGAGGAGGAGGAAAGTGGCAAAGTTGAGGAGGGGGTAAAATTCCACTGCAGTAACTGAGAGTGAATGGGTGTGGGGGGAAGACAAAGAAGAATGTCCAGGCTATATGTGTCGTGACCGTGTGTGTGTGTGTGTGTGTGCGCGTGTGTGTGTGCGCGTGTGCACAGGCTCCTGGCCCAGGGCTTGGTTCTGAACGCGGACACCAGCCGTGGCTCCACAGCTTGCGGGGCCATAGCCGAGCTGAGGGAGGAGGAGGATGAAGCCTACTTCAGCTCTTACGGACACTACAGCATCCACGAAGAGATGCTCAAGGTGCGTCTGTGAGCCCCCACCACTATCTCATGGCGCCCTGGCTAACAACCTCCGCAGGAAGTTAAAAATAGTGTTATAGTTCAGTGAAACTTCTAAGCGCAAATGCCTCAAGAGCTAACAGATGACACACAAATGCAGCATTTGGAGAAAAAAAAAACAGCATAGCGGCATTGAAACAGCAGCATATGCATTTGCACTATACAAGCATTAAGCTTTGTCGAGAAAATTGTTGAAAAGTGGGAGTGAGTGATCAAAGACTTTCAACCCTTCCCCCCAACACACACACGCACACACTCGCATATGTACACTTCTCTCACTGCAGTATATGCAATGGGCTGCGTTTGTGATTGGTGCTTAGTATGGTGCTTGCGTTAATACTGTGTTTGCGTCAGACCCTCAAACTCCCATCACACCCCAAAGGGGACACGAGCGGTTGGTGCAGGAAGCTGCTGACGCCCGTCTAATGGGGGCCATAAAAGCCACAACTGTATACGTTGACATGTACGTCTGCGGATGTATAGCAAGCGTCATACTCTTCTTAACTCGTTCCTCACTTGCTGACCCCTCTGCTGTCTCTCACTGTCCAAGTTCAATTATCTCTGTACATTCCTCAGCAAGTGACTGTGAAAAAAAAGTGCCGATGCAGGAAGTGTCTTTACCCTGTACTTGATATGATGTAAATGAGTTGCTGTGCAATAATGTTCATTTACTTATAGATTATAATGTTTAAGAGGTCTTATGAATTGGTTGATCCTGGCTTAGATTTGTATGTTGGCTAAATTAGTATTTTATGTATATTATTATATTATGTGTATTTTCCACTGCACTTTGATCCTTCCCTGTCGACACCAACGTCAGCTCTTTTTGCTTTGGGCACTTGTTCATTCATTTCAAACTTTGTAATAACTTTATAACTTTCTGGTGTAATATATATTTTTTTCTTCCTTATTAAACCATTTCACCGGCGTATGCATATATACAGTATGTGTGCATAGACTGCTTTGAATGAAACTAGTCCAGACTTGTCCTGATACATTGATCTCTCAGTAACGATCACTCATCTAGAGAGACATGTGTTCCATCTTTTTAATGGAAAAAATAGATATGACAGTGGCATTATTTATCACCTTATTGTTGTTGTCTCTGCTAACCCCCCCCCCCCCCCCCGAACCCCTCTCAACGGCGTCCACACAGGACAAGGTGCGCACAGAAAGCTACAGAGACTTCATGCACCTGAATCAGGACGTCTTCAAGGACAAGGTGAGTGGACAGAGAGACTGGTGAGGCCGTTTCTAGTCAGGGTTCCTCCTGCATGTCTCCTCTCTCTGCGTTGGAGTTTAAGCACAGGGGTGCGCTGGCATGGTCGTGTGCTCCAGAGGAAAGAGGGAGAGAGAGAGAAAGAGAGAGAGAAGGGGATAAAGCTGGATAACGATGTGATGACAGCGCTGATTTAAAACCCTCTGACTTTATTACACGCCAAAGCGTTTTTCAACAGCACCTAACCAGTGGACTGCACTGAGCTGATAACAGGGGAGAGCAACCCCCCCCCCCCCCACACACACACACACACACACACACACACACACACACACACATACACACACACTCTCACACCTCTGTGTAACACACACACACACACACACACACACACAGCAACACATAGCAGCCTATACAGGCCTCATTTGTTATATGCTGATGGCGGCGTCACCAGGGCTGTTATGAGTGGCTGGGGGATGAGGGGAGGGGGGAAAGGGCCTCTGCTAGGGCATGATTTGGGAGTGGGATTGGGGGGTGTTGGGGGTTGGGGCGGCGAGCCAGGGGCTTATCTTGGCCATCGGGGCAGCGGTGTTGGTGAATGGGGCTGAGTTCGGCGAGCCGATGCGACCCTGTCAGCATGATAAACGGCGTCCGCTCCCTTATTACATGGCTCTGCAGCAGGGGGATGGCAAGGACAAGCTGGCAGATCAGGAGTGCGTTCACTCCTCGTTTTGGCAGTGTGCTCACTCCCTCCCTCTCTTTCTCTCTCCCCCTCCTTCTCTTCTTTTCTCTTCTCCTCCTCCCTCCCGGCCCTCAGGTGGTGCTGGATGTTGGCTGTGGCACTGGAATTCTCTCCATGTTTGCGGCCAGGGCGGGTGCCAGGAAGGTCATTGGGGTTGACCAATCCGAGATCATCTACCAAGCTATGGATATTGTAAGGTGAGCATGGTGTCCAGAAATAAGCAATGTATGGGCACTTCAATTCAGCTGAGGATTGAGTGAAAATGAAGTGTGTTTTCCTCCAGAGATCTCAAAACCTCATCAAACATATCCAAAATACCTTATCAAACATATCTTCACGCTGAAGGCTGTCCATATGTATTTGTGGATATGTTTATTTGATATCTATCTATTACATATCTGTAATTGCTATTTGCCTGTTAGATGTCTGGGTTGGTTACCCTTTTCGATTACTCTAAATTCACAATTAGTCATTTCCTTGTCTTCCGTCCTGTCTCATTGGAGATGTGTGTTATCTCTTTGAGTGCTCCTCAGTAATTGAACCCATGACTTTGCAAAGACAATAAGATCTCCTATCATAGCTATGCTGATGCCACCCAAATTTACTTGGCCCTCTCCCCTAATGACTATGGTCCCTTAGAATGCAATGACCAAATCAACAGCTGGATGTCTCAAAATGTCCTTCTGCTGAATAAGGACAAAACTGAAATAATCATATTGGGACTTAAGATTGTTACTGATCTGATCTTGACACAAAAGAACTTAAAGTGAAGAACACTGTTAAAAACCTTGGTGTCTTAATTGATCGCGATCTCAGTGTTAAGAATAGGGATGAGAATTGATAAGATTTTAACGATTCCGATGCCTTATCGATTCCTGCTTATCGATTCGATTCCTTATCGATTCTTTTATCGATTCTTATTGGGCAAGGGGTGAAAAAAAGAGCACAAACGGGTTTATTTACATTAATTTTCTTTTATATAATTTTCTATAATGCTGCACACACCATATACAGTAATAACCAAAAACATTTATACATATTCCTCTTGAACTTAAAATAAAACTTACATAACTTAAATAAAATGTATTCTGTTTAATTTAAACATGTTCCTAGAAATGAACCTAACGAAAATCTGGGGCATCTACCGTAGTAAAAGGGTGCAAACCTTTCACCACAAACTTAGTCACTGCTCGGTGACATTCGTTGATCCTCTCCTCGGTAATTTTATTTTTCCCTGCCTCGAAGAAAGGATGGGCTAGAGGTGTACATGACGTGCTAGCTGTAGCCTGTGACCCAGACAGACTACCAGCCTCTGAACTGGTCTGACTGAACGTCATCAGCTAAATTGGAAATCTGCCTCAATGTAGGGGGCTGAAAATGGAAGATTCTATAGCCAAGCTAGCGTAGCTATATGCTAAGTTTAATAATGGATTAAAAGACGATATGCTCAGTTTAATAATGGGTTGACACGAAAACGCGAACGTTTGCTGATAACACACGCCCTCCGATAATTAACACCGTTACGATCAAACATTTCTCAAAACTGGACTTTCAATCCAACGTGAAGTGATCAATAATGGGAGACCAATGCCGGAGCTAAAATGTATGCTTCAAACGAAGGGACAGAAGATAACTTGATCGACTACACACAATAAAGGCAAATTGCTTCACACAGTGAGTGGTTGTGATCACTTTTGAAGAGTTTACCTTGGACAGAAAGAGATGAAGCGCCGACATTAGCTGAGCTGCTGCATGCATCGAAGACATGACATTCCTGTAATTTAATTCCATGCTGTGTGTTCAAATGCTTATTCATATTTGTTGTATTTCCTCCCTTCGACGAAATAGGTGTCATTTTTGTCGTGTGAAATAGAGCCAAACTTTAGAACGCTTCTGCCTAGTTGCCATGTTTGCTGCAGTCTGAAGAAGAAACTAAAAAAGTTTGCGCATGCGCAACGCCACAAAGGACCGATAGCAGAACCGTTAAAGAATTTGGCTGACGATTCCAAACAATCGGTTCACTAGGAACCGGTTCTAAAAAAGAACCGGTTCTCGATTCTCATCCCTAGTTAAGAACCACGTGAAAACAATAACTAAATCATCTTTTTACCATCTTAAACATAGTCAAACTCAGAGGCCTTATCATAACACGATTTAGAATAACTCATTCATGCCTTTTATCTTCAGCAGGGTAGAATACTTTGGTCTTTTCAGTGGCCTTCCTAAAAAAGACCATCAAACAGCTTCAGCTTGTACAAAATGCAGCTGCTAGAGTTCTTACGAAAATGAAAATAAAAATAACTCGCCACATTACGCGAATACTTAATTTTATTAACTTATATATACGTATTATGTATACGTTTATAAACCACTAAATAGTACAGGACCAAATCACCTCGGATATATTTCAGTGGTACACACCTGCTAGACCTCTCAGATCACTGGAGAGAAATCTGTCGGACTGCATTGTCAGAACTAAACATGTTGAAGCAGCTTTTGGCTCTTTCAGCTCTGGACTTCCTGATGACATCAAAGGTGCTCCAACTGTAGCCAGTTTCAAATCTGGACCCAACTGTTCTCAGATGCTTTCTGTTAGTCGATCGCATGCACTCCACTTTTAATGTATTTACTTTTTGAATTATGTTTTTTCTACGTTTGTTTAACTTCCTTTTTAATCTTTTAATGTTAATCTTTTAATATTCTTTTAACTATTATAATTCGCTTTACCTTTTTCATTCTCTTATTTTGCATGTTCTTTGATCTGCTCATTGTGCATCACATATGTGTATGAATTGTGCTATATAAATAGACTTGCCTTGCCTTGCTGCTCTTGACCAGACTAACTTCACTAAGCTACAGAAGCTGAGACTCAGATATCTGCTCCAACCTGAGGTGGTTGACTCAATCTCTCACTGAAGCCCCATGGAGGACTGCCTGACCTCCAGTCCATTTTTATTTGTTCCCGGTGCATGACTTCAATAAATCCCATGTTGTGCGCCCAACTCGTAACGCTCATAATTTAAGCCTTCCTCTGTGGACAGCCAGTCACCTCCTGCCTTCCACACAATAGAACCTCTCCAGCTACTTACCGCTCGGTGGGGTTTTACGGCATCACTCACACTGCCACCGTCCCAACCTTCGAGTTATTAGCGCTCATCTCATTTGCCATAAGACCGAAATGGGAGTCATTTACATTCTGTGATATTCATCTCCCCTTGCCTAGCTTGAGGTGCCGCTTTGGCGGCACGTTTATGATTGCTTTGGTTATGATTGTGTAAGGTGTCCCCGGTGGTGGAACACGCTGTGCAGGGTGAGGTGGGGGTGGGTAGGGGTAGCAGGTTTAATTTTACAGTCCAGCGGGCCGCAGTGGGAGCCGCTCGGCCCGCGGTTTGTGTGGCTCTCGGCTCCAAGTGTTTGTTCCGGTTTAAGTATGCAGCGTTTGTCCTCTCCCCTTCCCCTATCCTCTACGCTCGCTCTCTCCCTACATACCCTCTGGAACCCTCCGTGTCAGCAGTAAAAGATGATGTGCATTGAGTACACTCATCATTACAATAGTGGTTGTTGTTTGAGGGGCTGCTGAGTGACGACCAGCCTGCAGGAACACCTCCCCGCAGTGTGTGTCTCCAGCCAAACCTGTGTGTGCGCATCTGTGTGTGTGCGCATCTGTGTGTGTGCGCATCTGTGTGTGTTCGCATCTGTGTGTGTGTGTGTGTGTGTGTGTGTGTGTGTGTGTGTGTGTGTGTGTGTGTGTGTGTGTGTGTGTGTGTGTTTAGCCCACTGCATTGTTCACTCAGCAGTTCATTTGCGTTTCGCAGTGAGTTAGTATGTGGCTGCTGATTTTATTGACTGAGTTCATTTGGACTCTGCCGCTTCCTCTGTGATTAATTGTGTACTTCAAGAGCATGCAGAGTTAAGGCTAATCATAGAACTGGCAGTGAGTCATTTTCCTGAAGTGAGATGCCTGCAAAAACATACTGTAAGAATAGGCTGGTGTCATTGGGTAATTCCAGTCTTCTCCTGTGGTTGTAAACCTCTGTAGTCTGGATTACTTAACCTGTCCCCAGGGATATGGCACCAGTGCAGATACACAGAAAGCGACTGAGAGAGGCTGTGGGGCTCTCTAGCTCCGCTCCAAGTGTCTCTCTCTTTCTCTCTCTCTCTCTGCGCAGTATCTGACATTGTCCTCTAAATTACCCCTGTAATGAGATTACAGCGTTTCCCTCCTCACTAAGACAGTCCTGAGAGGGGGAATGGGAGAGGGAGGCGAGCGCCACAGTGGGCCTCTGGGAGAGTGTGATAGTGAGGAGGGGCAGAGATAAGGATCAGCTGGGCAGAAATACGCTCTGGCGCCGTGAGTAATTGTTCTGTCCCCAGTAACATTAGCTGTCATGATAATGGAGTATTTAGAGAGATTGATACTACGGGTGGCTGGTCAAAAAAAATAAAAAAAATAAAAAGGGATGATTGTTTAAAGTTGGGTGTCTCGTGGAAGCACATAGGTGCTCAGGTACAGACAGTGTTGGGATGACGTTACCCCAGTGGAAGTGATTGGAGGGAGATGTGTTGTCCTGGGCTCCATTGTAATGTTGAGAAATTAGCAGCCATGCTGGTGGAGACCTGTGTCTATCTGCAGTTTGGGAAAGAGTGCAATTAGAGCTCATCATTGAGACCAAACAGAAATGGCTCAGTAGTTTGTTCGTTTATTTATTCATTGTTAACAAGTGCTTGTTTTGTCTGTATTTATTTTAGTCATGCAATTGTTAAGTGCAGTTTATGACTTTAATGGCCATATTTCTTGTCTAATTTCCCTGCCCAGATCCAACAACCTGGATGAGACCATCACCCTCATTAAAGGCAGGATAGAGGAGGTGACGTTGCCGGTGGAGAAGGTAGACATCATCATCTCCGAGTGGATGGTGAGGAATGCACGTTTGACTACAGTCCTTCTCCAAATCACTGTTCACAACCACACTATAAATGTGTACGAACCCTGGATAAGATCATTTAAAGGTATTCTGACCACAGTAGACATACAGGGAGTTTTAAAGAATGTTTATTTTGTACTAGTAGTATTAGTGCATAACTCCAGTACAGAGGGAAAACTAAAAAAATATGAATAAATAAATCTTAATAGAAAAATATCTCTAGGTTTTTGGAAGTTTGGAAAAACACCATGAGATGATTTATTTTTTTAAATCCATAAAACAGTCCAATTTACTGAATATGAAATAAGCAATAGCATATGGTCAAATTCCAAAGCAATTCCATGGTTGTGTTCTCATTACAAAATGGTTTGTTAGATGCATATGGTCAAGCTAAAGAACCACAAATTGACTAAATGAAAAAAAATAAGGATAATCTTATTCGCATTTTTGTGCCAAGTTGCCTTGTTTTCTCCGAGTGCTTAACATAAATGTGTGAGCATCTTTTACAGCAGCATTAATGATCCATGAGTCAAGTGACATTGGTAAGCAAATCCATTAGTGACATTGGTAAGCAAAGACAATAGGTACCTCTTGGAAGCAAGCAATCTATTTTTATATGCTAGGTAGCTATGTGAAATTGTAGAGGAGATGATGGGAAATATGGCATTTGAGAGAGAAGTGTTTTATCAGAAATAATTTAGCAGTTTTTGGTGAGCATGACTTGAGAGTAAGCTGAAGTTGTGTAGTCTGATGGTTTGGATCGAACCACATGCTGAACAGAAAGTCCTGCAGCGAACAGTTCAGCATAATTACACACACCCTTACATCCCTAACATGCATAAATGCTGTTCATAGCTGGTGCATCCCCACTGCAGAAATGCATGCATCATTTATTACATGTGATACCTTCTGTCATGCTGGTAGAAACATGGCGGAGACACAAACTTCACTCTCACACATTCTTATTCATGAGCCTGTGTTTATCTGACCATCTGATGACATCCCAGCATGCTCGGGGTCTGCACATGTTTCACAGGCTGCAGCTCCGGCGCTTGGCAGTGTGGGTAAATTGAATTTCTGCCCAGGCCGAAGTGCTGTGGAATGATGAGGGATAGTGGACGTAATCTCCAGTGGCATAAACTCCGCCGGCATTAATAAATGTGAGGATTCAGCCGTCACTTTTCATCTGACCACACTGACAAGACTGATGATTATACAGTGAGGACAGTGTGGCCTCTGCCCCACTGGCCATCTCTGCTGGGAGTGAGTGTATGTGTGGTAGTGTAATAGTATTAGACAGAGAAATGCATTGCACAGGTACAATTTCACGTCAAGTCACCCATTTCACTGTAGCGATCTAACAGCTAGTTATGTATCTAGTGGCAGTTGTTTCTTGTTGCCACCTAATGGTTCTCATTAACACAAAGCATGTTATATTCAGATGCAGTGTCGTGCGGGGCATAAACTGTAAAGATTCTGGTTTTGGTTGATTACAGTTTGACTGCGCGTTAACCAAAGAGGAGTTCTCAAGTGATTACATAAGCAGTGAAATGTGGAGGCATGCTTTTTGACGAACAGACGGACTAGAGTCGCCAGTGCCGCTCGCATCCGAAATGTTTCGTGCCGAGGGAGGTGTTCGCCCGAGTGCGGGCCAGCGATGAGCTGAGGTGGGGCGTTCTGGTGAGCACCGCAATACATCACCGCCTCGCCCGTGAGTGACCCCACCCCCCCACCACCTGCTTCTCTGAGGCAGGATATGTGTGCATGATGGTCCTTTTTTTTTTTCTGAGCAGAGCCTGGTACAAAAATGGGCCACGCCACGTGTGCCAGGCAGCCAGAGGCTTCACACAGAGGACGGCCGAGAAAGTTCATCCCTAAAATTAGCCACTTTCCAGCGCAGGGTAGCTGAGTCCCTCCCTTCAGATGTAACCAACGAGTCAAATCTCCATAATCGAGAGCGGAAGACCGGCGAGGAGAGTGATTGCACAGAGAGCGATTGCACTCTAGAGGCAGTCATGTTTTTTCCATTTGTCCATATTTTCTCAGCTGGGGGGGGGGGAGATTACACTCCCGCCTTCAGTGGTGAAAAATGGAGTGAGGGTCCAGTCCAGACGTATTAAAGTGAGATTAGGGTCAGTAGAGCCCCCTTCCACCGCCACTTCCACCAGACCCCAAGTGCCGTGCTCTGTCACAGTGATTGTGCAGTTAACCTCCACAGTCCCACAGCAATGCCTCAGCGCATTCGCCCACTGGTGTGGGTTTGTGTAGATTTGCGCCAGGTCACAGAGACTCGTGACTGAAGCCTGTTCTTAGAAATATATTGGAGTCATTGAGTTGTTTTTTCTAGAATAGTTTACCCTCAATGGGAATATCCCTGTGTAGTCTTGGGTCTCACTGACATTGGTTGGAAAGGCCACCGTCTTTGAGAGCTTGTAAAGAAATGAATCGCACTAGTGGCTGTGTGGGAGAAAGTTCACTCCCTTTGAGGAGAAGCAAACGACTCCCTCCCATCAAAAACTATTTCAGGGGCTGTCAGCGTGTGTGTGTGTGTGTGTGTGAGCGTGAGCGTGTGTGCGCGTGTGTGCATGCAGTTTAATAAATCAGAAGGGGGAATGTTTGGTAGGACGAGGCATTGTCTGCCGGATAGGTGTTTGAAAGACGGCTCAAAAGCGCTGGCTTGTCATTTCATAACTCACCAAATTGATCCGCAGTTGAAGCACAGGGAAAAAACAAACAGGCCGCTGGAGATAAGAGAGAGAATGAGAGAAACCCAGAGGAAGAGAGGGAGCAAGCAGGAGAGTGAGAGAGCAGACTGAGGACTTCTGACACCATCTCTGGCCTGGGGGAGGCTTAGCATGGGGCAGAATAAAGCTCGTCACAGACAGATCCATCATGCCTGGCGGCTACCCAGCTCTTTTGTTTTTGTCAGACATCAGGAAATAAGACTGCTCTCTCAAGCCTATTCTCAGGTGAGAGGTGACGGATGAAGTAATCCATGACCGGACCGGACAGAGGAGTTTTGCTGTAAACACACTTTCACAGAAACACCGGTCGATGCAATTGATACAAGTCTTTACAATGGCGGGCTGCTTAATGTGGTTTCAGTTCTTTGTTTGCTTCTCTTTAAGGAGACCGCTTCAGTTGTTTGTGTTCTGTCCCGTAGTTAGCTCGTATGGCTCAAGTTTGTGTATTTTCCATCTTTCTCTATTGTCTTGTGCATTTTTCTTTCTTTCTTTCTTTCTTTCTTTCTTTCTTTCTCTCTCTCTCTCTCTCTCTCCTCTCTGTGTGGGGTTGCTCCATGTGTGATTGTGCAGTAGCTGAATTAATGGCAGATTCCCATCCGTGGCCTCATTACCTGCTGATAGGAGTCTTACCTGCCGCAGGAGCGGACAGCTGTAATCACTCATCCAGTCCCCAGGCCCTCACAGCCTGTCTCTCACTCACACACACACACACACACACACACACACACACACATACACACACTTTCTCTCTCACAAACACACATTCACACACACACACACAGAGTTTAGCTGCAGCACTTCTGGCACAGGTCAACCAGAGGACCTCACTGCAGTTGGCTCTGAGCTGGGACCACCACAGAAGCGCTTATTTTCTCGGGAAACTTCCCTCTTTTGGTTCTTATCAGCCAAACACCTCACCTCACTTAAATGATAGTCAGTCTCTGGGGGAGTTTGCTTTATCCCCCCCCCCCTCTCATTCCACTCTCATTTCACTTGTGTCCTGATATCCCACAATACCTCCTATCCATCACTTCAAATGGATCCTCCGCAGTTCCCCCCCGCGCGTTCATGTGCACCTCATGTTCTCGCCTCCTTTCTCTGCGCTACTAGTTTTTGCGGGCTGCTACCACGACACCAAACAGCGCGCCTCTCATAGAGCTTTTGTCCTGGGAGAGGAACCCCACCACGCCTGGGCATTGGCTGTGATGTGAGCTTGTCTCGATTTAATGGCCTTATATGCCATGGAACATTGCCCTCTCGTAAGCATTCATATGGAAATCAGGTCCCATAGCTGCAGGCTGAACAATGGGCTACCCGCAGCAGTTTTGGCTGCTCCAGCCTGTGTGTTATTTAGGGGACATGCTAGGGCGCTAATTCACGCTCTGCTCTCCAGCAGTTTATGCAGGCAGCCGCTCAGATGGCATGACATTTGACATGACGTGATGAGAATGATCATGACTTTTAAATGGTAATGGCTGCTATAATTAGCGTATACTGCTTTTGGTCAATACAAGACAGATTATGTTTTTTACTTAAGATCTGTTACCTACACCTAGAAGGTATTTTAACAGTAAATCCTATTGATATTGTTATGTACATCAATATATAAATTTAGTCAACTGTGGAAATGTTTAGGTCATGGACAATCCAGCTGTGTGCCATACGGTTTAAATGTTCACTTCAGGACAGTGTAAAATCAAAGGACAGAATTTATTTTCAAGACCAAATTGCATTATAACTATCGAAAATCGTTGGAAATGAAATGTTGAAAATGTTGGAAATTGGCATCCAGAAATTTAAATCGGCCAGAAATCAACAAATATGCAGTATGGGTTTAATGAAGTTCAATGAACAGTTTGAGTGAAGTTAGAATGAGGTATTTATAGTGCAGTATAGAGTATTTATAGAGCTGTATGGGTGTGTTTGTGTGAGTGTCTATAGTACAGTATAGAGTATTTATATATTTGTATGGGTGTGTTTGTGTGAGTGTCCAAGCTTTCACCCTGGAACATGGTCTGCTGTGTTTCTGCAGTAATTGAAAAGGTTTGACGGCAGGATGCTTTGGGCAGGAGGAGAGGAAAGCTTTGCTGATGCCAGATGTTTCTCGTGGCCAGAATGACAGCACTGGGTGTTCACTGCTATCCCATTGACAGGGGGTCCAATAGTGTTGTGTGAACCTGCATGTAGATTAGCCAACATCTCAGCACTTCTGGAAAATGCAGAAAAGGCAAAGCTTTTTACAATCGGCTTAACATCAAAGCTTTGGGACTAAGAGGTTTGATCTGTAAAAAAGTCTGACAATCGGACTTCCCTCCCACACAATCTGATATGACTGTTAATATGGGATGTTTTTAACACACGCACACACGCACGTACACACAGACACACAGGTCGTATTTGTATCATACTAGGAAAAGGGCACATTCAGAATTATTACTCTCAGTCATTATGAAGCTTAAACTACGAGAGAAGTCGTAAAATTACTCACTCAAAATGTTTGTGTGTGTGTGTATACGTCTGTGTGCGGTATACATTTATAAGACAATTGATTTAATGTGCACAAATGTGCATCTCATTTTCATTAGGCCTACTACTCTCATTAGCCGCGTTCATGGAGATCTGCTCTGATTCGGTTAGGGCCTGTAAATCTCAATACCACCCCAGTTCTCACTAATGTCACGCAGTCAGCACCGTTATGCACCCCAGCCACACTTTTATTTGGGGAAGGCCAGCTATCAATCAAAAACAAACAACAGTGAAAGACTGCAGGTGTACCTTTTTTATGCTAGCGCTTTTTCCTGTCATAGATCTTGCCCAGAAAACAACGGTAATGAATTTTTCTTGAGCGGCTGATGGGGTTTGGCTCTGAGGCGGAGGCCGATGTGAAGCCCAGCCACTCAGGCACGGAGGTGAGGGCAACACGGAGGGGAATGCAGCTTTAATTAGCTTTCTCTCCACACAGCCCTGACACGCACCATAACGGACGGCTTTAGAGAAAAGAGAGGGGGGTTGGTCTCTTAACACTATAAAAGTTTTAGGGGTTTCTTTTCTTCTCTTCCCCACATTTATAAGAATGGCTGTCCAATTAAATTCGGTAGCAGCCAGTCTACAAGAAAAAGAGAAAAAAACTGAGCAGAGATGGAAAATTCTTTCTTTCCAAGTCCTTCCCAAGCTGTCCGTGGGGCCATCGGATGAGCAGTGGTACTGCCATTCCGTTCCATTCAGCATTCCAAACAGAATTCCATGACTTGCTTTACACGCCTGGCTTGATGCCTGCGAGGACCAAGCTGATGTCTTCCACTCTCCTCTCATGGATCCCATTCATAGATTTCCTGCCATGAGCCATTATTTTCCTATTGTTTGTGTTCAGTGCTGACCTCCACCGCCGCCAGTCAATTAGTGTTGAGTTGTCTGAAGGCAGCTGCACACTGATGAACGTGTGGAATAGCTCTTTAACAGGAGCCATCACAGCCTCACCCAAGCTCTCCCAATAGTGACTTGAAATTTGCCATTCCAGTGCAGTAGGCTGTATGAATAGGGTATGGTATGGTATATATGGAGCTGTATGAATAGGGTATGGTGTATATATGGAACTGTATGAATAGGGTATGGTGTATATATGGAGCTGTATGAATAGGGTATGGTATATATGGAGCTGTATGGACTTGAATTGTTTAACGCTTGATGCCTGCTGCTTTGGTGGTCAGAGCAGAGTTTTTGCTTACCTCCTCATAAGATACTTAGAAAAGCCCACAACTGTGACAATTGCCAGCATTGTACTCCTCTAGTTAAGCTATAGAAGTGCACAGTGAAGCAGTTTTTGTTCTTAAAATCAGATGGTGCTGGGTGAGATTGTGGTGCCTTGGTTTACAGCGTCACCATCAAACCTGACTTATTATCTCTTCCCTACAGGCCTCTGTGCCAGGATGTGTTTTGTATTATGCTGTAGCGATGAGATGCTCCTCCGAATTGAATTCACTCTAAGGCCTTGTGTACAGCAGCTCCAAAGCCCAGGCGTCACTGTGTATTACTCACATATTCTATCCAGTCTCATCGTTTACGCTCTGCTGCCTTTACTATTCTCCCCTAAGCCTCCATGCAGTGCGGGAACGCTACCTTGTTTCGGTAATTAATGGTGAACATGCAAAACGAGGGAGAGGGATGGAGTGAGCGAGAGTAAGGAGAAAAACAGGGAGGGAGGGAGAGAGAGGGAGTGAGAGTGTCACGATGCAGGGGCCTTGAAGCCGAGGGCTTGGAGGATGGGTAATTCAGCTTCCGGAAGGTTCTCTCCCTGCAGTGGAAGCAGCCGCCTGTGAAATTGGGTTCTAAATTACAGCGTGGGGAAGATCGGCCATCAGTCCAACGCCGCGGCGGTTTAAAAATGACCCGGGCCGGGACCAAGGACAAAAAACAGGTGTGCTGCTGCTGCCACTGCCGCCGCCGGCCGCCGGCCGCTACCACTTCCGGCACTGACATAAAAATAGCAGAACACGACCAAATCAAGAACAAATCACCGCAGTTGCCCCCCCCTGCTCTCTCTCTTGGTAAAGCCACCAGAACTGGATGTGATCAGCATCGCCACCTGAGTTCACACAGAGGACAGAGATGCCTTTATTGGTCATATATTTACACTCTCCAATCCCCCCCCCCCAGTTGTGAGCCAGTCCCTGGTCTGAGTCATTAGGGGGCTTATCGGTGTGGCCTGGCCGTCACTCCACTCCTCTCCTCCCCTCGCTCCGCTTGACTGATGAGCTGGAGAGTGCCTAAGAGTGCAGATAAAGCCGCGGAGAGACCGTGAGCGGGCCCCTCTCTCTCTCGTTCTCTTTCTCTCTCTCTCCCCTCAGCACTTCTGATAAAGCGCTCAGCTACTGTTTGAGCTTCTTCCCCCCTGCTTGACTGCATCTTTGTGTGTGATGTGTTTTATTTTGAGAGAACCATTGATGGAACTTCTGTGCATCTTGACGCCCTTACCCACATCCGTCTTCAAGTGATTCCTTTGGCTTGCCTTGCAGGAGCAGAACAAAAGTAGTTTACTATAATTGATATGAATTCCGTTAGTTTAATAGAGACTGTTAGCTCTTGGTCATTTCAACAGTTTTGGCTCAAGAGGTCTTCCTGAGGCCTCTGCACACATTCAGCTGATCAACCAAGCAGTCACCAGAGGTGCAGCTAATGGTTGCCGACTTGTGTTATTGGAGCAGTATTCTTGGTGTGTGTGCTCTTTATACATAAGCTGAGAGCACTGTTGAAATAAATAATAGCAATCGACTCGCTGTCATTCAGACAGAAGCTCAAGGAGATGTGGCCAAAGCTCCATCTCAGCAGAAATGGAATAATGGCAAGGGTAATACGCTGTCTACCCAGGCAGAACACAGGGTCAGCGCAGGGTCACCTACGACAGAGGGTGCAGTGGGCCACTGGAGGTGTCAGGAGAAAAACCAGCCGTCCAGTCTCCATAAACCCATCAACCGTGATTTTCTTTGGGGAAGTTCCTGTGTGTGTGTGTGTGTGTGTGTGTGTGTGTGTGTGTGTGTGTGTGTGTGTGTGTGTGTGTCTTTCTGTGTGTGTGCTTCTGTGTGTATGACCCAATTATGTCAATTCATTGCTACCTTCAGCCAAATGTAGTGTTTGAGCGTGGCACGTTTAGGCTTAACTAAATCCATTTGGATATGATTTTGGTGTATGATGTTGTGATGGGGTTTGTAAAGATAATATTGCAATAATATTCAAATCTGCCCTTATTGATGTCTTCCCCATCTTCAGGGTTACTTCCTGCTGTTTGAGTCGATGCTGGACTCGGTGCTGTATGCACGGGACATGTACCTGGCAGAGGGTGGATCAGGTGAGTCAGTGCTAGTTTATTATATTTTTCACACACATACACACATACATACACACACACACACACACCCACACACACACACAACACATATACACACACACCTACACACACACACACACACACACACACATACACATACACACACATCCACACATACACACACACACACACACACACACACACATTTTGTAGCTCACATCACACGGCCCCCTCTAAACACATCTACTGCAGCACAGACCTGACAGCCCCATCTGTCTCCCGTTACTGCAGTGTAAACTCTGTTAACGCTCCCACTCTAAACCGCAGTCGCACCCTCAAAATGCTTTTTCCATTGCCACCGTTCGTGGAAGTGTTCTTGCTTGCATGCGACTCCACTTACCATACGTCTTCTGAGCGCTTAGGAATGGATGTCCACTCGAAGTGGAGGCAGAGGATTGAGTGTAACAAGGAAAAGATGGTGATGGTGTGGGGACGAGAACGAAAAAAACCGAGCTGGCTGGTTGGGTAACCCTTGGATGAGCTGGGAGGTGTGTGTGGGTGGGGTAGGGGGTGGGTTGGGGAGCAGTGGCTCGGTCCAGGGCGTGGAGGGGAGTCGACTCATCGCCCAGCATCTGGCTGAGGGTAAACACATCCTCCCTGCCACATGACTGATGGAAAGAAGGGTAACGCACCGTTACCCCCCCCCCCCCCCAGAGCCAAGAGAGTGTTGCCGGTGTTTGTGTTGGTACGTGTGCATATGTGCATCCTTCGAAGGACTCTCGTAAGTCGTTAGAAGTTGTGGAACAAGACCCATAGTGAAGTGCCATCCTTCTTAATCCTGTTCCTGCTTCAGAAAAGGCCCCGCGAGTCTTTAACAGCCATAGGTGAATTGCATTCCCAAGCTGTGGTGCCCTTATCGCAGTCCAAGCATGCTACATTATACAAGCTATTGATTTACGCTATAAAGATTGTGGATTGAATTAATTTGATGCAGAAATGGCCTTGCTGCTGAAGAGATGAATTGACTTAATTTCATGGTTTGTGTGTTGGGCTTGAAACGCCCTTGGTTTTCATCATTTGCTTTCAATTAGGTGTAGGTGCGATTGTTTTGCTGTGTGTGTGTGTGTGTGTGTGTGTGTGTGTGTGTGTGTGTGTGGTATTTAGCTCCTGCCTCTCCTGTCTGAGCGTAAGCTTAATGATTTGTGACAGACTGGGCCCTGACACAGGAGAGGTTCCGAGACACTGACTTTAACAGGCTTACAGGGATAGAGAAAAGGTCACCCCCCTGGACATCAGCAAAAAGATGGAGGGAGCAGGAGCCAGAAGGAGAGGACTGAAATAAGAAAGGTATGCAGGAAGCAGAGACGGAAGTAAAGTGTTTTTATTAAAAAAAAAAAAATAACTCTACGCGTCCCAGACTACCAGATGGTGGTGGCGGTGCCTTAAATGATGGTTATGTTGGGCAGCAGCACCCAGACGTCCTGCTGCGCCTCCTTCGTCTTGAACCTCTTCGTCCATGTTCTCCCAGCAGGGTGCTCCTCGGTACATATGGTTGGCTCCCTCCTCCTCCTCTTCTCACCATTAACCTCGCTCCTCATCCTTAAATGTCTCCTGATCTGTGAGGCGTTTCAGAGTATCAAGGGATGAAGGCTTTCTGGGGGAGGGGGGTAGCTGCTGGTGGTGGTAGTTATTTGTGTGTGAGAGGAGGGTTGGGGGGAGGGGGGGGGGGGGGGAGTGAGCGTGGATGGGATGGGATGGGAGTGGGGGTGGTAGGGATGACAGACGGGCCATGGGCACCGAGTTGAGAAGGACACAGATGTCAAAGCTATGAATCTTGGGATGCCGGCTTGTCCCGCCACCACAGGCTGCGTGGGACAGTGCCGTTTCTGCCCTATCAGCAGTCACCTGGTTCCAGGGGCAGTTACTCATGGCTGCTGTAATTTCGGGGAGGTGTGTGGGGGGGGGGGGGCAGGATCGACCGCACCAACAGGGGCCTCACAGAATGACACCTGCAGGGTCGCAGCACAAGCTTCAGCCAATCACACAAGGCCATTGTTTGCCTGTCAGTGTGCTGTCATCATCCACTCAGCCAAGGTTGGGTGACCTGAACTGAAGTGAACTTTCAATGTCTGCAAGGGTGAGGTGCTGAGGTCATAAGGGGAGCAGCCATGTCCTTCAGGGTCAGTGTTTGCCTGAGAGCATAGGGCACGCAATGCGCTAGGCTTGACGACATTTCAACACATTGACAAATGATTGGTTTATTTTGCTTTAGCAACCTGTAATTTCATTTTGAAAAATGGGGATAAAAAACCCACAAATAAAAGATAACAAAGCTTTGTCAACCACAGCACAGTCATAATCTCCTACAATAGTTCTATAGAACAAGAGTTCCAATGTTCAAAGAAAAAAAGAGTTCCAATGTTCAAAGAAAAAAAATGGAAATTTGTCTCTGTAATCTTATTGTATAGCTGTGCGTCTCAAACTAGTTTCATTATTGATGAACGTACATTTATGTTTTTACCTACACGGTAAGGAAAGCAACCTAAAAATTCAGAGAAGGTGCATGTTTTATTCATTTGTTGCAGGGATTTGACCTTTGTTGTGCTGCAAGAGATATAAAAGTAATTAAAACGGTTACACTTGGTGATAGCAGTGCCTCAAACTCCTTTTTTTGTGCTTGTATGGTAATGTATTTCCCTCTGTGATGGCATGTAGTCTTGACCCCTGGTAGGTTTTAGGGCTTAATTCTGGAAACATTAGCGTGACTTTCACATTAGCGTTCCATGGCGTCATTAAAGGGTAAGAGCTCACCACAGGAAGTGGTGATGGCTGCAAGCGTTCAGGATGGGACCAAGTACAGAATGGGACTAATGGCTGATGAATGTATTCATGACCATTTGATTCTCTGCCTCAGCTGAGGAGGAGGTGTCTTGTGCCATTATATTTCGCCAGGCTGTCTTGACTGCCATAACTCGTCTTTGTCAGATAACAGGGAGTAAATGTGAAATCGAAGAAAGGAGAGGTAAAAGTAGGACGAAGTTGCAGTCATCTTCCGTTAAATGATTTTAAATGATGAATATCCTCATTATGGAGGGGATATCAAATAGATGAGGTGTTGAACACCCACAAAAATGAATGTTTTGTTGGTTTTCTGCACACAGGGACGATATTAAAAAGTCCCTCAACATTTTCACTTTCAAGTTTTATTTTTATGTTTTAAATACAAATTCAAAGCAATTTGATCTCTGCAATATGCATACTCTTTCATAATGTATAGCTCAACTATAATCATTTAATTTCTGTTCTGTGCAGTTAATAACCTGCTGTTAAAAGTTTATAAACAACAGCCGTGTGGTAAAAGGCAAGAATCTCCTCTTTTCGACAGGAAGTTATGTAATATTCCTATTGATTACAAAACCATTAATCAGAAGTGCAATTAAAACATTTCTTGGCGCTCCTAAAATTGTCAGTAGAAAGTGCCACTGCTGACATTGGGAGGTTTGCCCAGTCCTGACAGGTTTCAAGTATTAGTATTCTACCAGCTTACATGTTTCCATGGTTTCCTTTGCTCCAGTCTAAGTGATGGCAGAAATAAACCCCAACTACCTAGAAAGGGAATAGAAGTGCAGGAATGTAACTGCTGAAGTGCAAGTTAAGCGCTAGTCAAGGTGCCAGTTAGGAAGGGAGGTGCTCTCTGAAGAGTTGGGTCTTCAAAAGCTTCTTTAAGGTAGAGAGGGACGCCCCTGCTCTTATAGTACTAGGCAGTTTGTTCCACCAATGTGGAACTACAAATGAGAATAGTCTGGATTGCCGTGCTTGCACACACCTACCCATTCCTGTTTTCCCTCTGGCTGCATGCTGTGTCAGCTCTTATGTATAAATGCTTGTTGTGTTCTTCCCTTTTGCCTGTGAGCAGCCTCGGCACAGAAAGAGACTGCTCTTGGAAACTCTATTTTTCCATCTGTCTGGTTACTCCAGGGGATGTGTGAATATCTAACCCATGCCTACCTGTGGTGCCTCTGTGTGGGGTTCAGGCCATCTCACCATTCCCTTATCTCTCTGCAGTCTATCCGGACGGCTGCAACATCAGTCTCGCTGCTGTGGGTGACACGGAGAAGCACCAGGACCGCATTGCATTCTGGGATGATGTGTATGGCTTCCAGATGGCCTGTATGAAGAAGGCGGTGGTCCCAGAAGCAGTGGTGCAGGTGCTGAACCCTGACACACTCATCTCAGAACCTGCGGTAATACAGGTATGTGGCATAAAGCATCATCTGCATGTTTAAGAGTGGGTGTGCATCACTGAGCCAAAACAACAGGGTATTTAAGGTTTGTTGTTTAGAAAATGCCAGGTTGTCATATAGTTTTGATGGAATTTGTTTTTAAACTAGTAATAAATAATTGGCTGATGTGCGTTTAACAGACTGAAAAATAAACTTGTCTGGGTAGTGATCGCATCACTCATTCAGATTAGCATTTTGTCTGTGTGTGTGTGTGTGTGTGTGTGTGTGTGAGAATTGAGAAAAGATCAGTGAATGAGGATTAGATGATGGGAACTAAATAACAGGCCTAAGGCAGAGCTAGAGAGTCAGAGGAAAAAAAGGAAAAGCGTTGAAAGAACCCCCCCAGGGTCAGGATGTGACGGTGGAATTGATGGATAAGTGTAATCCTTATTTAAGTTGCTCTTTAGTAAACCTCATTACTTCACTGCCTGCCCTGTGGCCTCAGTTCTTCAGAAAACACATCCAAAAATACAGCGAGATTGGAGGAAAACATGAGCACTTCCTCTGATAGCTGGCCTTCCATTCTTCAGTTTTATTTTCTGGCTTCATTTAATGGCCATTATTTTAACAGTGGATACATACTATTTCGTGTGTGTGTGTGTGTGTGTGTGTGTGTGTGTGTGTGTGTGTGTGTACATATATAATATTATAAAGCTTAAAGACGGTTCCATTTGTAACAATGTTATAACACAGTCTTGTGTGGAGTACTCATGCTACATGTAATATAAATGTCTTCCCTAAATTTAACATAAAATGTATTATTATAATAGTGGTTAGGGGCATGGGTTGTAATTGAGGTATATATTTGTAATGAACATCATATACTAGACTGTAGCCATTTGTAACAATGTTATAACAATATAACATGTTGGGAGCACATGAAGAACATTTACAGTGTCAACTTTTCTGCTCAATCATATATGGCCACATAGTCATCCATTTATGTTCTTTACATTATGAGTGTGTAGTTTCATTAAATGCCTCCTAAATCACAAGTTTGCCTTGTCCCCGCCATAAGGAATGCACATGGTGTGTAATGTAATGGATGCACAGATCGATCACCTCTGTTGGAAAGTGAAAAATGAGACACATTCTAATCCATTATCTTCCAATCCAATCAAAATTCTTTTTTTAATGGTGGTCGGAATTCTGTAAAATGACTACCTTCTTGCATGGGAAACTTTGCTTGAAAGATTAAATGATTTTTTCTAAGTAGGAAAAAAATGGAAACATCTCTTTAAATGACTTGAGGCATTTTGGGCCACATTTTTTCCCCCTGATCTCTTCTAGACGTTTGACTGTAACAAAGTGTGCCTTTCTGAGCTGGAGTTCACCTCTGACTTTACCCTGAAGGTTACCAAAACAGCTCAGTGCACAGTGAGTATGAACAGTTCTTACGTTTTCTTTTTCCTCCACTTGCACTCTCAGTGACCATTTCTCTCTGCCCCTCTCTACACACACACACACACACACACACACACAGAAACATTTCCTGAAGAAAACACAACCAAAAAGGGGCCAAACCCAAAGACTCAAGCAAAGGTATTTCTGTGAACCCGAATCAGAGACATCCACCGAACTCTATCTCCTCACCTAATCAAGGTTGTCAGGTGGGAAGATTAATTAGAGGTGTGGAGATGGATGGAGCACTTGATTGGCTAGGATGGGTCAGGTGTCTGAGGCTCCTGGGTGATTGATAGGCGGCCTGTCTCCCCACCGGTGAAGGTAACTTCAGGCAGCTGGAGGATGGGGCAGAATCATTTGCTTTGATTAGTTTATGGAGTAAACTCTGGAGTTTGTGTTGGTGAGTCATTGCATTAGAGCCCAAGTGCCTCCTACTGTTCTCCGATTCACGCTTAAGTCATGTTTTGCGCACCTCCAGTTGCACACATTTCAGTTATGCGTTTTCTCCCCTATCCGTGCCGATCACACCCACAGCGCTTAACTTCAGAATGAAGGCGAGCTCATGAAAAAGGTATGATCTATTTAATGTAGAAGTAAACGGAGTTACAACCTTGTTTAATTTGGCTGTCGGGAAAACATGGAACACAGGTTTTACATTTTACTTTGTTAATTTCATTAAAATCCTTGGAAAACATAAACCAGACCAAATTACACATTTGCAAGGCCAAGTTATGAAGATGTGTTTGAGGTGTTCATGATATAAAAACTGACCATTGAGAAGGTAGGCAGGCTACATCAGAATGCACGTTTCAATATCCCAGCTTGAGATCATGTTGCGTAATTATTAAACACTCACTAATCAAGTAATCAAACACCTTCCCACCGATGCCTGAAAATGCCACGAATGATTTTGATTAGGCCCGACAGAGAATGTGGATGATTACTATGGCTTGAAAGTTATTCATCCAGGCGCCTGCATAAGTGTAGTGGATCATGCCTTCACAATCAAGTCGAAATTGCTGGATGCACTGCACGTCGCTAAGCTCCAGTATATCGAAACAAGGTTGGAATACTCGCGGCCACCTTCTTTGCACTTAGGCACCCCCATTCCGTCTTTAGTTCAATTGCAGTAAAACTCAACAATACATTTTTTTGTTCTGTTTACCAAGCCTATTGTAGCCTATTCGAACATAAAGTAATATGTTACCTTATGTTGCATTGTAATGAAAAAAAAAAATGTAAAACCAACATTTGACACTCAAACATTGCAATTTATGCCACTATATGTTAAATAATGAACTGGACCTATTTCCGACTTCAAATGCAATATGGTGTTTCGTCTTGTAGTGGCGCCTGACTTACTACAGCCATCAGAAGCGTGTAGCTGAAAAACGCGCAAGTCACGGCCAGAATACGCTTAAATGAGAAACTCCATCTGAAGCGCGTAACTGCCTTCATGGTGTGTAAAAGGGGAGAATACTCCTAGGCTGAAAAGGGGATAGATATGCGCTTTAAAAAAAAAAAAAAAATGTATTAAGCACATGGCAGAATATGGCCCTCAGTTAGGATAGTATGTTTGAAGTGTGTTTTAATTGATGGTGGAACATTAATGAAAGCTTAGGGTGTTTGTGTGAACATAATCCTTTTGGAAATCCAAAGGTCATTTTTCTTTGGTGTCCTATTTCAGTCAGAGTCTTTCGTGTTGTGGGACTTCTGCGTTGAGTATTGGTTTTATAGATGAATCAATACCATGTTATTATCTCCCTTCCCTTCTTGGACTCGTCCTGGATTTAATGGCGTTTGTAAACATCCCCTCATTTTTCTGTCTGTTCCATAATAGGAAATGCTTTTTTTTTCTCTCACTCTCTCTCTTTCTCTGTGCTCATGTCGTGTAAATACATATCACCCATGTGCTATTTTTGGAATCGGGTAAGGAACACTGACAGGGTATGCTTGGCTTAAAGCGGGATATTTGGTAGATAAGCGCAGATGGTGGATTGTGCGCTGTGTTTGCGGTATGTTGCACGAGGCTTATTGAGGCCAAAAATGAGTGAAAACACTGTCGTGGCTGTGATTGAGCGCATGCTTGTATTCTCTCAACGACAGTCCATTCATCACATCAGCCTGCCTAACCTTGCATTAAATGAACAGCGCAACCCTTCGCTCTCGCGCTCCGGAGAGGGAAGACAAATAAGCCCCCTTCTCCCGCTTGAGCCATGAACACACGCTTGCCCTATGAACACACACTTGTCCAGGAGGGGGGGGGGGCTGGCTTGGTAATGATGTTCTTTTAGAAGGTTCTTTTTAGATCTCTCTTCTCTTTCTCACATGTAAATATGCAGTATATTCTTGCATTCACAAGTGATGGGTAATATACCATAAGGTCTGGTGCACACATGCAAATTGCCAGTTAAAACCAAATGTTTACTGTTGCAGTAGAAATAAATGACTGAAGCAAACGTTTGATTTATTTTAAGCGCTGCTTTCAAATTCAGCCCGTTCAAAAAGACTGAATACTCTTTTTAAAAAGTCAAGGACATATTTTAATGCTTTGAGTTAAGCACTCTAGTGATTTTCATCAGTCACTCTGCGGGGCTGTGTGTGTGTGTGTGTGTGTGTGTGTGTGGGGTGTGTGGTGAACACGAAACGTCCAGCGTTCCCTCATAATTAAAAGGCGCTTGTCCGCTTCCACTGCGGCGGAACGCCTGCACAGTGAAGGAAGGCAACCGCAAGGATAGGGAGAATAGGGAGCTAGTTTAGGTGGTGTGCCGTGGTGTGGTTTAACCCTTCCCAAGCAGTAACCAGGGAAAGAGAAAGTCAGTAAGGGAGGGGGGGTGATGTTGGAAGGGGGCTTGGGGTGTCCGAGTGTGACGCCTTCCACGCCTGAATAAACCTCATCAAAAGCGCATTAGCCCACCCTCTTCTGCTGCCCGCGCAGAATAATTGTATCAGGCCACACCATGCACTGCTCCGACATGATAGCAACGGAAAGGGCTCGATGATGAATTGCTCCCCGTTGGTGTTAGCGATGATGATAATTATTAATTTTCCCTCCCCCCAGTACCGTTCCCTGGGAGGTGCCGTGCGAGCACTGTGCGCACCGCCTCCACAGGCCGGCGGAAAGCCCGCACTCATCACTTATCCACGACACATCCCGGGTCTGAAGGCTAAACACTGATGAGAATAAAAAGCGCTCATTTTGATTTGTCCCATTTACACTTGTGACGTCCCCCCCCCCCTTCCGCCTCGTCGCCTGCTCTCCCCTCACAGGAGGGACTGTTCCCCGACGTCCTGGAAGTCACTCGTGGCAGAGACTGATGTTTTCAGTTTCTTGGGTGCAGATATAGACTCTGATGTTATGGCATGAACAGTCGTTTGATTAAGGGGAGAATATGTATTTGTAAAACTGACAAGTTACTGAGAGGGTTTATGATGAGTACAGGTTGATTAATAAAAACACATTCATTATAGCCTTATTATTCATTTGTTTATTTATTTTGTATTACTTACTCACTCTTGAAGGGTGGATAAAAAAAGAAATTGAGATTGTGATGTATCGTGATATTTCTGATTGAGATATGTCATCGATATACTGACACCAAATACCAAATAAATAAAAATGAACAAAGGGCAGTTAAAAAATAATTTATTTAAGGTATTTTAACCCTTTCACCAGAGCATCACTACCCAACGCCTCAATGTAAAGTGGTGACGGACATAGAACACAATTGTAACTGGCAGCAAAGAAGAAATTCCATGTAAAATAAGCCTATTCACTGGGTTAGTGGGGTCAGAGTGCACTTGACATTGTTTCTGTTTTGTAAAATCGCATACTCTTCTTTCATGATGTACATTATGTGACATTTCAAAGTTTTTTCCTTCTTCGCCTGTGTTATGGTGCATTGTACGGCAGGAAGAATATTGTGACCGTATCGAAGTGTGAGTTCACCTGTGATTCCCAATCCATTTACCCACACGTGTATTTATTTTGACCCTACTATTATATTTTATAGATGCTGTTTTTAACTTTTTTAATGCTTCAAGATATTTTTCACACAACATTTTAAAAAAAAACCTAAAGAAACATTTAAATGGAGATAATTAATGGTTTTCTAACATGCTCTGCATATCGAAGGTATGTAGTCTCTTAGGCTCATGGCTTATGTCTTTCGCTTTGAGGTCTCCTGGGTGCTTTAGCTGGAATGGGACAGATTATCTCTGTCGTGACCCTTGGGACAATGCTCTGTGAGCAAGAGAAAGGGCGGGGTGGGGATGTGGGCGAGGGAGGGAGGGAGGGAGGCAGGGAGGTGTGTGTGTGTGTGTGTGTGTGTGTGAAAGCACTCTAGATCTAGAGTGCAAATTAGGCATTGTACTTTCTCTCCACACTTTTGAAAACAATCTGATGTTCAAACCTGTTTATCAGAACTTTGTCACATGATGAAAGCAAAGACTGGACAGCGCTCTCCCTATCAATCATGTTTATGAGACACTGTCAGTGACGTTGACGGGAGGTTGATCTCTGCCATGGAATATCAGCTAGGTGACTCCACCCTGCCTGACGAGCAATTAAGGCTAATTCAGTAATTACTGCCCCACTAAACACCCTGTACTGTTCATTAAAATCCATAATTACATCCCGGTGACACAATTTTGCTCCAGCGATCTCCTCTGTGGTTTGGCTCACTCTTAACTGTCTATATCAATAAAGGCTGATGGCAATGGCCATCCGAAGTGGGTATAAAGGGAATTGTGTGTTCCTGTTTCCCTGAATGAATCTACATTACTGAATTAGTTTTACATTTGCATGTTGTGACTGTGTGGACTGTGCTTTCTTGTATGTGGGGAAAAAAACAGTTCAAGTGAGTAGTTGGAAATGAGTGGGAAATAATGATTAAGGCTGTTTGAGTTTTGTGCTCTGATAGAACGCTAATTAAGATATAATTGCATATATTTGTCATTACTCATATAATTACTCTTATCTGCCCCATTAGTCTTTTCCTTGCCAGTGCTGTATGTGTTGGTAGCATCAAAATCAACGAATAGGGTTTTTTTGTTGCGCTCTCATAACACAGAAGAACACTCTACTCCCTCACCTCTACGCTCTCCTTCAGTGCTTATCTGCTCTCCCTGTTTCCTATCTTTCATCTCATCTCAGCATCTCATCCTCTCCTGTGTCTCATGCACTCTTGCTTAGTTCTTCCCTTTTCTCTCTTTATTTATGCCCCCTGTTCTTTTTCTCTTCCCTTCTCTCTTTCTTTTTTATTTCTGCCCCCTTTTCTCTTTCTTTCTCTCTCTCTTTATTTCTGCCCCCTGTTCTTTCTTTCTCTCTCTCTTCCCTTCTCTCTCACTTTATTTCTGCCCCCGTTCTCTTTCTCTCTTTATTTCTGTCCCCCGTTCCCTTTCCTTGTCTCTCTCTCTCTCTCTCTCTCCCTCCCATCGATTGTGCTCTTTGTGTGAGCAGGCTGGCCCTTGTGTTGTCAGCTGCGTCAGGATTAAAAGCTATTAGTTCTGCATCATTGCCACTACAAGTATGCTCCTGAGATTGATAGAGTTGCTCCTCTTTCACAGCGGCCGGACCGGGAGGAAAACAGGCTTTGTGTGTGTGTGTGTGTGTGTGTGTGTGTGTGTGTGTGTGTGTGTGTGTGTGTGTGTGTGTGTGTGTGTGTGTGTGTGTCTGGTGGGTGAGTGAGTGTGTTAGTGGGGTGTTCCTGCTTTTCATGCCTCTGAGAGTAGCGGTAGCCATCTGAATCATTTTCTTCACTCTATAATGTCAGTTTTCACCAAGATGTCCTCCTAATGCCCACCGCGTTAATGCATTGCTTGGTGCAGTAGTACGTCTTGTCAGGTGTCTCTGCGCCAGCAGGATTTGTGTGCATGGAGTAGGCAGTCTGCAGCATTTAAATATCTTCAAGAAAAGAAATGCTTCTGTTACATTAGTTTTTGTCAATGGATCTTTTGCTTGCTCAGCAGAATGTATGCTACATTTGTAGCGACACAGCATCAGAAATCATTTGTGAGGAAGCCATACCCAGGTTCCCACACACTCACGCACATTTGCAGGGTTGTTCATTTTCATACACCCAGGGGGGCTTGCAAGAGGGACAGTGTTTGAGTGGGTTAGGCCAGTGTATAAGGTACATTCAGAATGACGAGTGCTTGCTGTTGTATAACTGTGTGTTGCATGGTTATACTGACACTTAGTGTTGGTACTGTTTGGAAGGTTTTATCATTATTACCTAGATGTCAGATATTAGTTGAAATATGATCATCAATATGTCATCGTCACAGATGTATGTAACATACTATTTTCCTGTCTCATGAAATCGGCTGTGTGCATAAATCTGGAAACATCTTCTATGCATTATTGTATGTGTATATGTTGGTACTAAATGTAGTCCCTCTTATGACTATTCTGCTGCTAATTATTTCCCAGGGAAACTAAACTGTCCCGGGGTTTATTTGTAATGTCATGTTTTAACCTCCCCATCATATATCATTCCAGGCTGTTGTCGGCTACTTTGACATTTTCTTCGACAGGAGCTGTGGAAACAAGGTAAGCGGCGACGAAGTGCTGTTAAACAGCCAGCCAATTATAGTCACGCTTTGGCGTTTCTTATCCCTGAGGCAATCTGATTTCAGTCGGCAGCGCTGCCCCTTCTTGCTGAAATAAGCATTTACTCTCCACCAGTGACCAAATGGAACAGCCAGGAAATGGCCAATGCGTTCTGTGATGGCAGAATGACTGCTTTAATTGCATTTTTCCATTTTCTTACCACACTGCCTTTCAGTTGGTGGTGGAAAAGACGTATGACTAGATCTCAGGTTCACTTGAATCTGATCCATTTTATGGCTTGCAGTTTCAGCATACACAAACGATTGTTTGGGGACCTTCATGGTGCAGGGAAATGGATGAGACACATTCTGTATAACTTGCGCTGTAGCTGCTGTTTTTGTCCTTGGCACTGGTGCGTTACCTGAAATGCCTTTGAGAGGAGCTGTTTATATGGTCTGTAAGTTATGTGGTGGAATGCCGCAATATATGAGCAAGGGCCTTCTCTATTGCACACCATCTTTTGTCTGGAACATAACAGCACCCAAGTCTTACATTTGAATGTTTTGCAGTGGTTATTGTTTTGGAAGTAAATTATTTAATTTGGGCATTTTAGGTCATGTTTTCCACTGGACCTCACTGTACCAAGACACATTGGAAACAGACGGTCTTCCTGATGGAGAATCCTATTCCTGTTCAGTCAGGTATGTGACTTTTGGTAATCCTACCCATAGACATATATAAAAGCTAGATGTCTCGTCCGCGTTGCCAGCCAACGGAGTCGAACGTCCGCACATGGCGGCCATCTTGCCCCAGGCAGCTCGCTCACCCATAGCATTGTGTTGGTAGTGGTATGTACTTTTTAAATAACCATAACTTGTTCAATTTTCAACCGATTTTTAAACGGGTTGGTTTGTTATAAACGTCAGAGATGTAGTTATGACACTGCATACTTATGAATTATTATGTTATTTTCTTAAAAATATGCCAAAAGCATCCCGAATTATAACCACGTTAATAACGTTTGTAAGAAAACAAACCATTTGTAAATCCGTTGAAAATTGAGCAAGTTATGGTTATTTAAAAAGTACATACCACTACCAACACAATGGTATGGGTGAGCGAGCTGCCTGGGGCAAGATGGCCGCCATGTGCGGACGTTCGACTCCGTTGGACGAGACATCTAGCCTTTATATATATCTATGATCCTACCCCCCTTCCATGCCCTCCCACCACACACATTCCCCCATCACCCAGCCAGAGCAGCTCCATATCAGCTCGTCTGTGCAATCCCACCCCTCTGTTGGTGATTCTCCAAAATAAGTAGATCAACGGTGGCCAGCTGTTAACGAAACCCAATTAGATCCATCCTGGTAAAACCTAAGTAAGGAGCCGCTCCGCATGCGAGCCACCATGTGGCACAGACGTGTGCCTGAACAGCCCCGTCACCTGTTATTTGTTTTACATTGAGATCTATGAACGTCAGTCTGAGGTGCATCTTATCGGTCTCTGGGCTGACAGGGGAGTCATGGAGGCTGACACCTGTTATCTGTCAGAGATAAACAGACAGACCATGATCGAGAAGGCCCCCCGCTGGTGCTCCTCCATAAACACCCTGTAAAACTTTATGTGTTTGTTTGTTTTTTTTTGTTTTTTTGCGTCTGCTCAAGCCATCACAAGAACTAGACATTTAGTGCGTTGCACTCCTCTGTCAGTGAAATTAATTAGACACAACATGGAAGACGCATTTGCCGACTGCAATGTGGATATGTGTCCTGCTAATAAGGGTCAGTACTATGTGACTGTTTGAGTATTGCGTGTATATTATTGTGAACTGTGAACTGCCGGACTGTAAAAATAAGGCGCTGAAGGTTAACCTCGTAATGCAGACAGCATGCAGACAGTAATTCAGGGGTCAGCCAGTATTGGTGAATGTTGCCACCAGCAGCCCCAGACGCTGTATAAAATATAAGGAGCTCGGTGCATGTCGGCTGCGACCCCCCCCCCCCCCCACCTTCCCCGGCGGATGATGTGTGTCTTATCCTAATGGAAATCTGAGAGATGTCCACTGATGGGGCGATGGATGAGGACTCTCTTCCCAATCTCTCCACAGTCCATAAGACTGTCCACCATTATAAATGGCCCCGGCGTGAGTCCTGCCGTCCGCACTCATTTGTATTGGACACTCCTTGCCGGAGCCCTGCGATGATGAGGGCGCCGTCCTTTTGAGCCGCCGCTAACGGCTGTCGCGGCGCTGCTGATGAAAGCTGTCAGATAAGAGGGAGAGTCCCGCTTTGATGCTCGCTACTGTTTTCAGAGAACACGTTTTTGCTCGACGCCACAGCTCACTGAAAGATCTTGCAGGAGTAATTGGCTTCATACTTGTGTCCTTATCTCTCAGGTCATACAGTGGGAAACACTGCTGCCTTCTTGGTGCTGGGCGGCATATAGAAAATATTGATATATTCAATGCTATTTTGTACAATAAGTAAGAAATGGCCATTTTGTAATATCGAGCAATGCGTAATGTAGGCTATGCAGATTACCATCTGTGTGCGTTTAAAACTGACCATATTTTTATATCAAGAAAAAACATTGCAGCTCTCTTGGTCTCTCTCTCACACTCACACTCACACCTCTGTAACTATCAGGAAATGGGGGGACAGGGGGGATATTCTTTATCCAATTACGTTTAGTTCTCTGTGAAGCTAGAGTCCGAGCTCCGACCATCACAGCCTTCATCATATCCTTAGTAGCTAGTGTCAGTAATCAGTTTAGTTCAGTTTCTTTTCACATACTGTATATGGTTGCTAAGCAGAACAGTTTTTTTTATTGCATCAATTAAGAATATTTTTGTTACAAGCACGATCGTGTTGTGAAGTTGCAATTGTAGCCTACACCATGGCAGATGGGTAGGTTTTCTATTCATGTTGAATTTTGTCATCCACCCTACATATCCAAATGCCCACCACAGGATGACGTCTTGATAAAGTCACTGCTTATTGATAGTTCGAAGTAACCTGATCATATAAGTTAACACCAGTGGCTCATTTTCAAAAAAATTCCCATGTGACTGCCTGAACTTTATGTTTAAGATGTATGCTGTCTGTAGGCCAACAATTGTCTTAGGTTTTTTTTTATGTCTGTTTTTTGTAAATCCAGAATTGTTGCAAACACCCACATTTATTTTTAGTCTTTGATATATATGCTGTATTTGTTTTTTTTTATTATATCAATTGAACACAACTATTTAGATATAGGACAGTTTTCTGTATTACAAAGAAATACTGGTACTTAAACATTATACTTTTTTTTAACCTGTTTTTGATTATATCCTATCATATCGTATATCGCCATTCATCTTAGTATATCGAGATATGAGTTTTTTTTTATAGTCATAATGTATACGTATGTTTACTTAATCTCTGATGCCACTGCTGCTGGACAACATCTGCATTGAGTCTGTCATCCCAGCTCTGCGGCCCAGTTGCCTACGTGTGTGTGGAGTTGTATGTTCACTGGACCCTGGGGAGGTCGCAGTACTGAGGACAGTGGCTCCATACTGTGGCGGTATGAGCAGTTGCCTTGTCAGTGGAGCTGTGATGGTGGAGAGGAGGGCAAGAGGAGAGAGGGAAAAGTCAGCAGAGGGAGAAGGCAAGAGTCTCCCCATACTTATATCACTCTGGAAGCCACTAAGTGGTTCTGACAGAAGCGGTAGTGATTTTTTTTTTTCCTTGTCACTGCTTCTGATGTCAGCTCAACCTAGCATACATCCCTCCTTTTCTCCATCTCCGTCTCCTCTACTTCCACACACTCAGCATGAATGGATTGGGTGTTGGCCTGGGAGGCTCCGGCATCCTCCAGTATGTCACTCTCTCACTGGCTGAAGGCTTCTGTTGCTTGTGTGTGTGACTGTATGTGTTGCTAATCACTGTACTCCTCACCTTGGACAACGCTGATGCTACAGGACAGCTGTTCCCAGATCAGCACCACCAGCTTTATAATCCAAAGCCTCCACCGTCCCCAGGTTAGGCCAGGCTCTGGAAGCAACGGTGGGGAGTTGCCTGTAATGAGAGAGATTTGCCTGCCGTTGCGGTGTGTTTGTTTACCGCGTGTGTTCAGGACTCGGTGAGCGGTCAGGGGTGCATGCTGGACTCCGTGCCAGCTGAAGCCCATTGGCAGTAATGAAGACAGATTAACCTCTGAGGCCATGTGGAAGACCTCTCCTGTCAGGTTCTCCATGAGTCACTGATGCTGAATCCTCACACCTCCCGTCAGTGCAAATGCAGGTGTCTGTAGTCACGATTCCTCTGCCCTCAGAGGACAGGCTTGGGTGTTTTTTTTTTTTTTGCCATTTTTTTAAGCTGTTATGAATCTGGGGTTAAGAGGGAGAGATGAGAGATTAGAAAAGGGGGAATACGGCACAGAGCAGGGGGGGGGAGCGGGAGATTTATCGACTCGTTTGTCGCTCTCATTCTCTCCAGTCCAGTGGCCCGCCGGTCCCAGACCTCCCTTCTCTGGTTGTTAAAACAGAAATTAGCTTTTTTTTTTTTTCCTTCTTTCTTTAACAGCGCTGGGATGCTGGCTGGCACCCTGCCACGCTCCTGTAAGACTGCTCTTACGGTGCCGGCCTGGGTCACACACACACATTCACCCAGCCCGGGTCCCTTCACGCGCCTCCATGCTCCGTCGGGAGTTGAGTTCTCAAAGTCAGCCCAAAGGCAGCTCCAGAACTCACTTTAACAGCCACCCCATTGCCTAGCTTGTGCATTTACCCCTAACCACACGGAGAAAGATTATTCATACAAAAAATATCGATGTGTATAAGGGTTGACCACAGCACTTCCTAGCCAGGTGGACAGAGAGGGTGTGTGATCCACCTTATGAATCCCACTCTACAGAACATGCTCCTTCCTTGTTCTGGAAGTACTTGACAAGGAGCCTCTGTTGCCATTTACAGAGAAGATTTAGAGACAGTGGTATATAAAAAAAAAAAAAGAGTTATTGCATCAAATATAACAAGTATCAAATCCTCCTGGTTTATGACGGTCAGCTGTGTGATGTATTGCTAACAGAGTGCGGTCTAATTTAATGTTTGTGAGAGTCTGTAATTAGTTTTCTTGAGCTGCTGTGAGGGGAGGTGCGCTGTGAAAAGAGAGCCATGCAACAGTCTGGAACCTCACCTCCTCTAGAGCCGCCTCATCCTGGCAGCTCCATAAATTAGACAGGATATCATTTGTCTTGCTTTGTTTTGTTTTGTTTGTCCTATTAAGAAGTGTAGATGATTATTTTTCTTTGAAAGCAGGTGTTGCAGGAAGTCACCTACTTAGGTGTGCGGCACAGCGGAGAGGTCATACATTGTGTTGGCCTTCCCATGATGCTTAGCATGTCACAAAAGGCAGCCTTAATGTCACATTCTGCCAATGATCTGGGCCAAGAGCAGGTTGTGCATAATTCACAAGAGTTCGGAGTTTGTTATTGGACCTCAAGAGACAAACCCAATGTTTTTGCTCTGCCGTAACTCCCAGAAGCGATGGGACCTGTCGTGAGGCCGTAGGGTCCTTGAGGTGTCCATGCCAGGCGGTCTCTGGAGAGGAGTAGAGACAGAGAGGGAGGGAGGGAGGGAGGGAGGGAGGCAGGGCGAAGGAGGGGGGGGCGAGCCCTGCTGGGAATTTAGCGGGCTGGTTTGGTGATTCCACGGGCCTGTTTTATGGCCCCCAGACAGGGCTGGTGAATATACGACCCGGCGTGGTGCCGCAGAGGGCTGCTGGATCAGAATGCTGATCCCTTCAACTCTGCGGTAAGTAAGCACTGCTCTAGAGTAAGATCACGCCCAGGCCTCTGGCTTTCCCTTGATTTAACCTTTACTCAACTCCAGTGCTTCTGACAAGGTCACAGTCCAGTTCTGATGGTCATCTCATCCCTGCCTTACTGCATTTAATGTAATGGCATCATAATAGAATTAATAAACAGTTTATATGTTAATCTAATGTACATTTCGGAAAATTTTAACTGACTTAAGAGTTACAACTTACTCTTGACTACTGTGTTTTATAATATGTCGTCTATATTCCTAGACATGATCTGTTTTGAAATGCAATTTTCAAGCCATCACACATCCCCATCAATTCTTCCAATGCTGTATCAGAGTGTTGGTGGTTTTTAATGTAAATGGAATAGTGATGTATGAAGGGGCTCTGAGACAAGCACCATTTCTTTCCATAAGTTCTCCACATGGTTAACCCTCTCTTAGCTTCGGCTTGCCCACCTCACTTCCCAGGCACAATGGCATTTTATCAAACAGTTGTGAATGGTTAGTGAGTCCGTTAACATCTACTAAGTCATGCTGGTACCTCCATGTGCAGGTCCTTAAGGAAATCAAAAATGCTTTATGTCTTCAAGGGGAGACAAATGGGCATGGATACCCGTTTGTTTTTCTCTTTTTGCTCTCTACAAACCTTAGTTTCATTCCCAACAGAATCTGACTCTATCCATTGAGTATTTATCACAGGCAATCTAAGGTCAAACAATTACACTTTAGTCCACTTTTTGAACAGGGAATGCAGTCGGCATCACAGTTTTTTTTTTTTTTTTTCAAGCCCTGTTGGAAATCACTGTGTGCTGTTAACAGAGGGTGACCACTCTTTTAATTTCTTCCTCAAACTTCAGTGTCCTGACTCACTTTATATACACACACACACACACACACACACACACACACACACACACACACACACACACACACACACTGTTATGTGTGATTGGGTTTAATGGATGCCTTACTGTCTGACTCAAACAGTTTTTGAGAGATGACTCAATGTGTCCGTGTATAGCAGATAGAGGAAATGGATAGTCTTCTGCCAACATTCCTGTGCATGGTTGATTTTAATTAAAAGGACTGGCAAGTGGTATTGTTTTTGCTAAATGTTCTCTTTCTTCCGTGCTTGTTCGCCACTCATGTGTAGGCGATGAATACATTTTAGAGGAGGTGGATGGGAACCCTGAGAAAAGTCCACTCCACTGTTTCTGCAGTGGATCCGGGTTTTAAATCTTCCCACTTCTTAGTTGGGAGTCCAATGTTGTCCACGGAATGAGTTTTAAATAGTCACCGTTATTCATGTGCGACCCACTGCAAGCCTCAGGAGCTCCCTTTGCGCTTCAGCATCAAATTAAATGCTCTGTGAAAACTTGGAGAATCTAATTTTAAGCTTGTGGTTAACTTAGACGCCTGTGATGACCCCCCACCCCCCACTCACTGACTCACTGCTCTGGACCTCAGTGGTTTGGTGAGGAAATGATCAAGAAGATGGATGTAGAGTGTTTGCTAAATGTGTGGTGCTGGTCTGAGAGTAACTCGGAAGCAGCCATTGGCATCATCTTTGCATCGAAAGCATTTATAAGTATCAGTCCTGGTCTGGGGGAGCTGTTTTTTTTTTTGTCCTATGTTTTATTTTTTTTTTGGTTTTGAATTTTTGATTCTACGCTGTTCAGCTCCCCACCACCACCCCCCTCTGGCTGATTCAGAGAAAGCGGTAGATTGCCAGGCTGGCAGGCTAGTGCTCGTTGACAGCTGCGTCTGACTGTTCATGTTGCGGTGGAGAAAACGCTGCACTCAGCAGTCTCACCCACACCACCACCCACCCCCCCCCCCCCCCCCCCCCCCCCCCAACCGAATCTCACCTTCAGCAGTGGGGGACCGTGAGAGAAAGGAGAGTGTGGGGGAGAAAAGACCGCACAGGGCAGGAATGGGGGCTTGTTTGCCGATTGGGTAAACATTCATTTATCCCCGGCAGTGAAACGTGAAGTTAATCAAAGTGATTTTCTGCTGTAATTATTGTCATTGTCCCCCAGCCCCTTTGAACATGTCTGCTGCAACTGAGCAGTGCACGCGTGAAGCTTCCTCCGCCATCTGGACCTGATCTGCATGTGTAACCTTCCTCCCAAGACCCATCCTCACAAACACTGAAGAGAGTACTGAACCAGAATGGCCCATTTGTGGCGTTGCGTTCTGTTCTCTTCCTGAGCATGTCGCCAAAAACTAAAAACGTAGATTGCTTCATTCAGTTCATTGTTACTGGCGTTTGCATTTCTGTCTGTTTTTTTTATGTTTTGTCCCAGATGGTGATCTGCTTTAGACTTCCTGTCATAGCTGTTCCACACCTCCTGAGGCACACGTTTTTGAATGATCAGGATTTGCTCGTGCCATGCTGGAGGCTGTCTCTTAGGCCTTTTTGTTTTTCTGTCTGTAACCCTGTCATCTCTTCATCCAGGTGAGGACCTGCTGGGGAAGATCACAGTCCGCAAGAACAGGAAAGACCCGCGTGCCCTCCTCATCACCCTTGAAATTGCAAACAGGAAGCAGACGTACAGTGTGCAGTGAAGTTGATGCCCATATTAAGCACTGGTTCCCACATAGATTTCTTCAGACATTCTAATGCCGAACACGGAATGCTTGCATAAACATGGCTGTCATCTACATAGCTCTGTGGCAAGTACCCAACTGTGATTTGTAAGGTTGGTGTGGAAAATTGAATTTCACAATCGCCCATTTAAAATGAAGAAGCAAAGCATGGGAAGATGGTATTGGTTTAGATAGCTATCCATTCAATTATGGCATGTCCCCTGTTCTTGATTGACATGAGTTGATGTTTGAACAAGGACTCACACATTTTTTTTGTCTACCTCTGTTATGAAAATAAAAATATTACTTTTATTTGTGGGGGAAAGAAAATCCCTTTGTTCATTAGTCATTAAAATTGCAGACACTGACATTCAGACATGCATACACCCCTGAACAGCCGTGCTGACACAAGGCTAGCTTCAGGTTCAAGTTCTCTGCCAATTCCTCAGTCACAGTAGCATTTTTTGATGATGGTTCCATCCTGAAGTTGGTTGTGCTCAATAAAGTTTGTTTTTAAATTATTAAATGGCTTTTATTTGATATAATGCATGTCATTTCCTGCCACACCACTGCAGTTAAGATAAATAATGCCAATACGGCATACTTCGGCTTGAGGCTGCCGAGCTGTATGTGTAATTCCGTGAGTTTAGCTTGTCCTTACCTGTAAGTGGCTACTATTCTTCTGACTGGTCATAGTGAAAGTCCCACTCTCCCTCTCTGCCTCTGACCCTCCCTCCCCTCTCTTATCGCGCTGAGTCGTGTTGGGGTGGGGGTGGGGGAACGGCTGAGTGATGAATTAATTATATTGGTCGGTTGTTTAATTAACGACCATCTGATCACAAGGACTATTATCTTGGGTCAAAGAGGGTTACGAGACTGGAGTCGTGCGTGTTTGTCAGCCACTATATCGCCGCGGGACTGCGCAAGCCCTTGCTGTTCTGTGAATCTGATTTATTAACATCAAGGCATTTTATGCCATTTGACTGATTCCAATAAGATGCTGAAGTTTACCTGATGTTCCTGTCTTAAAGTGATTTGTGTTCTCAAATATGGACCAAAACAAATGTATTGCACATTTACAAAATAATACGGGCCTGCTTTTTTAATGCATCTACATGATGAGCAATACATGGATGGCATTTAATAAGCTAACAGTGTCTCACTGGAGCCTGTGGCTTCTTAACTGCCTGTAAAAAGTAAGGTGTCAAAAGGGGACAAGGAAAGAGGTGCAGAAATCAATTATAATTATTCTCTGTTGACAAAGTAATTAAATCCGGAGTGGGGAGCTAATCCAGCCGCGGACAGCCTTATCACTGCCGGGCGCAGATTTATGATCGTCGCCACCGCAGCGTGCATTTCAGGTGATTACTACTGTGGTAATAAGGCTCCAAGCAGCCTCTATAGAATGTGTAAGCTAATAAGACAGGGGTTAAGAGCTACTCATTCAGACCAAAAGAGTCGGCAAAAAAAGTTAAGCCTGCATGCATTGAAATTATGAGAAGTAGTACTAACAGGCAATTGTATTACTGGCTATAGCATTGCGCATTGCAGAGGTGTGTGAAATCTAGCATTCTACCTTCAGGTCGCATGTTAGTCCGCAGACCCGAGCTTAAAATAGAATAGCACGTTTTACTCGCTTGCGTAAAAGTTTAACAAATGAGTAGTCGTTCATGAAGACCTCGCCCACTTTTCGGATTTGATCAATTTGGATGTCAGTGACGCAAAAAGAAACGTAGCCTTGAGTTTATGGCTTGTGTGCGCACGAACGCTGGAGTACTCTTTTCACGTTGTAGATTGAGATTATAGTGAACTCACCATGTGTTTTTAATGTTTAAACACATCCTGCAATAATTCAAACTAGCCAACAATAACTCACAAACTTAAGATAAAATAAAAACTACCCATGCCATCATAAAAAACCGTAATGCATAGAATACTGTATAGTAGCATACATATCACATCGCTCTTTTATATACAACATTCTAAAGCAGTCCCAAAACAGAGTACAACTATATACGTTAGGCTGACTTCAAATATGTGCAAAATAGCCGAGGAAAAAATGTACATTATAAAACAGAGTTAACATTATATCAGTTGTTTCCTGCCTTGTGAGATGTTTCGCTTAGTCTAAGTATATATACTTGCGCATCCTCCAAAACGAACGACAGATGAGCATCTATAGCCTACATATTCCCGCGGGACAAGTTTATTAATCAGGCGCGAACAAATGCGTCCCAAACACGCAGGCTCGAGCTTGCGTGTGACACGAGCCCACGTCTTCGCTTGTTGCCCCTTTAAAAATCAGAATTCAAGGCCAATGATTTATCAAACTCCTATTATCAAGAAAATGTCACGCGAAGGGCACCTTGCTATGCACTGACGCAAACCCGATCTTTCCCACAGAGATATAGAAAGCTTTGCACTTAGCACAGCCAAATTCAGTCTGCCTACAGACTGTACAGCTGTTTTTTTCTGCCTTTGACCTGTATACCTGCACTCTGCACAAATGGTGAGTACACTATGCAATTTTACCATTTCTTTTAAATAATGACGTTATGGTTGAGAACAGCTCAGTCACACATTATCTTTATTTGGGGATTTGTTTTAAAGATGACTTCAGGCGTATTCAGGTAACGAATTGCTCGTAGGAGTGAACTGTCCGTGGTGCTGAAAGGTTGCTGCCGTTGTTTTTACTTATTCACAGCAGAATCTCTTGGACAAAACTTTTGAGACCCGCTTCTTTTGCACGTTCCTATTATTTAACGGATTTTACAGTATTTTGGTGTTTTCCAAAGGAGCCAAAGGAACGTCCTCGTATTAGGCAACTTTACTTTTTATGCAGCATTATTATCTTAATCTTATTTGTATGCAAGATTTGTTTTATATTTGGATTTGGAATTATTCGAGACGAATGTGAAATATTAAATGTTGTTTAAGCACTGAAGTGTTATTTCACTTCTAATCGAAGTTAAATGTACACCAGCTGCACTTTTTTGTTGAAGGTTTCGCCACAATTACAACGCTTTCTATCCTCTTGGGCCACACACATATAATTGCTTGTGTAATTTTCCATGTTTTTACCGAGCCTGCACTCTTCGGTGCAGTAATACTGGGACTGATGCCTGCCGCGGGGGAGAGAGTCTCGGCCGAGCCCGGCAGCTTGTCTATTGCCCATAAAATCAGGGGATGTGCTGCGTTGAATGACAGCGGGGAAATGAGGCGTAAAATTAAAGAATCTTTCTGTAATGGTAAAAGCTAGGGCCAAACAGCGACCGATCGTGAGCTGAAAACCAAAGAACCGCAGCAAACACGGGAGAAGGGGTTTTAAACACGAGGAAAAACAACGATTGTGAGACGAGAAAATGCAATTTGTACAGTTATTGTTCAAATGTCATGCTGATTCAGCATTGGTCACGAATTTAGCCTATTCATTGAGGTATAACTTTATTTCTGAACTGGTCATATTTTTACTCTGCATTGTATGCTTTTTTGAAATAGCAGCCTATTAATTACCAGGTCTATTGTTTTAGGATTTCTCCGATCAAAAAGATATGTTGAGACAACCTGCGAACAGTCCCGCTGGTTTTGGCTCACCTTACCAGCCGGAAGGGGCGGTTGGAGTTACAACTAACAAACCAGAGAATGGTCATAACCTACCTTCCGACTCGCATCCAGCGCCACAACCACCGCCGGTCAACGAAAGGAAAACTTTCTGTCCAACAGAAAATAAACCTGGAGAAACGGATTCCAATAAGGTCTATGGGACGTTTAAAAACGCGGCACCAGCGGTGCCTGTTCATTCTGCTCTCCACATGGATTCCGCTGGTACCGCGCCGCCTCAGACGGATGGTACAACCGTTCACGGGAAAGCTATGTCCGATCCAATGGCTAATCAAGGTGCCATGAATAGCACTACGGAGCAAAACAATGCCACCGGCAATTGGACAACTATGAGCCAGACCACCATCATACTGGGCACAGATGGCAATACGTCTGTAATGCCTGGCACAGTAACCGGGGTAAGTTGTTGTAAATTAACGTTGCATTGAGGGGGAAAGTAATCAGTTATCCAGATGTTGTGTTATATATATAGGAAAAGCCTATAGGACTGGAACGAAAGTGTTTGGGTCCGTGTTTTATAAATATATTCTGCATTGGGTTTTAGTAGGTTATTGCACAGCATTCGTATTGGGATTTGTGTCATGCTTCTCACTGGTTCTGCGCAGCCGTAATGAAGTTCCCCTGCGTTGTGCTATCTCAGCACATTTGGAGTAGCTCTACTACATTTTCTAATAAGATGTCACTTCAATTTACGCAATACTGTTTTTTTTTTCTACTGAGACTGTATTCGTGAAAGCTCAGTGGTTTGAAAACGGTTTGGTAGATTTATTTGTTATGGTTGTCACTATTTTCTCCATTAGCCTATAAGAGCACCTTTGTTTGCCTAATGAACACGAAAAAGAATTGTCCTGCTGAGACAAAGACACCTGGCTTTTATCGAATACTTAACCGTTTGGTGTGTGTACTGTAGTATTGAACTGGACGGTAATCACATTAAGAAAATGTCTGTAAGCCTAGAAAGCTAGGACAAATGTAAAGAAATGCATTTTGTATTTTATTACACTGTAAGTTACACTCTTTGTTTATCGAATTTGGTCAAATTGCCTCCCGGTAGCCTACTCCCGTCCAGGTGAAGGTTTGTGCTGAGTTTCTGTTTCCTCCACAGGGGTTAGTTTCTGTGGCCAGTTGTGCTGGTTGATAATGCATTACATAAGGCTGCAGTATCTCATTGAACAATTCTAATGTGGCCGTTTCAGTCCAAATGAACAGTGATCTCTTTCACATATGGGCGCTTCTATGAGCAAACTTGATCTTGGTAACAAATGTATTTCATCTTCTTCTTATGCAGAGAAATGTTACAAATATGATGTTAATAACTGCTGTGTATTATGCTGACTTGCATATTTCGCATGAAGGACTGCTGGGTATGCAGACTTTGGGTAGAATCATGCCTAGTGAAATCAATTGTTTCCCGTAGGAGGATGACGATGATGACGAGAGTGGAGATGAGAATAAGGCCAGGGGAAACTGGTCTAGTAAAATGGATTTCATCCTGTCTATGGTTGGCTATGCAGTGGGCTTGGGAAATGTGTGGAGATTTCCCTACCTTGCTTTCCAGAATGGAGGAGGTAAGGGAAGCCAGCAGAAATTCGTGGCTACAACGGCTTCTGGCTGGAACTGGAAGCGCCATAAATTGTGTAACGTAATACTGCATACAACATGGCCCACATAAGCCAAAAGTGTACCCATTGGTGTAACGAAAGTCATGATTATAAACGCCCAGTTTGAAAACACATATTCTGAACTCCCTTTGAACACCTTGCACATCTGACCTTATGGAACACCTACTGTATCGTAATGTCCTTTCTGGTATCAGGAATATGGTTAAAATGAGTTATATTCGTTCCAAAATGCATTTGAATGCAAACTTTGCTTTAGTTTTTGCTGACCATGATGTCCCACAATGATGCTATTATAAAATATTTTTATTTTATTGTATTATTATTATTATGTTTATTTATTAGTGCTGTTTTTTATTATTATGTGTATTTATTATTGTTGTTATTATATCTATTGACAATTATTAAATCGTCAAATTTATTTTTTGACGCCGCAATACCAGTTTACTATCATTTAAATGAAAGGATGAGATGAATTTGTTTTTGGGAATCATTTTGGATTTATTTACAGCAATACAGTTGTTCACTGCTGTGTCTATAGTCCTATATGCTGTAGGCCCAAATATGCTAAACATTTTCACAAACGAAGTTCTTCAAGCTTAGTTTCAGAGAAGTCTAGTACGCCCTTCGATTTGTTTGTTTTTTCAGTACCTTTTGTCTCCATATAGGTGCTTTTTTGATTCCATACCTGACAATGTTGTGCATCGCTGGAATTCCGATATTTTTATTGGAGGTAGCCATAGGTCAGTTTTCCAGTCAAGGCCCAGTGTCTGTATGGAAAGCCATCCCAGCACTGCAAGGTAAACTGCGTTCCCACTGTCTGAAAAGTTTTCTTTCCCAGTTGATTGTTATCTCAACTCCTCACTAGGAAAAATAAAACTGAAATACACCCAATCTGTGAGTGTAATGATTAATGGCAGTGAACGTTGTATCTGCTTAAGAGTAATTAATATATCTCGTCTCATTCATTTATTTTAGGTTGCGGGATTGCCATGTTGATAATATCTGTCTTGATAGCCATATACTATAATATTATAATGTGCTGGACACTGTACTACCTGTTCGCTTCGTTGAAGGGCTCACTACCATGGGCTAACTGTAAGAATGAATGGAACACAATGGACTGTAAAGACAAAGACATGCTTCTATTAGGTAAGGATGAGCCGCGCTTTTTTTTTCTTTTACTAATGCGCAATGCGCAACCCGTCCTCCCACCTCTGGGCTTTCAGTAACCTTCTTAGACTGACACACTATAACCTGCAATTTGTCTGGCTGGGTTTTGTACAGATTTTTCTAAGAGGTAAAACCACTTTGCAAAGCCATAAACACACATGATTGTATAATATTGTATATTTGTTCTGATGGCACTGTCTATTTTAAGATGCAAAGTTGGCCAAATGTAGAGGAGGTATTATAGAGTATATTGACTATATTTATATCTCAATCAGTTTTACAGTAACGGTTGGGGATATGATAGTAGGAGAGCCTACCACACGTTATATATATTAGCAAATGTATGATGTGTGGACTCAAAATATGTGTTGGTGTTCGTAAGTATGCGTCATCTATCGAAATTAATCGAAAAAGTTTAGTTTTAAATTAAGCAAATCATCCAAAAAACGCAGGGCATATATGTTTTGTTTCAGTGAATTCAGCAGAAAAAATGCTTGCTTGACAAATTTACTGTAAGACGTTGCTGCACTGCCGCAGTGTGTTTGATCGCCTCCCTCTGGCCTTACTGGGTATTTCTATGTGTATAGCCTTTATAATTTAGTGGTTAGAAATGCGGCATTTCTTTCAGAGCAGTTTCGGAAAACCACAAAATTGCAATTCTTTGAAAAGCACTAGTGTGTTCAGCATGTCCAGCTGTCTCATCTGTAAACTTGTTTTTTTGTGAGCTCTTTTAATGAGCTGTCCTATTTGAAATAGACATTGCCTTACTTGTGGATGTCTCGTTGTGACAGATACGTGTATCCTTCGGGATAGGAACATTACATCTATAAAGAATTCCACGTATTGCCTGTCTGCTAATGCCGTTGGCAATCTGAGCAGACTTTTAAACATGACAACAAATGAGAACAAAACATATGTAAGTCCCAGCGAGGAATACTTCAAGTAAGTGAATCAATCAAGTAAGTGAATCAGTCACAACTGTTTAGTTTAATGTCACCTGGAGATTTTTAATAAATAAATAAATAGGGCCTAATAGAGGCACTTTTAGGGAATGGTAATATGTTTGACCAAAGTAGGCCTAACCTACAATTTATGTGATTTTGTATGGTTTGCCAGCATTTTTTGCATGGAGCACACTACAGAAAAAAACCTAGGCAACCGTTTCAGTAAACCAAGTAGGCAGAAGTCTGTGAAATGTGAAACATACATGTGAAAAATATGTCGTTTTTTGGCCCGAATAACTCATTGCTCTATGTCTTAAATGTTTTTCCATATTGAATATCTACCACTTATGTCCCATAAGCTGATTATCATTTTTCTTTCATCAGATACAATGTGCTGCACATTTCCAAAGGAATTGAATTTCCGGGTGATATTCGTTGGCCTTTGGCCTTGTGCCTGTTTCTGGCGTGGGTCATTGTTTACTTCTCTTTGGCTAAAGGAATTAAGTCATCAGGAAAGGTAAGTCGGTGTTTCTCATACATGTAAGAACACACATTCTTGTTTGATGAAGACTACTTACAGAATAGTTTGTATTGATTCATTCCTGACATTCTGGTGGCCTTTAAGCACACACACTTTATAACAGACCTAGAGGAAATGTAGCCTTTAATCACCATATTCAATTTATGGCCAAACTTTGTAGCCTGGGCAATGTGCACCAACAGATATTGTGAACAGAGAAACTCAGGGACTGGAGTGACAGAAAAAGTAGACAATGGTTCCATCTAGTGGATTGTTACATACATTGCAGATCTGATCGTGTGGGTTGTTTCACAACTGCAGGACCAGATAGACCAGGCTAATGCAATCCTTATCATTTGGAGAGACTACTACATGAAAAAGTAAAAAATGAAAAAAACATAGATAGATAAATAGTACCACCTTCAAATAATGTACATAACATGATCCTATATTACGCTTCACTACTAAATTAAAGATGTGGTAAGAACTGGACAAAAATGACATAGCTTCTGGACATGTAACTGATGATAGTGAATGTAGCTGATGATAGTGATAGATGAATGTATCTGATGATAGTGATAGATGAATGTATCTGATGATAGTGAATGTAGCTGATGATGGTGATAGATGAATGTATCTGATGATAGTGAATGTAGCTGATGATGGGGATAGATGAATGTATCTGATGATAGTGATAGATGAATGTAGCTGATGATGGGGATAGATGTAGCTGAAGGCACGATAACAGTGTTCCTCAATAATACTGTGCAGTTTACACACTTTGTTTCAACCCTTGTCATGGGTCTGTCTGGGTCCTTGTCAACAAATGCAGAAGATACAGACATAATCATCAACTATTATCCTTCAGATATACACCATCACTGTATGGCTAAAAGCATTTGAACTTTTCATCACAAAAATCACAGACTGCACCATAAGTCACGTTTGTCAAATACACAAACATTGCCATCTTTCCATCTGCAGGTGGTGTACTTCACGGCCACATTCCCCTATGTGGTTCTGGTCATCCTCCTTATCCGAGGTATTACTCTGCCTGGTGCATTCGATGGAATCATGTACTTCATCACGCCTAAGTGGGAGAAGCTCATCGATGCAAAGGTAGATATCAGTGTTTTATGCTTAGATACCAGTGTTTTATGACTATATAGATACCAGTGTTTTATGATTATATAGATACCAGTGTTTTATGCTTATATAGATACCAGTGTTTTGAGATACAATAGTATATTTGTTACATATTGTATGTTATTATTATATAAAAAGCTGTTCATAAAATAACACTTTTCCTACATAGCACCATGAACCAGCCTTTACATACAGTACGACATACACATATTATTTACTCCGTCGTGCAGCTGTGGCATAGGTGCACAGAGACATGGGTGCATTTGCATAATGGGTTGCGGGGTGGGGATTGACTAGTGTTATGTTCACTGAAATTTCCATTCCATGAAGCATGTTATTTGGTCTTGTACTATAATGACTCATCTGTTTGCTTCCACTTCAATATGCATTTTTTTGTAAAGAAAGGGCACCATCTTAATAACTTAATTAACTCAATAAGGGCAGGTGTAACAGCCCCACCTTGCCCCTGCCCATCCCTCCATGCATCCCTCTGTGGCGCGGGGGTTTCCTCTGTGTGGATGCTCTAGTAGTGATGTCTCCTTCTTGTCTGTGTGAGCACTGCTGCATAAACTGCTCTTGCGCCCTCTGCAGGTTTGGAAGGATGCTGCAACCCAGATTTTCTTCTCGTTGTCGGCTGCCTGGGGTGGACTCATCACACTCTCCTCCTACAACAAGTTCCACAATAACTGCTATAGGTAACTTAAGTCCTCAGTAACCTATTCTCATTTCTTCCCTGTGGTTGCTTGTAAAGGCAGTTATTGACTTGATCTTTTTGTTATCAGGGAATAGATTTCCGTGTTTGGTTACTGTACTTTGGCCAATAACAAGAGTAAAAGATTAAATAACTGATGTTCTTTAATAACTTTACATTCTGGTTTCTGGTTTAGTGTATTGTTAGTGCTTGATGGTAAACTGTAATTTATTAAATTTTTTGCCTTAAATCAGGAATTTGCACAGGCACATTTATTGCTATATGCTCCCAACCAAAGGGGTACTTGTGATATCTTCATGATAAGGGGAAGGAGAGGGGGTTCAGAAGTAAAACATAATACAGGGGTCAGGGGGTATCTTTGCGGTGTCAGGGCAGGGGCAAATGCTTGAAAATAAGATGGGGTTGTATTTAACTGAATGACCTGCACTTTGGTTAAAATCCCTCTGCCAGGATCCCTACCTTTAGTAAATCTACAAATAGAAAAGGCACTCTGTCTATGTCTACAAACACACCCAGTTCCCACCTTTCAGAAGGAAAAACGAGCCGCTCCATTTTCATACCTGACTGGGTGTCTGGTCTTTTAGTGAGCTCAGAAAATACTGAGTTCTTTAGTTCACAGACACAAATACTGACCCAACCATTAGTACACAGACACAAATACTTACCCTACCAGTAGTACACAGTATATGCAAGTTAAGAGTGTGGTTCCTCCTTGGACCACTAGAGGACACTAGTTATCAATTGAATCAGAAATCACCTTGGCCCAGTTAAAAACATCACAATCACCAGACACGGGAATATAGGACGTCAGACTTGTGTGGGTTCATTTTATCTGTGCCACTTAGAGCCTTAAAATTCTAAAAATGGACTATTTTGAGCAGAGTTACAGATGTCGCTGCTTTGTGGTATTTTGGAATAATTATCAAAGTCTCGCTAGTTTTGTTTTGAATACCTTGGGCGAGTTTCAGAGCACTCAGTGGAGATCTCTGCAGGGCACATCTATAATTCCCTCATAAGAGTGTGGAATGGCATCCATCTGTGATTTCTTCTTTCTCCTCTCCTCCATAGGGATACCATCATAGTGACCTGCACCAACAGTGCCACTAGTATATTTGCAGGCTTCGTCATCTTTTCTGTCATTGGCTTCATGGCCCACGAGCTGAAGGTGCCCATAGACAAGGTGGCAGATGAAGGTAACCAAAGGCATCCGTGTATGACTTGTGTGACTTCTGAGATGGAGGTTTTATCAGTAGTACCAGAAGTGTTGCAGTTATTTAGAGATCATGAATCATATAATCCATATGGCACGAAGCCACAGTTTGCAAACACAAGGCTGGCTTAATCAAGTGTTTTTGCCAGTTTTGAATGGCCTCGTGTTGCGTGATCACACTGCATGTGACAGGCCTTGTGCCTTGAAATAGAATCAAGTGTCAGAGTTCTGAGACACGCCAAGAGCAAATTATAGACAGTCAGCATGGGTACATTACATAGGCATTACACTGAGTTAGTGTTGATGATGGTGCCAGGGGAATTCTCACGGTTGGATTTTATAGACATGTGTGTTCTGTGACTCCCTCCAGGTCCTGGCATAGCCTTTGTGGTTTACCCAGAAGCCCTCACCAGACTGCCCCTGTCGCCTTTCTGGGCCATCATCTTCTTCCTCATGCTGCTCACGCTGGGGCTGGATACTATGGTAACCGCAGCCTTGTGTGTGTGCTTGTGTGTACGCTCATGCGTGTGTGTGGGTATTGTTATGGTAGTTAAGATCACACACGCTTGAAGAAGAGTAATGGGCATGTCAGAAGGCACAGAAAAGATGAGGAGAATGCTGTGTATGGCTTGGAGTAGGCTATCTGATTGGTCAGACAGTGAGTCCTGTATTTCAGCTGTGGATGGTTTACTCTACTCTTTGCTGAAATCTCTTTGCAGTATGATAGCCAGGCAGAGGTGTCTGCTGTTGCATAGCAACCTGCCCCCCCCCCCCCCCCCCCCCCCAGCACAGCTCTATATCACATAGGATTCTGTCATTTTGCAGAAAGATGACATTGAGTGAGTTCACTGTTGAGAGTGTTAAAAAAACATAAGAAAAGGTCAAAATGACGTCAAGAAAAGTAAGATCGGTAAGCAGTTTATAAAAGGCATGTGGCATCTTTGACCATTTTCTTTAAGGTTACACTTCAAACCCGACACTGGCTTTTAAAATTACATATTTAAAACCTTACTCTCATGGAAATAATGTTCATTGTTGATTGCTTTTCATAGAAAATGTAAATTGCTTTACTCTTACAGACATAAAAGACTGCAGACTCTCTACTTTACACGATGGCTTGGTCACTTCTTCTTATAATATGTAATATTTCACTGTTTGATACCCAGACAACATCTAATGGATTTACATATATGGGAAGCAATAGTCTTGTCCTGATAGTATCAGTTCTATGTGGCAGTGGTTGAGTACATCTGATAATTGTATTTCCCCACCAAACATTTTTGCTTTGCCTCTCAGCACTCCTGGGGGTGTGAGAGCTCTAATTAGTGAAATCTCTAGCCTTGAGTTGTGTGATATTTCACACAGTCAGGGGTGAGTTATTTGGCAGAGACCAGGGGCCAAGCCACCCACCAGAATGCACTCGTCTCACTGTGCTCTCTCTCTCTCTCTCTCTCTGTCTACAGCCACACTTTCTCCATCCATCCATCCATCCATCCATCCATCCATCCATCCACCTGTCCATCCGTTCCTCATATCAATTTTCTGTCCTCCCTCTCCTAGTTTGCCACCATTGAGACCATCGTGACGTCTGTGTCCGACGAGTTCCCTGCATACCTGCGCAAACACAAGCCCCAGTTCACGCTGGTGTGCTGCTTTTGCTTCTTCATCCTGGGATTCCCCATGATAACAGAGGTAACCGTTACAGCCACCAGGACTGCTGCCTTCACTGTCCGCCGGCGCATGGCACTTGCACAATAGCCAGGCCTAGCCTTAGAACTCTGTATTGGGGCTGTCATGTCTAACAAGGGCAGGTCTACAGTCATCATTCCTCCCATTAGTTAGTAATGGACAACCTCAGAAATAGAAGGGAAAAGGGACTGAGGACAGCGGGTGGCCTGTTTGAAAACCCCTGTTACTGCTTCTGAAGAATTAAGTGAAAATGCTCTGAAAGAAAGAAAAAGAGGGGAGAAAGGCAAGAAGAAAAAAGTATGTAAGTACATTTGAAAAGAGAAGTGAAAAGGATGTAGATTGGCAGGTGCTTATTTCCCTTGGTTTCCTCGGCTAATGAGGAACATGAATCCGACACAAAGGTTACTGTGACACACCTGCCGCAGTCATACTCTTGTTAATGAACAGAACCCCATAGGAATGGCAGCCAGAACAAACAGGCATCGTTACTATCACAGGAAGGAAACCTTAGTGCCATGGGACCACAATCAATTACGAGTCAGACATTTATTCAGCTATTAGTATTGTTGTACACAGCGTACAATTAGTGATGAATATCAGTTTTTTTTAAAGAGCAACCCTGATGCTGTCACTGTGACATGAATGGAGAGTAGTTGCTAAGTAGGTCATTGATACAACTGAGATTCAGACTGTGATTCTCTCTCTGTGTTTGTGTGTGTGTGTGTGTGTGTTGTTTTCACAGAGTGGAATGTATATGCTGCAACTTGTTGATACCTTTGCAGCCTCTTACTCTCTGGTCATCATTGCCATATGTGAGCTGGTTGGAATCTCATACATATACGGTGAGCCAGAGAGAATACAACTGTGTGTTTGCCCTTGCCCTGGGGGTAGTGATTTGTTCCTCTCCTTTGGCCCCTGGGTTGTACTTCTTTAAAAAAATAATAAAAAAATAAAATAAAAAAAAAGCTCATCATCAAATCTTCAGGTTGAACATAGGGAGGTAGTTATATTGTAATGCATAAGGAGTTACATTTGCAAAATGAATATGAAACTTTTCAATTTGGTGGAATCAGTGAAATTTCTACAGCAAATGCCGGTGTTCTACTGTTAGCGTCGTGGAGGGATGACCTGGACCTGGAGTCTGAATATGTAAAAAACTGGAAATTTTCGACTCCAGTTCCACCACACATATGTTAACTACACACTGCTGAGTTCTGTGTCATTTTAAAGGTTATTTTTGGAAGATCTGCATTTAGGTAATTTGGAGCTCCGTGATATTTCTGTGGAAATGAGCATCATGCTAAATATGCCTAAATAAAGAGACATCCGCATGCTGAATTAACTTGTCTGCACAAGCTCTATAAAGTGAAATGAATGAAAAATCACATTTTTACTCATTGAAATACAGCCATGAAAATAGACTGCGTATTTACTGTACATCAGTGACCACTAGGTGTCTCTGTTCTCATTCCAGTCATTGAGTGGCCTGTTCCTTGCTAAGACACATTATAATGTAGTCTTTTTTGACGGGTTGTTACAACAATATAAGAAACATGCGTTTTAAATTATTTTCATGTAAGTTATTGTTGCCACCTTCTAGCCTGTGTCTCTTCTTTTCTGGAAGAAAGCAGATTGTTTAACAGATTTTGTTTTCTTTCTCAAAATAAACTGGGTCACCTTTTCCATTTCACTTTTTTGTTAGTACTCTTTTGAATGGAGTCAAATGGATGTCTGATGGAGTTTCTTTGCCGTCTTCACAGAACTCCTATTTCTGTTGCAGGGTTGCAGAGGTTCTGTGAAGACATTGAAATGATGATTGGGTTCCAGCCAAACAAGTTTTGGAGGATCTGCTGGGCTTTTGTCACGCCATCCATTCTGACAGTAGGTCCAATCCATATATAATGGGCCATAACCACAGTACACTCAATTGCTTCCCATTTCCTGGCTATCCGCGTGGTGTACAAATCTACAGCACAAAAATGGACCACCTGTAGTATGTGTTCACCACAAAAGAAAACAACCCCCATTCGCTCCAAATTGCTTTCTAGTTTGAAGTAAAATTGCTCACAGGGGAGTTGGTTAATGCTTGTCGCAGAAAGTCTTATTACTGGAATGCAGTTGTACATACATTCTTGTCGGCTCTGAAAAGAAAACACACACTTAAAACTCACACACACGTCACATGGTAGTCACGTGTCCTCCTCTTTACCATGACATACGTTGAGTGTCAGTATGCAGGCGGGCTCCGTAATGACGAGCTCCCGGTAACAAACGACCTGTGGTGATGTGCTGGACATTCCCATGCATCAGTCCTATCTACCCTCCACTCTTCTCCTTTCCTCTCCTCTCCTCTCCTCTCCTGGGATGGCTCGTTAAGTCCAGGGGGGCTCGTTAAGTCCAGGGGGGGTTGCTTGTGATGCACGTCATGCTAATGTTGCTTCCCCTACCTCCTCTCTCTCCCTCTCTCTCTTTCTTTCTCTACCCCTCCCCCTCCCTCTACCAGTTTATTCTGGGCATTAGTTTGTACCAGTGGAAGGGGATGACGTATGAGGACTACACCTACCCCGGCTGGTCCATGGTGATGGGATGGCTCATGGTCATCTGTTCTGTGATTTGGATCCCCATTATGTTCTCCATTAAAATGTATCTCGCCCCCGGATCCTTCAGGGAGGTAGGGCAGGATGGATGCTGTTACTGTGGTATTTTCCTCATTCATTTTCATTTAGTTTTCTCTTTTAGATTTCCAATTCTTTTCATTTCCATTTTGAAAACATTGTCCTTTATCTATTTGGGTTCCTTGTAATATCTCTTATGCTTTTCCAAATGTTTATTTAAAGGACTTTGAATTACCTTTTTATATGAAATGTGCTATACAAATAAACTTGACCTGCCTACTAATGTTTTCCATCAAAGATAAGGGAGACATTCGCTTGGTGGTTTGTGTTGCACATAGTGTTGCAATTGGATGAGTTAAACTAGGTCTTTGGGCGCTGAGGTGAGCCACCATGCGTGAATCCAGTCCAGTGAAATGTTTTTAGGTTATGAGAAAACTAAGCCAGGATGGCGTGTTGTCGTTAACAACTGTGAAACTAACCTTTGCTGAACTACAGGGATGTGTAGATGTCTCTGAAATTAAGTAATAGCCATTTGATACTCTATACTCTATACTGACAATTAGTGTTCAGACAAAATGCCATAAACAGTACAGTAGACGACTGTTGTCGTAGCTCAGTGAAGCAAGTGTTCTGTTGTTTCCCATTCTGATTCTAGTTACATCATTAGATCGAGAAGTTGTGAGATCATATTTTAACACAGTTTCTAAACCCTACTGTAGAATGCATTCCACAACAATACTAACTTTGCAGCACACTTAAGTCTGCAAAAAAACAATATACCACATAACACACATTGATTAAAAACACAACACAATATGTTTTTATTGTCCTCTGTGAGTGTAGTGTGTAATGTAATCAAGCTCATGCATTTTTTATCAAATTTGTATGACACTGTATACCTGAGAAACAACTACAAATAATGTGGCGCTAAACAGATGTCTCAGTCTGTGTGGGAGTATGCATGCTGATAGCAATATATTGACCTGCTTCTTAGATCTAATGGCAGAGTGCTGTACTTGTGATAGCTGTAATGTGGACACTCACTGTGAAACAGCTATGTATATTTAAGTGAATACTTGTGAGAGACCTAGATTTAGTGTCCATATCTGCCTTGAGTGCCGGCATGCTTTATTCTTTTATTCTTTATGTTTCCTGCAGTATTCTTTTAAAGGGAAGTGTGTGAACCGTGTTGCTAGGTGTTGGTTTGTGCTGGCTGTGCTAGTGCCCTCTCTGTGTGGCTCTCTATGTGACTCTCTCTGTCTCTGTCTGTCTGCAGAGGCTGAAGCTAGTGTGTTCCCCTCAGCCCGACTGGGGCCCCTTCCTGCTCAAGCACCGCGGCGAGCGCTACAAGAACATGATCGACCCGCTGGGCACCAACTCCCTGGGGATCAAACTCCCTCCCAAGGACTTCCAGCTGTCCGCCAAATAGCAGTAACGCCACCCCCCGCTGCGCTCCATTTGGGATTTTGGGTGAGAGCTTGATAGCCCCCACCCCACTTTTTTCCCCTAACCTCCTCCCTCTTTACCATTCATTCTCTTCCTCTTCCTCAACACCCCCCCCCCCCACCCACACCCCGCCATTTGCTCCCCCTGAGGAGGGTGGCATTCCAAAATCCCACTCCCACCAACCCCACAGTTCCAACTCCTGGCTTTGCTTCCCTTCCCCTGGTGAGCACCCTTACTCTCCTCCAGCACGGAGCGTCTCTGCCTCCCTTTACACAGGCACACCGTTCACAGCAGAGCCCTCTCGGAGGGAGGGAGGTTTCTCACTGAGGCAATATGACAGATCACCTGAGGAGGCAGCTGAGACTGCACAGGCAATATTCGACTGCAGAGACAGTCGGCTGCCGAGCTGTTGGTTCTTTTGTTTTTGTTTTTGTTTTTGTGTGTGTGTGTGTGTGTTTTTATTGTCTTTTGTCTGTGCATGAGTGATAAGGAAACCACCCACTGATACATTGACAAAATGAACACTGACAGACAGCCGGGCGCTGGTGTTCATCCCATGCCAACCAGATGGAGATGTTTGATAGTATTCCACCTCAAACCTGATTTGGCAAATATAGATCCAGTAGACGTAGAGTGTGCAGTTAACACTGGTTTATTTTTATGGCAAATATTAGCTATGTACCTATATCCTCTGATATCTGTAACTTGTGCCTCTGGACTCCTATAGATATGCTATATTGCATAGTGCTAATTGTTTTTCAATTCTTTCCTTGATGGAGAAATGGGTACATCTTCGCTCTGTCTGCCAGGGGTAATATATATCAACTTGTTTATGAGCTATCAGAGAAAAAAAAAAGCACACTTGTAGCGTAGGAAGCACTAGCGTCGATTCATTCTTTAATCTTTAAAGCAAATAGATGCACAGGCAGCCATACAAAGTTGTAAGTATAGTTTTAAATGTTTAAAGTAATTTTCTGTAGCCAAGTAGCATTGGTGCATTAATGTATAGACAAAAGTTATTGCTTAAAAATATATACTGTGATCTCATCATCCAATCTGTCAATCCTTCTGATATACGCAGCTTGAAATCAGAAAAAAAACTATCTATATAGTATATATATATATATGAGTGATGTGAGATGTGTATGACAAACAATTTTTCTTATCAGCTGTTGTGGCTGTTTCTTGAAAAATGTACACTTTTAAAAAGAGTTATGTGTGTTGACGTAATGTGTGCTAGTGATGTTGAATCCCAGCAATGTTATGAGCAGTTGCTAAAGGTTAGTTGAGTAGAGTAGAGTAGAGTAAAATAGGATTAGAAAAAAAAAATAGTTTTGTCTGAAATCCTGTGGTAGATGTATGGGGACCACTTCTCCATTTGAACTCTTTGTCTCTTGTACTATGTATCTTCATGCAACAGGGTCTCAGGTATACTTGATTTAATTGGCCTTATTTTCATAGTTGTACAATAGACATCAATATTTGGGAACCTGGGTGTGCCTCCAGGTGCTCTTAAATCTGAATAATCAAACCACAAAAAAGCTGAGATCTGAGATGTAACATGATTCTGTGTGATGTCTGTGTAGATCTTAAAAATAGCACCCAAATATGTTATTTGATTAGACACAAGATATTGATAATGGTTGGCTACATATATAGAAAGTCCTTTTTCCCTTTAATGTTTTAAAGCTGGTGGGAAAATGCATTGAAATGCATTCAGAAATCTTATGCTCATTATGCGCGTTAGTGGCCATGGACGTTGAGTTACAATCACTGCTCAGCATCCAGTTGTTGTGGGAGGTTGTGATTACTGCGAGCAGAAGGACCTCTTTCTGTGTCTGGCTTTGGTCTTCTCTGGTCAGATTCTTCCCTGTGCGCTGACATCATCCCGCACCAATCACGGGGAGCATTCCCACATTCCAAAGCAATCGGAGTGATTTGTTTAAACAGCAGACAAGGGAAATGAGCTTGCCTTCGCAAAACGTAAACAGGTCTTGATTAAAATGGCCCACTGTTGATTCATGGGACCGAGAGTCCTGGAGGCATGAGCCTACCGAACGGGCTGTGGAGTTAATTGGAGTCTGCGTATACAATGCAAGCAATATGGCAGCCGTAACACTGAGATTTACGGGTCCGCTCGGGCCGATGCATGCGTTTTCATAGCCATGAAATGAAGGGCAACGCACAAGCGTGTTCCACTAATCATGGCTTAACAGTGCAGTGACATACACATGAACCTTGAGGGACAAGAGGGACAAAAAATCGCTTTATTATATGTGCAAAAATGTTGCTTTTCCCAGTGATGTTTAGTGTTCTTTATCTGTGTTTTGTTTTGATTGTCTGTATATGTGTGTGTGTGTGTGTGTGTGTGTGTTTGTATGTCTGCGTGTGTATGTTTGTGTGTGTGTGCAGCTTTAGACGTATCTAACTGATTTCATCAATACTTAACCAGCCAACCAGCTCCGGGCATGGTCCGATGCAGGCCGGTGTGTTGGGAAAAAAAAGGATGGAAGCTGTAATGTATCTGCAATGGAAGTTCACAGCATATCTGTGAACTGTTCTTTATATAGTACAGTATTACTTATTTAAATGGTTGCCTTTCAGACCACCCTTGTGGATCTGACCTGAAAATAAATTCTGTGACAGATGCCAGAGGGCTGGATGACTGAAGCAGCAATTCAGCTTCTTTACTTATTCATCAGTCTTCGAAAACACCAGTGTGTTCCAGGGCTGCTCCAGTTGTTCCAATGCAACTGGTTTAACTGGGACCTGATCAACCTAAAATTCATACTTAAAACAGTTTACCAAGGTCAATTCTTAAGGATTGTGTTATCGGCATCGGCCAATAGTTTAAAAGTTACCATAGGTGCTGGTTGGAATGCGTTTATCAGTCCTTGTGTTCATATATTTTGTCATTAGGGCCTATTCAGTAATGCTAATCAAATACTCTGAGCAAATAGTTATCTGGCTTGCATGCGCTGTTTGTGTTGCTGTGTTCCTTTGTCCATGTGTGGTTGTGCCCAGCCCTTCCCCACTGCCCTTGCATGTGTGCTCTCACCAGCCGCTTGAGCTGAGCTTCCCATCACTTCCGTCCATGAATGAGTGAGGGGATGATGGTGTGATCCGATTTTTCCCTTCACAGCGATGAAAGTCATCACTTTAATGCCTATGGGACAACACTGGGCAGTAGGTAACCAAAGAAGGAGAATGTCATGAAGCGTTCTAATGGAAGACGAATGTGAATGGAAATGGAACAAATATATTCCATGTGTTTAGGAGACTGAGATACTGCCACTCATGTTCCATTTAGTGGTCATTAATCTTTGCCAATACGTTACAACACATCTTCAGGTAACCATTGGCCTTATAGATGTCCTCTGATATTAAACTATTGTATGTATTTCCAACATAAAGATACAGAGTAGCTTATAGCTGTCATATATATCAAAACTCAAATGTAATGTATGTTGTGTCTTTTGGCACTTTATTGTGGACCTATCACTGCATAGGTTAAATTTCTAATTACTTGGGTAATGTCATAAATTTCTGTGTTCTATGTGAGGTACACCTGCCTATGGATACAGACATGTACCTCAAACAGACCATGACATTCTTTGGTTTTAAAATAGAGTATAAATATATAATGAAAAAAAGTTTTAAATTCTGTGCCAGAAAAAAAGAGAAAGTTATCATATATGTGAAATGCATAGTTTATTTTAAATGTCATTAATTATTGAGGCCCTACCTCAGATTTTGTATTTATGTATAGAGATGCAATTAAAGTATAGTATCTTTGCCAATAATATAATAATAAAAATACCATAATTATCATGAAATGTATAACCTCTAAATCAATAAATAAATGTCAATGTTTTCAACTTAAATTGTGTTGGTATTGGTCTTCTTGAATGTTTACTCAGTTGTTCACCACGACTCCAACATGACCATAATGCACAGTGTGCAGTAAAGCGAACTTCATTTAGGTTTCAGAGCACTCCTCTAAAGTCAAAAGACCAGCAGATTCTTCTCCATGCTGGAGATGGGTCAAAGAACGGATTTTATTCTCAAACTGTCTGAAACTTCCAAAGGCAGGTAAGGTGAAACTCAGCTCTGATCGAATATGCCAGCAAACTGTCATGAAATATTTTCCCTTACCATGGCGGTGGGTCGACATGTACTTCTCCGATAGTTCTTAGTAAAAGTGTGTAGCTCATGTGAAGTTTCCCATCTACTGCATTATACAAACCATGTTATGGTTTTAAAATCTGATACACTGGTCCCACATTTACAACACTAGCCTTTGTAGTTGTTAACACTACATCATGTTCGCAGGCACAAAAATGTTCTGTAACATACACACACACATACAATATAACAGTGTCTCCTTCGTCGGCTAGGTATATCATAGGAGCTTGTGTTTGCATTGCACAGGTTTGTTGCATGTCAACAGGATAATATCTCTTGGGAAGCGGTTCCCAACACAAAGCTGAGTGCCACCGCTGTGATGGTTTATCAAGTCCTCATTATGCAGAATGCTCTACTCCAGGCGTTGGGGGAGCAGAAGGAGTTGTTTGGAACATCTGGAATGCCCATAATTTTAATGATGCACTCCCTGTCTACACGATCATTCATGCAGATCCTACAGTATATAGCATCAGACAACTTTTAATTTCTTTCGTCTTGCACACTGAATGCGGCATAGAAATTAGGCCTAGAGTACTACAGTTATATTTGATAAGATGACGGCGTTGCCCCAGCCATGAACCCCTTCTGAAGTTAATTTTTAACACAGCATCTGCAATGCATTTCTGATTTAGCTTTCTTGTGATGTCTTTTCGTCAGTCTTAGTGAGTGAGCGTGGAGTGACGGAGCGCTGCTTAACAGTCTCCGCATGTTCTTCGCTCGCAAGCTCCTGGTGTTTGTCTTGTCTGGACGGGCTGAACTCCACCACGTGGGCATCACTCTGACCACGTCCGTGGACCACGGCACTTGTTTGTTGTCAGTCTTCTCTTGACAAGGACGTCACTAATCACTGATGCCTTCACATCATGGAGCTCCCTGACCTTTGCCAGAAAGACTGTCTGTGAAATGATCACCTGGAATGGAAGATGGAATCTGGTCAATTCAGGGAAGGGCAGTCATTGTTCTAGGAGGTGGACCATTTTCCACAAATTATTTATTTTGCCTTTCAATGCAAAAAGTAAATAATAAATCACCATTTGTTCAAACGAAAGATAGGAATAGTTTCTTAATTAACATTAACTTAATAACAGTCAGTACTTAATACAAATACATTATATTACCCTATAGACTCATATAGTGGACTGTTTCGAACATCCCACCTACATATGTACAGCTAAGTTGTAGCTTAGTATTGCAGATGTATTTTTAATGTACGGTAAGATAAATGAAATTGGTATTCTGCTCTGGTCGGCAGAGATAGAGTTGTAGGGGGAATTAAAGAAGGGAGATGAGGGCCAGACAGACTTGATGCTCATGGCTTCCCTCCGGAGAGGAAGCTCCCTTTGATCTGTGCATCTAGGAAGACTGGCCTGTAAGTCTGTGCATCATCTCTGGCCCACGGTTCTGCAATACATGTTTTGTACATTCCCAGTATAACAAAACACAGGGCCTACCAAAACAGAAGGTTTCAGATGTACTATTTATTGGAATTGCCTAAGTCTGTATATATATATATATATATATATATATATATGAAGAGGGAGGATGGGAGATATATATATATATATATATGTGTGTGTGTGTGTGTGTGTGTGTGTGTGTGTGTGTCTATCTCCCATCCTCCCTCTTCAGTTTGGCCATCTGGTCATTAAATAGTGTTGTCATCTGTAAATAAGTACCTTCCCGTGAATGCTAATGCTTCGGGAACAGCTGGTTTAGATGGCATGCATTGTAACAATCAAAGCCTAAAATTCTCTCTCCATTAACCCATAATAATGATAGCCTTTCTGTATGTTGTGCCTCAGCTGTTGATCATAATATGTTAATCCGGTGTGATATTAAAGTGCCATTAGTTGAGCCTCACCTGTGAGTGGCTGCCGTCAAGCCACTGAGCCGTGCTGATGTGAAACAATGTGGTGTCAGTTTGTCACCTCCCCTGGAAGCTGTCACTAGCCGCTTTACCATTTTGAGCATATCTGCGAGCTGTCGGCTGTGTGTGCCGCACTGAAGGAGTGTGCTGGTAAACAGGTGTCCACTGAGCTGCTGCCCTTTCTCCTGAGTTCACAGAGGTGATTGAGGATCCCTGTGAAGGGAGACAGGTCCATGTAACTCTTAAGAATTTGAAAAGCCCTGGGAACGGTCTTAAAATTCAATGCAATGCCATTTTCTCTCTCTCTGTCTCTCTCTCTGTCTCTCTCTCTGTCTCTCTCTCTTTTTCTCTTGAGCAGTCCTAGCTCTTTACTCAGTTCATGTGTGGACTTGAAAGTACAGGGACGCTTTTTTTCTTTACTCCCCACCTCCGGAATATGGCCAGTTTTCGTCACACCAGAGACTGGAATGAAATAATCAAGGTGAGCATGTGGGAAGGTCTGAGGTCTAAATCACTGTCTGAATGTTAAAAGCAAATGAAGCTGCCTCTACTGGCGCAGCAGGTGCTGTGTTTCCAACAGCAACCTCCCTTAACGTCTCCACATGGATGCCTCTTTGATGGTCTTTGTCTTCCCCAGTCCCATTCTGTTGTGCTTTATTATATTTGAATGGATTTATTTCAGGTATTTGAGTACCACAGGAATTATTCTCATTCACGCATGTATAGTGAGGTAAGAATTAAGAGTATGCTGTAGAGGTAACGTGGGATATATATATAATTATAATATAATCTATATGATTATTGTTAGCAACAGTGCTGTGATAGAAGCTAGCATTTTCCCATCAAACTCTTCATTCTAAAGGATTTGCCAATCAATTTTATGGATCACAAAAAAGATCAATTTCAGATTATTCCTGGCAGGGGCTGTTTGGCTTTTCTGTGTGAAAGTAAGTGCCATTCCATTTGCTTTGCACTTTGCAAAAACATTTCTAATTAACCTTTTGCATTACCATTCTACATTACATTCTTAGGATTACCTTTATAGTATGCCACACCAGAGTTTACAGGCAGAGTTTGCATATGTGGTTTATATACCAATGACTGTCTTTTAAGCATGCTTTTGTGAGACTGGATGAATGTACAGACCCTGTTCAGGTTCACAAGAGAGGAGATGACCATGTGTATTGGACACTAATATCATAAGGAGCCCAGGCATTAATGGTTTATAATTTGATGCAACAGTATAAAAAAACATCTAGTAAATAGTGGTTAAACATAATTCTCACCATTATGTGTAGCTGAGGTGAAACCGGGTTGCAGAAAAGTATGACACATGCACAAAAATGATACACAAAATGTATGTCCCCTAATGAACAGTTTTCAGTTATATGCAGGAAAAGATGGTAAAATTATTCATGCTTTTGGCTGGGCACCTCCCACAGCGGCCAAACCTCTCACTGTCACATGCGAGTACTCATCCCCAAAAACCTAGCGTAAGTATGATAACAACAGGGTGCACTACAACCATCATACCACAATACTCAACCATACTTAACAACAACAACAACCACAACAACAACAACAAAGATACCTTCATGAGCATTTCACTGGACACCTCCAAAAGGTCTGGCATCCCAGATCCACCCACCTCTATACTCATGATAGGTTAGGACACATGTCAGTACCAGGGACAACAACACCTCTAGCTACACCTTGAAAATATTTCACATGTACATCTCAGTGTCTGAATGATTCACCGCCTAATTGTCTAAACATTAAGAATACCATGGCATTCATGTATGTTTATTTCCCATAGGGTATACTGACCAACATTGAGTAAGTTGTAACTTTGAGGTGGAATCTAGAGTAATACAGTATAAACTCCCTTTGGAAATATTGCTTATATGCATTCTAGTGGGATCTAGTCATTTATGAAGTATGTTCTAGTGGTTTTGGAAAGCTGGGGACATAAAGGATAGAGCCCAGCTCTAACTTATTATGTCTGCACTGAAAAGAATGGGGATTGTAAGAAACAGCCCCCTGTTCATTAAAGATAATGAAACACACATACATCCTAAAGAGCCTTTCAACAAAGACAGACTTGGGTGGACACACTGAGGGTGCTGGTTTCATGGGTCTGTATGTGTGCTACGGCGTGCTCTGTGATAACATCAGACCAAGAAGCCACTCTGAGGGTGTTACCTCACCAGCTTCAAAAGGAGAAGCAGCTGTGGATGAATCAATGACATTCCTCTCAGGGAATAGAAGAGGAGGGGGTATATATATCGTGGGCAAAAGGGTAGGGGGGCAGTTTTAAAGAGGGTAATTAATCAGAGCAGGGAGCTGAAGATTGCGCGCATTCTGAAGGAAACCCAGGAGCATCCTCACAGTTATTGTAAAAGTGATTTATTTGCTCGTGCCAATGTGAGTGTGTGACGTAGTGATATGGCAACAATACACTGCATTATGCAGTTGCCACGGTGCTCACTACGCTGTATGTAGGGCTGATGGAGTAAGTGGTGCTTGGGAGGAAAACACCCCTGGCCATGGAAGATTATGTTTCGCTCTTGTGCTGCATATCAAATGATAGGAAAGGCCTGCTTTAAATGTTCCTTCCCCTTCTGAACTAAGAACAGGAGTGTGAGGTACCCATTGAACCGCCATCTCTTTCAGTCTTTTCCCCATCTGGCCCATGATGCATTGTGTTTGTCTATTACACCCACTTGAGATAACAGATTATTTGTGGCCTGAAATCAATGGGTGCCGAGGACAACAAAACCTCCATAAATGAGGGTGTCTGTCTAAGGTTGCAATACACAGGCAATCCCTCTCCTGATAATTACTCTGTTTCTTCTATGGAGCCTAATGAAGGAAAACTTTAAATGTCAATGAATGGTAAATTGAAATCCTTTCCTGCCATTGATCCCGTGTTGGGGGGTGTCGCGTAGCAGTCGGCTGCGCCCAGTTCCCTGCAGGCCTGGTTATTGATGAGTCCTGGTACACAGGATCATTTTAAAACAGGAGAACATTCGCCTTCCCCACAATGCGCTTTTGTGCACAACATCATACTTCAATCGCTGCTTTTTAGGATTCAAACATCAGGGGTTGAATTTTCATGAGACTGTTTTCTCGACCGTGGTGCCTTTTGTATGAAACGTGATTGTGTTTAGTTTTAAATGTGCTTGTAATACTAAATAGTACTGGGATTCTGCCATGAGCGTTTGTAACATAAAAAATCACGTCATATCACATTCATCAGAACTTCAGTATTTAAGTGTATGGGGAATTGTGTCTGTAAATGGCTCCTGTGAAGGCAAAAAGAAGAATTACCCTGTCTCTCTCACACTATTACATTATACAAGACATCTGTTGAGTCAAACAGTTTTGTCATAAGAACCATTCCTCATTCCCTGTCTTTGTGCTCGTGCGGTGCAGTGAGCTGTATAATTTGTGATTGGTCTCTGTCTATCTCTCCACCTGTTCACAGGAAATGTTACAGCACAGAACTGAAGAAATATCAAAGGTTTGTAGTTTCATGCTGGTCTAATGTCTTTAGAAACAGCTGGATGCATTAAAGCTCAAAAAGATAGAACTTTAAACTGAATAACTTAGCAAAGACGCAGATGAGTTTGTTTTTGAGTGATTACAATGTGTGTGGCAAGAGAAGAGGATTTGGATTTTCTACATGTTTTTGTCATTCATGATTGTATGAGCAGGATTGATCAGAGTTCACATAATCTATAATGTTATGCTGTTAATCAGTTGCCACTTAATATTTGGAACTTTTTTCAACAGCTTCTATTGTACAAACATTCAATCAAATTGTGAGCTTGGACAAAGTTTGGGAGTCATGGACCAAGGCTGGTATAATACAAGGTATTACACAACAAGATTGTTTATATATATATACTCATCACTGTATCTTCACTTGTCTTATCCTCACACAGATGCTGAGTGTAATCTTGCTCTAAAGGCTAAAGGGTTAAACTTGGGATACCTTTGTCAGAGCTGAATTCTTATTTTATTTGCTGGGCGTTTGCATCATGGACTATGATTAGATACCTCCACTGCTCTACTCTACTGTCATACTTTGCTAACACCTCTCCCAGAAGGGTGGCAGGTGTAAATGAATCGACCTTTGTATACAAATGAGAAGCAAATGCTATGCTTGCGTGAACCTGTCTGGTCGTTTCAGAGCTAGAGAACAAAGAGTAATACAGCTATTGGAATTTCATTTCTAAAATGTCAGATTGAAGACCTGCAAGTAACTCCTTCTCATCTCCTCTCCTACCCCAAAAGAGGACGAATCATTCTTCTTCAGTGATCAATTTACACCTAGAATGGTTAAGCCCCTAAACTATGTGTACTGATGAATTAGCCAAACATGGTGATTCATTGCCTCCTATTGTTTGTCTGCATATTACTGTATTTCTGGATATTCCCCTATATCCCCAAAGGCCATCCCAATAAGCCAGTGCTCTATTTTTGCATTGTTTATTCTCCTTTGTCTCTTTAAAACCTTCAGAAATGAATTCTGAGAGCTGATTGAACAATAGCAGAAATAAGAAATCAACATCCATTGTGCTGTCATTTAGTCATCACTGCACTTTACACAGGGGCGACATAACATCCCCATATTCTCTTCATTACTGAGACCACTGCCCATTAATATAGCTCTTATTGTCCTCTGTAGTCCTTTCTTCTGTCTGAAGGCTTATGTTGACAGGGAATGGGGCCAGTTGTGTGTAATATGACCAGCCTGTTTACAGCATCCTCCCCTAATTCACTGATGCTCCAAGTGTCGTGCTCTGAAACGTCATATGTCAGCGGTGCTAGATTAGCTCCCTAATTGGCATCTCATCTCTCATTTTCCCCATGCTGGCAGAGGAGATGAGACTCTAATTCTCAGAGCCAGGTCTTGGGGTAAAGCCTGGTGAACTACACTCCCCGCTCAGTGTGAGCCTCTTATCTCCTCCTGGAGTGTTGCACCCCGTCACCAGGGCAGTGCTGCTTTCTTCTCAGTACAAGTGAGGTCAGTTCTGAGAACTGCATACGCATTATGCTTCTCAATAACAGGAAACAGGTTGTTTTTAGATCATAGTAATTCCATGAGCATGAACTTGGTCATCAAAACATGCACAACATTACAAGTAAATAGACAGCTTTCCCTAAAACTGTTCACATACCTTATTTGAGTGCACTCTTGGAGAGGTAAAAAACACAAGGGGGAAAAGGGCATACCCTTAATATCCATGCATACAACAGTACTATAAGGGCTACTTTTTTTTAAGGCAGTGAATGCAATGAGTAACAAATTAGGAAAATAATCATTGTCAGAATATGCAAACTAATATAGTACAGGTTGTACAGAAACTCAACAGTCCTCCCTCTATGCAGCATTTTAATTGAGACCAACGTTTGCAAGACCTTCTCATTTGTTTATTGCTTGCGGCAGCAAAGACGTCTTCACTTGTGCTTATTTGTATTAATGTATGTAGCCCATGGGCTTTATTACACTTGCAAACTGTACTCTTTTGAGTGTCTAGTGCATTAAGATTTCCGGCACCACTGGTAAAAACGGAAACTTCATCATGCAAGGCTTATTTTAAGTTATCTCTTTGATTTGTTGTTACTATCACCTCACTTGTAATTTGCTTGGATAAAAATGTCAATGCAAATTTTTATCTTTGCTGTTATGCAAAATGATGAGATTTAACACACAAGAAAAGTTTTGTTTTGTGATAATACAGGTGCTTTCAGAAATAATCCGTGTTCTGAAGAAAGCTGGGTTGCACAGAAGGATTCTAAAAATGGCAGCTAACTAGTTCTGAGGATTTCAGATGGGCAATGGATCAACTCTGTAGACTGTGACTGTCATGCATGAGGAGGAGAATTTCTTTGCTTCAGAATAGCTCTCACACAGTGTGTGTGTGTGTGTGTGTGTGTGTGTGTGTGTGTGTGTGTGTGTGTGTGTGTGTGTGTGTGTGTGTGTGTGTGTGTGTGTGTGTGTGTGTTTGTGTGAGAGAGAAGGAGACATGGGCATGTGCACATATTCCCATCCCCATTTTTTTAACTATTATATTTACACTTAGAATTGTGTGTTCCTCCCAGATATGAAGGTTTACACACGCACAAGCAAGGTAAAGTGAAGACCATTTAGGGCAAATAGGTAGTATATTATATTATACTTGAATGCTCTCTCCTTATCCAATATCAATTAATGAATATGTATCATGTATATACCATGTTATGTTTGTATGTACTGTATACATTTACCACATGTATGCTAGCATGCTTATCCTGATACGTGTATGAATTCATCTGCCATGTTTCTGATTTCTACCTCTCTCTCCGGCTGGCTCCAAGCAGATGGGCCCCCCCTTATGAACTGAGGTTCTGCTCAAGGTTTCTTCCTGTTAACAGGGAGTTGTTGGGCCATTGTGTTTGCTCCAGAGGGGTTCAGGCCCTGGGTTCTGTAAAGCGACTTGAGACAATTTTATTGTTTTGGTGCTATATAAATACAATTTAATTGAATTATATTATATATATTGTTGTTCGCCTCCCCCTCCAGAGTGGAGCGTAGGCCATCGATAGCGAGTTTCCACCGGATTTGGTATCCACTTGTTCTTGATGTTTCAATAATCCAGTAAATCCACTGAGCGAGGTATTGCCCCCCCCCCCGCCTATATTATATATATTGTATAGTAGAGTATACTATATACTGTATATAGTACTGTATATTTGGCTTCAATATGGTTTGCTATTTCACTGAATCTGCATCAAGAGCACAAAGTAAACACTGGCAATGCAATTCTTGCAGTTTATGTCTTGTCACTGAGTTTGCACTGCATTTTAACTAAAGGTGTGTTTCACAAAAAGAAAAAGAACAAATTATGTCATTTCAGGCAAGTGAGGGGTATTTTGTCTCCACTCAAAGCCTCCCGCAATGAAAGAGCTCTTGTATGTGTGAAAAAGGAATAAGTAAACTAGTAGTAATTTATTTCTGTCGCTGTGGGGAGATACTCAAAGACGTTATAAATAAAGCAAGACCAATGGTAGTGCTATGCAGTGATGTTCTTCCAGCCATAACAAGTCCACCAGTCCCATTTGAAATGAGAAGTCTAACAATAAATTACCTTTATCTGGAATTGATTTGTACCCCAGGTAATGGATTTTTCCCAGGGCAACCTTGTAAAAGAATTCCATTTCAACGCGAGCTCCGGCCTGTGTTGGAAGTAAGTGATTCTATGTGTGCTGGGAGTTTTGAAAGAAGCCCATCGAATCAAGTAGTCCCAGTGTTGTTAATCAGCTCATTCACAGGGCGCGCTCTGATGATGGGCTCCTGCCCCAAGTCTCTGCACGACCCCCCCCCCCCCCATAACAGATGTCTAATCTCAAAGTGGCATTCATTATTAATGAAATATCATCATTTTCATCATTTCATCCAAGTGGACATTTCTATTGTACTGGCTGGACGTGAAGGTTTGCTTCCAGTGTTTATTCATATATTCATGCAGAGAAAATGCATAGTCATACTCAAAATTTGGATTTTCAAAGGTATCTTACATTTCTACTCCCATTTTCTTTCTATTTGTGTAAAAGTGTGTGATAGTCATAGTGGTGACTAGAGTTCACACCTTTGCGTGTCAAGTGTATTGCTATCGAAGACAAACATTTATCACATACACATCATCATCAGTCTTTTCTTGCATGTAGTCTACATTGCTTTAAATGGAGGTCAATCTGATGGGCCATTGCTTCGAAACTTCCTGCCTTAGCCAATGTCAGGTCTGAAAGACTTCTGGCTGGTCTTGTTTTGCTTTGTTGGTATTTGATTACCCCCTGAGAGAATCCTGTGTTGTGCTCCTGACTTTTAGCAAAGGTGGTAAAGGTGAATTAATTTGGTTCATACAACCAAAACAGAGGGGGAAGTAGAGGGGAGCAATATAATCTTGGCTTTCTAACCAGCAGTGAATGAACAATGAACAATGAACAATGAATGAACATTATAACTGTCTGCAGAGTAAATGAATGCAATAAAAAAATGCATCACAAGGATTCTGACCCAGCAGCAGCATTTGTCTTTCTTGCACATCCAAAATGAGTTGTGTGATTAGAGTTTGCCCTTCCTAATCTGATCCCAGTGCTGAGCCCAGTGGTGTGTCTGTCACTGTCTGCGGATCATCAGATACACCCTCCATTTACAAATGATATAATTTCCAGCCCATTATCACACAGCATTGAAATGATCCCTTTGTTCCCTTGGTAGAGAGTTCTCACTTTGCTCTTCATGCCTACGTTGGCTGTGATTAGGCCCTTGTAAAAGAGGATAAGGGAAATGGGCTGATTAGATTGCACCTTTTGTGCTTCGTTAACGGGTACTTGCACTTTGTGTCTCCATATTCAGAATGAACACAACGGATCTGAGTTCATCTGGCCCTGATGACTGGACACTGTTCTGGTCACTTCTCGGGCCAGGCTTTTCATTTGGAAATTAATTTCAAGGAAGGTTATATGGTAGTAGATACCAGGGTTGTACAGTGGCCAACACTAAAAGTTAGGATGGCTCGTGGAAAAGCTTCTTAGGCTATAGCCTAGCACTGAACCAGAGTAGTGAAGGGCTGTGGCACCACAGCTGATACCCTGTTTTTTTGGCACTATCCGCACCAAAAAAGGAGGATTTCCAAATGATCTCATTCTGTCTGTGCCTACCAAGAGACAGGCTAAACAAGCTTAGTGAAGATTTGAACTCGTTCCCGCCGACCCTGGCCATGGGAAATAAATCTGCACCATGGACTTGGGTTTGTTCCATCAGTTACCACTCTTCGGATGTGTTATTAAAACTTTGCATGCCCTCTGTATGAACTACTTACCTCACAGAGGCCTGAGTCTGGCTGCTCCGCTCATTTGCATACATCAGACTAATGGGTTTGAACACTCGAAAATGGGTCTCCCACGATACCAGCAACCCCCTAGATACACTTCATGAAGATCTCAAGGAAAGACAGCCATTTATTCATTTTTACTCAGTCCACATTAGTCCCACATCCTTTCCTACTCAAAACCATTGCTTGGAATGTTGCAGACAAAAGAATGCTATCGTCTGAGCTGGAACTCTCTCATCTTAAAACGGCAGGGAGGAAATCACTGCTAAGGGGCACTGAGTTTCCCTCTGAAGCCTCTGAGGGGTTTGTGAAGTGCATGTGAAGGGGGCTGTGCGTTGCAATGGTGATTTGTGTATATTTTTACCCTCCACATCCACTGTGTTCAGTGACTCTCATACAACATACTGTCATGGTAGATCGGCGTAAGCCGATTATGTGTTGCGATTTTGAGCTGAAGCATGCAAGTTGATTTGTGGTGAAAGCACGGTATTACCATTATGGATGCTCAGCAGAACTAAAGTGACTTAGAATTATCCACCAGTCTTGGGAATGGGTGTTACCAGTGCTACCTCGTGATTATGGTTTACATTAAGGTGAGCATGAAACAGATAGATACATTAGAAAAGAGACTACTTTTTGGAAGTTCAACACATACGGCAGCAAAATTTAAGTTCTTAACTGGATGCTTCTGTTCTCTCAGTTTAAAACCACTTATTTGTTTTTACTAACTAACGTTCTATACAGAGTTCAGTGACAATAAACAGAAAACAAACAAAACAATACACTTTCACTGTTTATGTGCACATTATTATGCATGTTACTTCACATGTACAAGCCACCTACTTTAGCAAGCATAAACAAGAAGAGATAGTGCTGTGAAGCAATCTTACAAACAATGGCAGTCGGTGCCTTTTTTTTTACAAACTGGAACTTGCTAATGCTTGAAAATGCTAATCCGCTGCATACAAAATGACAACGGTCCCTTGCACACTGTATAGTGTAGAGATAATTAGGTTAACATGTTGTCTATGAAGGTTAAATTGTGTTAATGTATCAGGTTTAACTTTCATTGTAGCAATGCATTTCCCATTGTTAGCAGTAATATTCCTTTTAGAACAATTAGTTAAAGACTTTAGTTATTGATGTAATTTACCATTTGCTCTGTCTTGCCTGATTTCATGTAATATCTTTTCTCCTGCTTAAAGCACACAAACCACTCAAAAACTACATTCATGTTCACCAACATAGATGTACTGAGGAGAAAGATGCCTCTTCAAGAACAACTTCTTGCAACAGATGTGTAATTTGCTGATGTGTCTTGCCACCTATTAGAGGAAGGAGGGAATTAGAGCAAGGAAAAGCATCTTGTGGTAGAGCTAATATGTATATGCTAATCCAGCTAATCTTACAAATAGGGTTGTTGATTCTGCACCGACCTTGGTGACCTCACTCTCTGCATTTTAGAGTGGCATGCTTGCTTACGCTTTGATTTTGAGAATATGCTTTGGTGATAAAATTTGATGGCCGAGACCCTGATGCTGATTTCATACACAGTCAGCAAGTTGCGACAAAAAGGCTTGAACCCAACAACAGGGAACATGATGTATGAAGCACTATGTGTGTGTGTGTGTGTGTGTGTGTGTGTGTGTGTGTGCGTGTGTGTGTGCGTGCGCGCACGTATCCCTCCACTCTGATTGTGTGCTAATGCACAAAAAGTGTTTGGGGGAGTTAGCACGGTCATCCATCTTGATAACAGTGTTGTTCTCACTCTCACTATCTCAAAAAGCAAGGTATTGCAGATATGAGGGTTCATCCATTTTGGACTCTTTGCAGAGTGAAATGGCACTGACAGCATTTTACCTGGGATTGTGTAAGTAAGGTGCACCCAAACAGAGAAGTACTGCAACCGCCTGTAAACGATACAAACTGTTTTGTCAGTTTCTTAACAGAAATCAACTTAGTGAACTTCTGACTGCAAATGTTTCTTTGTAGGTTACTGGTTTATCTTTGATGAATTTCCATTTAAAGTATGACACACCTATCTCCTCTTCTTTCTTGAGTCCGATCATCTTGAGCTGTATCCTTTTATGAATCAATACATTTCTTGTTTGATTCATAACAGGAGAGTTTGTGTATTTTTTTTTATCTCTGTTTGCATAAATTCCTGATTCATTTCCGTTAAGATTGCATTTTTCACATACAGAAAACAAAAATAAAAGATAGTGCCCCAATACTCTGCAAAGTCAGTTGTCCCTGATCTTATATCATGCTGAATGGAGTTGCTTCGATAGTGCTGATCTGTGGGCCGCACTGCAGCACAGGCAGTTCCTCTCATGGCAGAGACCCCCTGCTGCGTCCTCCCCATGCAGCAACCCTGGGGAGACGCTGTCTAATCCTGCACACAGTCACCGCTGCTACTGATGGCTCGTCTCAACACCCTTCAAAAGGCTATGAGACACAGGGCCCTTTGCGAAGGCTATACCAGACCAAGTCAAGATTAAATAGCACAATGACCCGTTTTTCTTTTCCTCCGAAGATGTGCATGGAGTGATGAGATGTGTCTAATAACCTCAGCCATGGTCTCTTGTTGTGATATTTCTTGCCATTATCCTCTGTAACTAATCTGAGAGGCTCTGCTTACATGGTTGGCTTGGTGTTCATGTGAGATATGATGTGCAGTCTTCTTTCACTTTTTTTACTTTTTAGACAGAAATCTAATTCCTGAACAAGCATACAGAAGACAGACAATTAATAATTATTGTATTAGTGAATGTATAAATTAAATAATTATTGCAATTAATAATAATTAATAATAATGTAAGGGCCGAAAAGGCCTATACTAAGATTTACCACTAGGGAATAGTGAAGTAGCCGACTACGCCAGCCCAGAAGGGCAGTTATTAAATATGAATTAAGTTCACACAGGTTCGTTAAAGCTTGTGGCTGGCTAAAACACACACAATAGGCAATAGTCTAATAAATTGCAATTTAATGTCACAAACAGTAAAAACAGATACAAGAATACCAACAAGGGACAGTGGGCAGTCCACTAGTCCCCAATAAATAAGTACAGGCAATAAATAGTATAAATAACAGCGGTGTTCTAAATAGCAGCTAAACTCAATGTTTGGCAACCATTGGTAAACTGCCAATGCGACTAAGGAGGATCAGTCACAAACCTGGCAACCACACAGGCTACTCACGGAAACCGGCAGCGTCAATGACGCCCGAACAACAACAGCTAGGCCGGTTCCGATGCTCAGTTACACATACATAGTACCTTCGGAGGTCGAAGCCCGCAACAGGCGAGGAAGCACAGGAACCTTGCGTGCCTGATAGAGAAACTCTCCAGGCGGAATACAAGCCTGTAGCAGAGCTGGCTTGGGAGGCGCAATCGCCACGGAGGAAAACTGCTTTATACCAACATCAAAGATGTAGCCACTCAATTGCAACCAGGCCGCTCGTGGATTCCGGTGCTCCCTTCACAAAACGCCTCTCCTATGGATAAGTTCCCGTCTGCATTAAGTACTGCGTTCAATCACGTCTGAGGTTTACGGATTGGTGGAGCTAAAACGGAGGGAGAGGACAGCAATCAGTGGACAGCAGACCGAGAGAGAAAGAAAACAAGGCAATGGGGCAGTCCTACTACACGTCACATCAAACACCTGTGAATTACGGTAACACTACAGCTCATTGGTTACGTTTGTACACACAATCACAGCACTCTTATATTATACCACTACAACACTGTTTACATCCACAAAACTTGTGATACTGCACACTTAAGTTTACAAAGGCTACCCATTACAATAACACACAATGTGTCTACATCAATGAAAGGCTTAGTTTTCCAAGAACATTGTTTGTATGTCCACTGTATTTTTCTAAGAACCCCCTAAAGAATACTACATTTTTGATCCATCACTGTGCATCAAAGTGCTCTATACTGATGAGTCAGCTAATTACCCATTTAATTCAATTTTCACACAATAAACATAATGAATCAAATGGGTTATCTCAATTAATCATGTAACATATGAGAGCACAACAGTACCTGGTGATCAAACAGTAAAAAGGATAATACTTAGTATGGATAAGTACGAGCATCCCTCTCTTCCTGGAGAAAGCTTCTCCTTGGGTTAGACCCTACCAAAGCTATTTATTTGTATTCACTTTGTTGTTGGCCGCCTGTGGCTGTGCTTTGATTAGAGAATGTGTCTGTGGGGCCCCGGGGCACAGGGTCTCCCAGCAGCTCGTCTCTCCCGCCGTGCAGGCTGTCCTCCCTTTAGCGCGTAGCGCTGCGTTGGGTTTTCCTCCTCAGCGTTTGTCTGTGTGGAACGAAACAATGGGATTACAGAGACTCTTCTCCGAGGGCCCTCACTCGCTCACCAACAGACCATGTCCGGGGAACTTAAAAGCCCACCTAGTGTACTTGGTGGTTTGATGTGGAAATCAAGTAAATTCAATTTTGATGACAACTGTAGAAAATGTAGGCCGTGGGTCAAGATAGGTCACGCCGATGAAGCTATTGTATGTATTGTATGTGTATTTAAAATATGTAACAGAAAAACACGACATGGCCAGAAACTCCTGTGCACACTGTACTGGTGTACTCGTCTGTGCCTCTGTGCGCTTTAGCATTTACTCACAGGTTAAATAACCTTGTTTCAGAGGAGTCCCCTTTTAATGCAGCCCTTGGGCTCCATTACTCTGACTATTGTCTCTTTTCAGGGAAATTCTTACTGGCATAAAAATGCACTGGAGACTCTCTCCGTTGACGTGGCCTACTGCTCCCATTAATGAAACAAAAGAACAATAAAGACATCTATAGCTTCTTGTTATGCACAATTGTGCTAGGTGCATCATAATGGTGTCCAGAAACCCAATAACTACAACAAAAACAGCATTTGCGCCTTCCCTGAATGGTATTTCCCCCTGCCATTGGCTACGCTTTGACCATTAGTGACTGATAAACCAGACTAACAGCACAGATGCTTTAAGGTGGCGTAGGAGGACAGGGATCTGCATCAACAACAGCTAACTGTTGAGCTCCCATGTGTCTCATTTTCATTGTATGAGGAGAGGATTGGAAAAGTGATGCTGGGAGGCACATGTCCACTGAGGACAGGTAGGAAGTCCTTGTTTAATAGTGTTTTTGTGAGGTGTGTGTGTGTGTGTGGACTGGGTAGGGAGGTTGAGTTGTGTTTGTTGGATCTGTGTTTGAGTGTGTGTGTGTGTGTGTGTGTGTGTGTGTGTGTGTGTGTGTGTGTGTGTGTGTGTGTGTGTGTGTGTGTGTGTGTGTGTGTGTGTGTGTGTGTGTGTGTGTGTGTGTGTGTATGTGTCGGTTTGTGTGTGTGTGTGTGTGTGTGTGTGTGTGTGTGTGTGTGTGTGTGTGTGTGTGTGTTCATACTCCTAGTGCATTTACACTGAATAGGAGGCCAGGGCTGCAGCTGTGACAGTGGGGATGCAGACATGTCTGTACACACTGATAAGAGTCAGCAGTCCTGGTCGTCTGCAGCTCATAAACAATACAAATGCTAATGTCCCTCTGTAGACCTGAGGTGGCCTGTGTAAGACAGAGATGGGATTTGATTGGGTTCTGTCCGATCACAATCCTTTCTAGAATAGTGTGCATTGTTATGTCGCATTACATCAGACATTTTAATTGGATTCAGTGTTGTTTTTGAGAAATTTAGAAGAATCCTGATGCAGTTGACAGTGAGAAATCTTTGACAACCACATTTTATGTGTTTCTATGAGGAAAATGTACTATGTATACTACAGAAGTAAAAAAGAACTACTATTAATTATTCTGCCAGATGAACTGATCAATTAATGTTGTGCCAAAATGAGATAGGTACAACAGGAACAAAACAAGATATGCGTAACTGGCAGTGCTTCTGAGATATTACAGTAAGTATCTTTGGGATTCGGTGAGAAGGGAGATTTATTGTTTTGCTTACATGCAGGGGAAGGTCCAATGAAGAGGAAAACAACTTCTTCACAGCTGAGCCAGACTGCTTACTAAAGTACTTGACAAAAATATCCAACGTGACACGTAAGCTGTATTTGAGTAAAGGTACTACTGTAACTAAAGTACCTTTTCCATTTTTCACTCGTGAGTCTTGCATCAGTCAGATGTGATAATTACTGATCTGATTTTAGACCAGGGCGTCGGGTTAATTGCAACCATCTTGCCTCAGAACAATGCCAATTAGTTCTGTTTATGTAATTATGAGGACATGATGTGACAGCGGGTCACATTGCAGCTCCCTCTTGGTAATCACGGCTAATAATAGAGCAGATATCAGCTTCATAGAGGTCTGCTCACAGCGTTTTTTCCTCATGGATAATAATTCTGAATGTCACACTTGCTTTTCACACGAAATGTAGTACAAACTGCAAACGGTTAAACAGTGTGCAGTGGTAAAGTAAAGATGAGTAACAAATAAAAAAAAACTGATAATGAGACAGGTTGTAAATTTACGTTCATGAAAAATCGAATGTTTTTAGCGACTCCACTACATATATTGTTGAGGGTGACAGTGAACTTGTGAAATTATGTCAGTTCTTATTCTGCTAAAAACATTTAATACAGCATTTTCACAGTCAGTGCTTGGCTGCAATAATGGGAGCACCAGGACCAATGCCCCTGATGAGATCATTAATAAATCACACAGAATACAGAATGCAAGGCAGATGTATTACGATTTGCCTCCATGATCTTCAGATGCTTCATTAGCTGTTGAGCTGTTGCCAGAAAAGACCTTGGAAGGTGCATAAGAAAGTGTTCAAGTATTTTAAGCCTTAGTTTCCATGGTTTCCAGTACCTTCAGAGTAGAAGTCTTACTCAGATAATGTCACTTTAAAAAAAAAAGTACGAACAAAAGCCAAAGTCAAAATTGTTTTCAGAGCTATTATTTTTAATGTGGTGGTGTCGATAGCTTTTTCTGACAGAATTAATGAGAAAATGATTTACATAGTCACCTTTCACCATTGTTAAATTGCTGGGTGTGTGAGTTAATTTAACAGGCTGACCTTTAACCCCTTTTCTCCAGTACTCTCCATTGGTTTTGAAGTTCTGTAGATTCAATTTTCATTGGATACATCACCAAACAAACGACCACCTTTCTGCTGAAACAGAAGTATGTTGGTTTACTGAGTTCGATTCTATTATATTCTAATCTATTTATTCAGTTAGAGATACACACAGTCCATGAATAGGGCATTCTTTACAAATGTTCTGGTTATAGGCTGGAATGAAACATTAACCTTTGGTGTTTGTAACGTAATTGTCTTAAAATAAAAAAAATAAACATATGGCTTTCATCTCAAATGGATTGATTAGTTTCAGGAAAACAAGCTTTGAAAATGTCAACCCATCAAAGGTCATTAGTTTGACATTTCAAAACTAACAGTCCTAGTAATTGATTAATCAGATGGCTACACTTGTATTTCTTTAACCAGCACAAATGATTCTGTCAAGAATGTAAGGATTTGTTATCTAATCCCGTAGCTTTACAGACACACACATACACATGTAGCATTGATTGTGTGGGTTGGGTTATGTCATTGTCCAACTTCACATGAAGACATGGAAGTATTAATTTGACAGGTTGAGGATCAGGTCATGAGAACCCATTGAGGTGCTCTGTGAACAAGTCAGGAGGTCACCATATGTTACTGATGTTAGACTGGATCCTAGATGAAAAAAGCCAGGGAGCCAGGAAGACAGCAGGGTCTTGCTCTACACCTGGAACTAAAGCTCGCAAAAAGGTGCGCTGAGGTGGGTGAAGGTTGTGGCATCAGTCACCCTCTATCATGCTATGGAATGATTTCCCTTTTACCGTCTACTCAGTCATCAGTCATCAGTAAGATAGCAAATTGTTACATGTGATTGCAGCAGGAATGGTAACACAACAGCACTCACATTAGTGGTCCAGATATGACAATGTCTGTAAATAAGAAATTCCAAAAGAAAGTAACATGTAGACATGTGGTTTTGTTGCAGTGGTGGTTCTAGCTTGTATGGAACCCTGGGTGAAACCCACGTTCAGTGCCAAAATAAAAGCAGCAGTAGGTAACCCGTATGAAAATAACCTTTTGTCATATTTGTCACTGTGTATTGACAGTAGTACAGCAGACAGACAATCTGTGAAAAAATCAGGCTCCTCTTGTTCCACACAGTGCTCCTAATGCCAATTGCAAGAATCCACCGCGACCAAATCAAAACAACCAATCAGAGCCAGGAGGAGTGTCTGATGGAGTGTCAATCACTGCCTGTGAACACACTGTGGGCAGCCCCCCTCGACCCTCATACTCTCACTTTGTCAAGCTCAGTATCTTCAGTGAGTGGCTTCAGGAGCAAACGCAATGACTGATAAACAACCACCATTAATGAAAAAACTGCCCACCCCTCCTTTGCCAACAACAACTTACATGGCAAAGACAAGTGAACAGAAGAAGACCAATGAAGAAAAGCAAGCTGAAAAGAAAGAATTATACAGAGCCTGAGATAAAACAAGGGTAAACCACAGAAGTCCAAAGGCGATAAGGACAAAAGGGGTCACAAGCCAGGGTTCAGTAAAAGCACCCACCACAGGGACAGGAATCCAGGCACTTCTTGGTTTATAGTTGATGGTGTGATATAAGAAACTATAACCTAGCTCGTCAACCCAACACAGCTCCAGAAGAGAAGGATGGCGACAACTGAGGGAGTTGAAAGGCCTGAAATGTGATGCCATGGTTGCTGTATGTCTGTTGGACAGGTAATTATTCTTTGGTTTGTTTAGGGGGAATTTGCTATTTTACTGAGCTAGCTACTTACAGTGCCGCCCACAATTATTGGCACCCCTAGTGAATATGAGCTTTGCTGTTTATCCTCTTGGTCTTCCACTCAAAATATTCATAAAAATCTTATCTTTTCATTGAGGTAAAATAATTGAAAGAAAAAAAAAATGTTGACATTAAATAAATGTGTGCCACAGTTATTGGCACCCCTTAATTAAATGTTTTGTGCAGCCTTCCTTTGCAAAGATAACAGCTCTGAGTCTTCTCCTATAATGCGTGATGAGGTGATGGCACGGGATCTGAGACCATTCCTACATACAGTATCTCTCCAGATCCTTCAGATTCTGAGGTCAACGCTTGTAGACTCGGCTTCAGCTCATCCCACAGATTTTCCATGTTTAGGTCGGGGGACTGTGATGGCCATGGCAAAACCTTTATTCTGCGGTCGGTGAACCATTTTTGTGTTGATTTTGAGGTATGCTTCGGATCATTGTCCTGCTGGAAGGTCCAACCACGGGCCATTTTTAAGCTTACTGGAGGGGGCTGTTAGGTTTTCATTTAATATCTGCTGGTATTTGATGGAGTCCATGATACCATGTATCCTAACAAGATGTCCAGGGCCTTTGGAAGAAAAACAGCCCCACCACATCAAAGATCCGCCACCATACTTCACAGTGGGTATGAGGTGCTTTTCTGTATGGCTATCTTTCTGTCTACGCCAAACCCACCTTTGTTGTTTGTTGCCAAAAAGCTTTATTTTGGTCTCATCTGACCATATATCTCAGTCCCATTGAAAGTCTGACTTACATTTGGCAAACTGTAGGCACTTTAGTTTGTTGTTGATTGACAGCAGAGGCTTTTTTCTGGTAACCCCCCAGAAAATGTAGGTGGCGTCTGATGGTAGTTTTGGAGACTTTCTGACCCCAGGACTCAACTAATGTCTGCAATTCTCCAGCTGTGATCCTAGGAGATTATTTTGCCAGTCGAACCATCCTCCTCACGGTTTTTTTTTCTTTCAATAATTTGACTTACAGTTAAGATTGTTGTGAATATTTTGAGTGAAAGACCAAGAGGATAAACAGCAAAGACATATTTTTTCATAGCCTGTTTGCTCATATTCACTTGGGGTGCCAATAATTGTGGGCGGCACTGTATGTAGCCTGTGTATTTCCCAACGCTAACACTTGTAGACTGTAGCTATGTGGACACGTACCTTGTATGTAACCAGCTGTCCGCATTGTAGTTGTGAGCAACTGTCATTTAAGGATTCTTTATTTTTTTGGTTGAATACTTTGAAAATCTATCTTACACTTGCTGGTTTCTCCAAAATCACCTAACTTAGCTTTACCGGTTTCACTCACATCAGGAAAAATGGAACAACATGTCTGAAACTATGTTATTTGGTAGCATTCCGTAGTGTGAACAGGTTTTACTAATTGGACGGTACTGTACAAAATTAGATGTGTGCTATTTGATAGATTCCTCCGCTCGACCTGAGGTCAACCTACCCCTGACCCCTCCCCATCCTGTACCTCTGAAAGGGGGACCTTCCCAGGCAGTAGCTCACAAACTAGAATCAATGCAGCCACTCTGACAAGACTAATTAACCCACACATTGACGAAATCATTGATGTGATGTGCAAATAAGAGATAGAAAACCAATTGGGCAAATGTCATTACTTTTTTTTTGTGTGCGGGCGCCCCATGCCACCCCAGCAAGCTGCCACCCCGGGGTGCCTTTGTAGTAAGCGTTGTTGTCTAACCACCATTGCAATCTTGGTGGTTACAACTGTCGTTCAGCGTTTTGGTGTTTCTCTAAAGCATAATTCCCCCAATCAATCGCAAATATGGTTGCAAAGTTGGGTGGGTGGAGTGACTGCTCGAGACCAGTCATTTGAAAAACCACTAACTGAGAATTTCACTTATCATACATTTTAAAATGACATTCATTCATGTTGAGTCAAACATTGAACCACAGTGGTTAGAGAACAACGCTTTCGAGAAACACATCATTAGGCCACTGGATCTTCTTACCACGGATCCACTGCCCATATGTAGGCAGCTGATAGGCCGTGACAGGCTGTGATTAATAAAATGATGGGACCCTGGGTGGCTGCTCTTGTTGTCCATACCTCGTTCTGCCACTCTTTAGTTGTCAAACATGTGCTGCTCATGTACCTCATAGGCAGTGGCGGCGCCAGACATTTTTTTCTGCAGGTGCTATGGAGGAGCTCGGCGTTTTAGTGAGGGTGCTATGAAATGAGGATGATAGCCTATGTGTCACATGGTTCTCTACTACAACAACTTTACATGTTTGCTCTCTGAAGCGTCTTTGGGGTCCATGAAAAGCGCTAAACAAACCGATTGTATTATTACTATCATCTAGGCTTCTTCCGACAGACGCGCACATCTGCGACGGTCACTGACAAAAGGCATACAGCATGTTATAGAGTCCGCAATCCCAAATACTTAACTTACTTTAAAACACTTGTGGTAGTGAGGATTAAAGTTGGGCGACAGATGACCACTACCATGTCAAATAGAGTGAAATTAATCTTGGAATAGCAGATAGAATTAACTAAAACAGTCAAAGAGTCAGAAATGCTTTAAAAAGGTATATATTATTTCAGTTCACAATCATCAGTAATGATAGATCACATAATCACGTAATCACATAGAACCGTATGTTGTATGTACAGACTGCTTGTCTTAGGCTAAAGAGTCTCTGATTTTTTTAAGGCGGCTCCAAAAAAAAAGGCAAAAAGTTAAAATCTTCGGCAAAAAAGGGCATCTTCGTTGCTAATCAACCGAAACGAGTCTTCAGCGACACAGGGCAATCAATGCATGCAACAAATCAGACCGCTTTCATTAATGTTACACAGCTAACAATACCTTAGTTGCATTGTACTCCAACCACGCAAACTGTCCCAACTAGCTTTTACAAAAACTCCTTTGTTGGACTCCAAACATGCCAGGTGGATATTTCTGGAGTTTTGGTCTTCTCGGACCATCCTGAGCGTTCATGCTAATGTCACTGATGCTGCTAGCACCATGGTTAGCACCCTCAGTAGTGGTGGAGGGTTGACCTCCTTGACCACAACGTTCCTCTCCTTAAAAATCCACACCAGATACCCCTGGCATTTCTTCTTCTTCTACGTCACTCTTGTTTCTTAATCGTTCTTCCAAACATGGACATTTAGGTAGCAAAAACCGATGCATTGTTGATATTCACTTGAAACTACCACGCACTAGCTCGCTTTCTCCTTCAACTGTCCGGTAACGTCAACATTCAAGAGTGCAACGTGAAAGTTGGGTCAAAGGTTATGACAGAATGATTGCTCTTTGTCTAAAACAATCTGTTCATTTCAACCTGTTATTATTTTCTTTTGTGAGTTAAATATTATTATCACACAATAAATGACGCAGAATGAAATTAAATAACAATAATAAATAAACCATTATTTTCTTGGGGGTGCTATGGCTAATCCAGGGGGAGCTAGAGCACCCCCTAGCCCCCCCCTGGCGCCGCCCCTGCTCATAGGGAATGGTATTAGATAGTGTATTTGATGTTTAATTATTTATTTATGTGTATTAAGATTAATGCAGTGACTACTAAGCATGTGTGTATTGTAGTAACAACACAATTGTAGTCATGCCTTTTTATTGTCTGCTAAATGACTAAATGTAAATGTAAATGTATTGTAAAGACTAGTATCTTAGAGGCCCCTTTAATATGTTCCTTTAGAAGCTCAATGCCATTTTCCCTTAAATCTTCAATTAATTTCTTTCAACAGTACTGCACGATAATTTTGTGATATTGTGATGCATTCTGATATTTGTATCATGTATCTTATCATGGGGTCGGTGGTCATACCAAGCCTTTGATTTGAGGTCTTAAGTGACCTGTGGAAATGGTAAACTTGCCAATTCTGAAACTTCACAAACATAGTGTGAAGCTATTTCATTGCTCTGACATTCTTACACAATATGTACATACGACTATCTCTACACCTTTGCCTTGTGCAAGACCCTTCATTTGCCAGATCTCTTCAAGTTACTGATTGTGGTCACAAACTTGAACATTTCCATAAAATAATGTGACAAATGAAATGCATGAAAAGCAACAGCAACAGATGATGAGAATAGAAAACAGAGCACCGCAGTATCAACCCATTGGATGTAACCAGGCTGTGGCGCCTATTTTCAAAATAGTGACAGGAGTTTGTAAAGAGTACTTGCACAAATGTGAGGATCCAGTGATCCATAATGTGCTCAGACAGTCTTGCCTTAGTGATGGCACGATTTTGAATTGAAAAGGACCCTTTTATAATCCTCTAGGAGATTTTAATCACAGAAAATGCTAGATCAAAGACTAAAAGACCATTCTATTAGCCCCACAGCCTCTGGAGGCATTTGACCGGAGCACGGTTTAGAAAAGCAGGAGGATTAATGCTGAGAGGAGGAGGTCAGCTTGGCAGCATATTAAAAAGCCTTTATCATTCCCCACCCCTCTTTCAACTAACCTGAGTCATCAGTTGCGACTCCTTTTCAAGTGTTGTTGACTGTATTGTCTTGATGGATTTGCCTGTTGTGTGTGGATAATAGGAGGTTTGGGATAAGAGTTGTCAAATATGTGTATTAATGTTTCTTCAAAGAAAGGTTTCATTGCATTCAAAAGTCGAGATAGAAATTGTATTTATTTTCATTGCTTTTTCTTTCAAAGAATTTTGAATAGGAGATTTCTTCTTTGAATGTGATGTTTCCACAGGGCTGAGACTGTCGTCTAGGTAGCCTGCAAATCCCCAATGCGTTGTTCTCCTCCAGGTCAGCACAGAATGTCCTTGTAAGCCCTGCTGTGAGAGGGTTATTAGAGCACACCCAGGAATCGCACCACTGACAAGTGTCCCAGCAACCTTACACCTGTGGCTTCATCAGAAATGTATGGACTTGCTCCCAGAAATGTGTCATCAAATGAAATACAAGGACATGGTCTGTTGACCTGTGATGTCCCTGAGGAATTATCTGGGACGACAGACTTGAGGATCAGTCTGATGACTGGACTACTTCTCTGATCGCCAGGACATACATTAAACACATACATTGAACACCACTGCCTTGTAATCACCCCTCTGCTGTACAGTTCTAATTCAAACATGACTTTACAAAATACTTTGGTAAGAGATTTGAAGTATTTTGACAAGTTTCCAAATAATCTTATTATCATATTTAAACAGGAATATAGAAAAAAATAATAACCTCATAGTTGCACTGTCAGCACATTTACCCTAACCATTAATCAGATTCAGTCAGTAACCATTAATCAGATTCACTCAGAAATGTCAGTTTTGTTGCTTTTTCCTCAGGGACTCATTGGCGCCTGCCATTAGGAAGCTGTGCACAATACCAATAGATGCTTGGAGTGTGCACTCCTCCTGTAAACATTCTGGTCCTTTGGTGCCTTTTGGTATTTTTGGATTCATCTGGTTAGCAGTCTTCATGTTTTCTTTTCCTTTCCTTTTTTTCGCTTGGATGGTTGAAAAGTTAGTTCCAAAGGGGCTTTCAAAGCCGTGAAGAGCTGTGATTGGCATACCAAAGAAATGCATGTTCATTTTCAGATAGTGCCATCGACAGATGAGAGATGCTTCCAGTGACAGTTAATTTTCATTTAAGTGTTGTGGATGGCAGTTCCTTATCACTACTCCACCAAACTTGGCACTAAGTATCGTGTCTTTAATTGCGTGTACATCAGTATATAGATGGAGTGAAACTTTTCTTGGTGTCACATATCAATGCAGTTCAGCCACTTCCTCAACAGTGCCTGTACAGCCTTTCTTTGAAGGCCAATCTTCTCTTGAATGTCCATAGCACTCAGTCCGTATCACTCAGTTTCCAATTTAAAAAATAATTACTCACAATTTATCATTGCACTGAGAACATCTATGTGGATGTAGAGGACATAAAGTCAGAATCACATAAAGTTGTTGGAATAAAAAGACACAAAAGAGGTAAGGGCACAGAAAAAAAAACCATTAAAAGGATCTTGGACCCTGTCTTTGATACAAATGTTTAAAAAGTTTCTGCAAGACCTTTTTGCTCTCTTGTATGCTTTCCATAAGAGACTGTAATATATGAGAACTGGAAAAGATAAAGACTATCCATTTTCGGAAACTGTCATGTACATACAATTATTTATGTATGCCTTACAGGAACTTAGTTCAGGAAAAGGGTGGTTGTGCATGTACAGGAACCGGTTTCTATGACTCATGGCCTGAGACTGGACTTCAGTGACTGTCACTTTGTGACTTTGGGATGTGGATGATGGGTACATAGTTCAATGGCATGTCATATGTTTCATATGGATTTCTTAGAACAGACCGAAAGCACTTGCTAGTTTTATTGAAGATCATACTGTGGGTAACTGAGGTGAAAGGTTGTATTCACCAATTCCCCCACATTTGATAGCAAATTGGTGCACAACAAATTCTATTGCTTACTCATGCCGAGGTGATCATGCAAGTCATCATCCAGGGTTGTAGCATTATGCAAGTGTACAAAACACTTACACTCAAGCTGTTCTGAAATACATTTTATGTTGTTTACATGTTTACATACTGCATGTATTTGTCAGGGCTCTTTTGGATGCCCTGCAGGACATTATGTGGGTTGTCAATATAGTTGATGATGTGCTGTCCTGCTGTAATAGATCAGAGAAGAGAACATGCCGTGATTGAATATAAGTATATAAGGGGGGGTGTATGATGTCTTTGCTTAGGGGGATGGATGGGATGTCAATGAGATGATGTGAGATATAGTGATGTCTTTGTTTGGATGCTTGGATAGTAGGAGAAAGTGATCTGGAAAATAGGTAGATAGATTGTTTTTAGATATATTGATTATTAACAGCAGGTTACTAACCTACGCTGAAGTATTATTAAGGATTACATGTGGGCTACAATTGCAACTTTACAACATGCTCACGCTTGAAAGTAAATATTCTAATTTGAAAACAGGGGCTTCTGGGGGTATCGCTTTACGGTATAGGTTTAAACGCATACTTTTCAAGCATTTTGAGATTTAAAGGACCACAGAAATACATGGTTCAGCCTACTACTGCTAGATTGAATCCATATTTCTTGCATACCTAAGAGGCTACCCTATCTTTACTCAAGTAACATTCTACAACTTAACAAGATTACTATCAAACCAATGGCACTAAATGACGGGATAAATACTCTAAATCCTGTATTTGTCAACATCGGCAAACCGTGGTTAGGGCGAACAGAGGTGAAGTGAAGTGATTTAGGCTACTTTCCCTGTTTAAGGCTGCTAGCATTTACTGTCGGAATAGTATATAGCTTTGGCTGCTGATGTTTCAGATAGATTACAAAATACAGATGCTATTTTATTTTACAGATTGATTGGTCAGTGTCACCATGATGTGTCAACATTAGATGAACTATTCACCAACACTACTGAAGATTAGGGGGACTGAACTGAACTGAATAACTGAAGCAAACATAGCGTAAGCTAGCCTACTGTAAGACTTAGCACACAACCACATAATTTCTGCTATTGACAAACCATTACAATATGTTTAAAATGATTGTCAAAAATCAAACCAAACACATTTTTATTCAGGAGTTATGTATCCTGTACACAGAACTGTAATGGTGGTTGGCGGAAAGTGGGGTTGGTGACGCAGACAGGCCCGTTCACGGGGGGGGGGGGGGGGGGGGGGGGGGGCACTAGTGACTCCCGCGGCTGGCCAGGCCCCCCAGTGGCACCAGGACTGGTAATGTAAATTAATGTTTGACATTTTTAGAAATACATCATTCCTACATTGACTGACAAAAAGCCCAAGGCAACTGTGTTCCAACTGAGAAGTCAACCACTTGACAGCATCAGCAACTTTCGATAGAATCATTGCATCAGACTTTTGACCCCCCCCCCAACCCCCCTCTCCCCCACCCAATCCGTGTCTGCCTGCAAACCTGAGGCTCACTGTAAACAAGAATTCAGGTCCAATATGCATCATTCTTTCTGTATCTATTTTAATAAATCAACATGGCTGAAAAGATGACAGAGATTCAGATCCATTTCCCTCCTGCGGGCATGGAAATTAGCAAATCGTTGATGTCCCAGACTCTCAACTGATTTGTTTTTGAGGGTTCTGTGGAGCACTATGGAGAGATGAGTATCCTTTGGTGACAAACCAAGTGGTCTCTGTTTGAGAAAGGCAGCTGAATTTTAGAGACAGTTGTGTGTATGGCCTTCCATACAAAAATGTGCTTTGAAGACAAAATGTATTTTCCTTGACAGTGCATTGTTTTCACGCCTTACATAAAAGACACACATGCTCACATACATGTACATACACACACACATGCACACAGACACACACTTGGATGTACATAGGCTAACTACTTCAGTGTTGTTTACATATTACAGAAATATTTTTTAAAAGAGAAAAGCTTTAATATTCACTAACTTGAAATATGGCAGAAGCACCACAATTGCATGCATTTATTCATAAATTACTAAATTATACTGAAGGAACCTATTATTTTTTTCAAGGACAATTGACTACACTGCTCTGTGTAAGATGTGTAAAACATTCTATTGTAATGAGGTCTTTGAAATGTTGCAATGTTTGTAAAGATTACATTAAAAATGCATCACATATCGAGAGAGTCTCTACTTGGTTTGATTCCTTTCTCAGCTCATATGAAACATGTATATGGAATAGTATAATAGGGTGCCATGTATGGTGTGGCTAAGATTAGGTGGCTGTGGCTGTGGCTGCAGTCTGCTCTGCCATTAGCCATGAAAGGAGGCCATGTGCTCTGTGGAGAATTCTCTCCTCCTGAGTTACACCAAGTCTGATAATGGCATGTCACATTGCACCAGCCTCTCCTAGGTTACCGCCTCTCCTCTGTGTACAACAAAGCTGCCTCCATTACAGGGAGCCGCATCCCTTCTCTGCCTGCCCCACCCAACTTGTGTGTCTTCTTTTTTTCACATCTGCCGCACACAGCAGCGACCAACGCCTATAAGGAGCGATGGTGAATAACATGTGATCTGTAAGATCTGTTGCACCGACATTCATGACAGCTCAAAGGGGAAATGGGCTTTGGTGCAGCACGCACAGAATAAGCTTCAGTATCAATTGCCAAGATATGGAGCTTTTATCAGTGCAAACTGTGTTGTTGACATTTGCAAAGCATGTCTGTTGGTTGTTAGGGTGCTGGCTTGTTAGATAATAATAAATAAAAATAAAATAAAAATAGTAAATAATCATTCACTACATTACATTTCCTCCTACCCTTTTTTTTTACAATATGAAAGATGTCGCCTATGTAAATGCTGTCGTAATCCTAGTGTATGCTTCACTACATATTCAGCTGCTCTTCGAACAGGAATTGTTTACAAGACCAGAAATAATTGTTGGTTACAGCCGTTGAGCCAAACCAGGGAAACCCACAGGGCCGGCCCAGTGAACCACGGAAGGAGGATAAACAATTAGTCTGTGACACTTCACCTCGGGCACACTTTCACCCTGGAGAAGCACTCAGCAATTGTTTCCTCGACAGCAACATCTACTGCAGGTGAACAATTGCTGAAATTTTGTATGGGTGCTGTTGTATTTTTTTGGTCAGTACCACTGCATGGAAAAGTGGTATTTAATTAGCTGAGAGTTGGCAGCACGGCAGAAACGCATGTCCGTGGGAAATCGATCCATTCTGATGGGTTTAAACTGTTTGGGCGGCTGCCGTGGGATCTGCACTAGTGAGAGAAATTAGTTCAGTCCAGAAGGGACCGATGAGCACTAGAACTGCACAGTGTGTGCTATTGTTAAAGGTGTACACCAAGGTGTCATGCATGTTTCTTTGTTTCTTAGTAATTTAGTAGACATTTGGGATAATTTCCCATGTCATTGCTCTTTGTCTCACTCCAGTAGTTTTTGGCTGAACAAACTCTCTAATGGCTAGTTGTTTTAGCTCTGGCCAGGGCATGGTAGACTGTTTTGCAGTCTTGCCAAATAAAATCCCAGAGCTTCCCTGGACAGCAGAGAGACTGTAATAGCATACATGTGATGCCTTTTGTCTGTAATTACACTGTAACGTCTCCATCCAAAACAATGTAGCTTTGCTCATCACCTCAGACCCTGACCAGAGATTCTCTTCACAGTTTATGGAAATATTAAGGAGTGAGTTGGCAGATAATATGGCAGATTTGACACCATAAGGAACATTTTCAACACACAGTGAAACATGTCATCAGGGAAATGTGTCATTACCCTCCACACATATGTCACTGTCCATTACAAGTAACACTAGAATAATTTATCGGAAATATTAGACATTAGGCACGCATCAAATGTCACTGTGGTACACTGTGTCACAAGTGCCCTTTACTTATTTCTACCACCTCAGTTTGGCACTGTGTCACCACCACAAGTGTTGGGCATCATAGCTGTCAATCCTTCCAGGAGTCATGTTGCCTTTCACTGCCTACTTCTTTAAGGCAGTTATAGAAGAGCTCTTCAACAGGACACACAATAGGCTATATATCTGGTTTGGTTAGATGCTTTCCTATGAGATTACTACTTTTTATAATATGAAAATTATATTCAAAGAGAATATTCATAGAGAAAATCAATCATGCCTTTGATGCTGAAGGAATGTTGAGAGGATATGAAATTACAGCTGAAAGGATTTTTTTTCCTGGCCTAAAACATAGAAAGGCACAAAGGAATTATATTCATTGCATATAAAGTTTGCCTGTCTTTCAGATGCATTTTAAAGTTTTGGCGTAAGGGGCATTATTTTTTTTCTAAAAGGCGCCCTCTATTTTCATATTTACAAGTTGCCTTTAAGCACAGGAGTTATGAGTATTAATCACATGATTAGTGCCCCTCGGCCTGAGAGGCATATTTCACTAATAAAAAGGCATATTGGCACGCCGAGGTAAGAAGAGGAATAACTTTGACTTTACACTTAAGACGAAATCCACACAATTGTGCAGAACATTTTAAAATGATTTGAACAGGAAAAAACAATTATTATTTTTTCAAACTCTAAACTCGTTACAGAGGGCAACGGGGGAAAGCCATACATACAGCAGTGCGCATCTGTGTATTTCTGAGACTATGCCCTTTGTAGTTGTAACGCTACATCCTACCACCTGAGCCCCACATTGTCTTGTGATTCTAATGTCAAGATTAGGGAAAACCTTTAGCTGTGTTTACCACTGACACCACTGTGGGCTTCATACCTTGCAAACATATGTCACCTGATTTACCAGAAACATATGGACACTGACCGCGGTGCCCCTCCTCCCCTCAGAGCATGCTATGTGCCATTGACCAGGGCTCTTCTGATGGTGATGCCATCTGCGCCAACATCACCCAGGACCACCTGCACACCTGAAACCCCATGCCATTTGGGCCCTGGTACCATCTGTGGAGAAAAGGGTCATAGACCCATCAGACACAGTGTTATGCCAGGATCAGACTACACGAATGCACCCCGGTTTTTGACATGATTGTCACTGCCGACAAATTTCCAGCATCAGGCCTGAATATGAACTGAACTATTGTCTGCAACAATGCCGAACCACGAACGGGCCATTGTTGCGTGACATACTAGAAGAACAACTACGAGGCGCCTGGGACGTCCCACTACAGCCTGATGAAAAGTCTAGCATATCAGAATGTTTTGACACCTCCTACGCCGTGTTCCAATGTCGACAAATAGGATGACTGAGTACCCTCTAGCAGTGCATCTGTAAACATGGCGAAGAGAAAGAGGAATGCTGCTGTTGCAGCTGTCTGGTGTATTTACTGCTGTCTTGATTTCAGTGATAATGATCCTCATTTACCAGAGTATACAATTTCCAAAACCCAATAATTTTTTCCCTCCTCGAGACCTTCTGTGTACATACTGCAGTCATGATAGCTAGCTACATTAATGTAATGTTCTTGACAGAACACATTTGTTACCTCAAGTTGTCTTTGAAGGATAGACAGCACGCACTGTCCTCTTTGTGATACTCAGGAACGGGTCCACATTTGTTTTTTCTTTTTCTTTTCTGAATATTACATTAACATTAAGACCGCCAGCATCCCACTTAACACTTCTGTAGCCATGATTGACAACCCTCCTTCCCAAACGACATGCAAGAACGAGAATGATGATTGGTCAGGGTCAAACTTGTGGTGTTCCCAGTCTCCCAACCAATCTGACATGGTGACTATTGTGAAAGACAAAAAAGACTGTGAAGTCTGATTCTAGCATTAGGGGTTAGGGGTTGTCTGACAGGCACACAACAGTAGTGTGAATGAATATGTTTTATTATTTTTTTATTTCAGAGTTTTTATCTGATAGGGAACGGGTTGCCCACTAGGTGTGTTTACTTTACTGATGAATGTGAGAAGTTCTTGTTTTATCTGTCTTGGCAGTATTCCTTCCTTGGGTTTATTATGGTCATTATCTGACGTGGAGAGAAGGTGGGCATTGATGGGCCATGGGAGAATGCTCCCCTAGTGGAACAGCCACTGGAGGTTTATGCAGGTCAATAGCAGTCAATGAACGTGTAGAGGCTTCACATTATGAGACTCATTAAAAGCAGAGAGTGATGGCTTGGTGAATACATAATTAAATTCACTTGAGATAAAAGGCAGACAAAGCTTTATGAGACCTGCCAACACCTTGTAAAAATGCTTGAGATTTATACTACAGAGTAAAAGTAATAATTCACATAAGACAGGTCTGGTGCCTTTAATGGTGGTTCTTATTCCTGCTATAAATATTTTGAAGGGGAAAAAAATGAAGCACTGTGCTTTGTCCATGAGTGCCTAATATTTGTGTGGACTTCCTGGCAGGTAAACAAATCCACTTGAACATAATTAGAACAACGAGTGGCCCTTACTGTGTTTGTAGGCTAATTTGTGGTGTAGCGTGAGCTTTATGGGAGCTGAGAACAAAAAAAGAGTTTAACGCAGTAGAAGCTCATCTGAAGCCTGATTCGTCCTCTTTCCATGGATGCCACTGCACAACGCTGGTCCAGGCCGGCGCGGGGAACTCACATTAGCATGGGTGGCAGGTGGAAGGCAGGTCTTCAGAGAGATCAATGCAATTTGCAAAGTGCCTTCCAGACAATTTCTGTGCTGGATTGTTTCCAGTGCTCCGAGCACATGGGCACACGGCTCCAGAAAAATGGTTTTCAGCGCTGCTAATACATTTTTCTCTCATGCTCACTTCATATGTCACGGAAAATGCAGCTTAATCTGCAATTTCGGGTGGCTGCTGCAGTCTACTCACAGATGCTTGTGAGCATAGGAAATAGAGATCCAATCAGCTGTCTGGATAAGATTCATGGTGGCCACTTGGACCCCAGAGTATTCAGTAATACATAGGCGGCAGAACAGGTACTTGTTTTGTACTTTTGTCCCTATTTTCTGCCGTGGTCACCTCTGAACCACACACATATCATTAAGCTCTTTATTGACACAGCGGGGATTTCAGGTGACAAATGAAACAAATAAGGGTACTGTCTAGCAAAGATGCATGATTTATGTTTTTTCGACGGGCTGAGGTTATGCAGGAAATATCTTCTGAAAAGGCAACACCCTTCTTTATCCTGTTGTGAGGTAGGCCAGCCAGCTCATCTTTTGAGAAGCAGGTGGCCCAGAATTCAAATCTCGAGGGGGCATGTCTCACTGTAATTATATGCCGCAGCATTCCCAGGAGCAGGGCATGCGCTCAGACACTGACACGGCTCCGAATAGAATGTCATAGATGTGTGAAAAGGAAAAACCATTGGAATCTCACCGGAGGAAGACTTCTCCTGTGTTTGGAAGGCAACAGTGTGAACTGCCTTGTTTTTTTTTTCAGGCTCCCCCTCCCTTTGGTGCGCGGATATGGCCTTTTGCCTTCAGAAATCTCAAGGGAGAGTGTTAAAGCCCAGAGTCTCTCACTAAATAAAGTGACTGCATTTCACCACCCATTTGTCTGCCTCCATTGCCCCAATTTCCCTTCTGGTGAGAGAACAGTGATTAAGTCTCCTTTTAAAAAGAGAGTTCAGAATCAGTGTTTTAGACTAGTTCAAGGCTGACAATTTATTAAGGATTCTATAATCTTAAAAATCCTGATTGTATTTTATCATAGTCACTTAATAAATCTATGTATAAGTACTTAAAGTGCCAGTTTCAACGTTAAAATCAAGTATCTACAGAATGGGGCCAGTGAAATCACAATATATTACCAAAACTGAATCAGCTAGGAATGGAATTCTAATGAAATTATGTCAAGTATGACTGCGGTTCCCTTTTCATGCTGTGCGCCTTCTTTTGACACACTCGCCTACCACAATTTTGGAGAAAAGAGCGGAGCTTGTAGAAAGATGAGAAAGGGATTGGAAATATGGTCACTCTGGACACCACAGCAGAATTACACAACACTGTGTAACGCAACACTGTTGTAAAATGTGAAAGACCTGACAATGGCCCATTACCACCTCATTGCAGCGCTGGTCCTGGATCAGCACTTTATCACCATTAGTGCCATCCGCCCTCGCGCAATAAGACCCTAATCCGTGTAATGCCCGTAAACACAGTTATCTTTTCCTCATCTACCAGCAGGACTGGCTAAACCTTCCCCCCACCGGCGCAGTGGCACATTCCAGCTGGTCTCGGGCCTCTGCTGTGTGTATCTGTCCAGGCTGTTTTGGCCTGTGGCTCTGAAAGTTCATTACAGGTTTAGCCAGTCCAGGTTATGGCTGATTTATCTTTGCCTCAGTGCCTGTAGCTGTCCATTTATACTGTGTGTTGCCGTGAAAAGTGCCCCTTTTCATTTCTGCAGCTAATAACAGCAAGCATCGGGGGATCGCCTCTCTCTTCTGGAGTCTGCTGCTCCCTTGCAAGCAGCTCATTCCCTTCTAATCAACAGCAATACTGGTTCATTTCATGCATCATAACATTATTCCTTGTCCTTCAATTTAATACAAGCTTCTGTTGGAGCATCCTGAAGGATACCTTTTTCTTCACCTCTTCTATTATCATCTAGTGCAAATTGTCGACAGATGAAACATGAGAGCCAGACGTGGTCCCTTTTGACCGCTACGAATAGAAACAAATAATAAAGCTGTCAATTTATTTTCATGCTGAACTGAGGGGAAAAACAATCTTTATTATATGTGCATGCAAACATTGTGAATGTATGATGTTTGATATTGGTCTGTTAGATCCTGTCTGAATGACTTGAGAATAGAGTATGAATGATGCCTCATGATTGCTTTATTTCACCATTATTTTCTTTCATTACAGAAGTGCTTACATGAGGCATTAGAAAGGAAAGCAGAGCCATTATTTCAATTTCAATCCTGGGCCAAAGACTGCAAATTGGCTGAAGACTGAGGCTGGCTGGAGTTCAGAGCCTTCAAGGTAAATCATGATGTGGCTCATGGCTTATTTGTAGAGGATGTGATTTCTTTCCCCCCTGATTATTTGGACAAAGTCTGCACCCTCTCTTCAGCAGAGCTGCTTTGGAAGTCTGTGAGACCTTTTTCTCTTGTCATTATTTGTTATGTCCCCGGCGGTATGTGACTTTTTGTGAAGGCAGGAAGTAGAATGTTGTGCTTGTTGCTAGTAAACATTCCAGAGAACCAACATACCCCTTGTAAGTGTAATTGGGTGACTGCCTTCATCTAGCAATGGAGGCTTTGCAGTCACATACAGGATGTGTTAAGTGAGCTAGATAGAGAGCAACAGCTGTTTGGTTTTAAGCTAACATTATATTTTTTCATGGCCAAACATATAAAAACACTGATTTCAAAACAAAAGAGTCATGTTTGCAGTGCAGGAGCGATCTTTAGCAATTAGTGTTGTTGTTTTCTTGCCCAAAGCCAAATGTCAGTCTGTCTCGCTATTTCTTCAAATGAATCGTACTTTATATAAACCACCTAAAAATGTAGATGTGTGGAAGCTTATGGGAGTTGTAGAAATAGCATTGCACACTGTGAGCCAAGCACTATTTTGGGAAGCACTTAGAACTCAATCCCCTTTCCTTAGTGTCCCATCTACAGTTTGCTCACTTAGGGGAGCGTCTCATCTACATACCAAGGACATTCAAATGCTGCCGTTACATAATTTAAACACTGAGCTCTGCTATGAATATTAAGCACTGTGTTTTTTTTTGTAATTCCTTTACTTCTATAGGTTTTCATAGCGTGAGAATACAGAACGTCCTCTGTCAGATAAATGTCATTCCACATTCAAGTAAATACATGAAAAAAACCCCCGTAATTATTCATTCATTTCCATCAGTTCAAGGAAGGAAGAAATGCAGTCCTCATTTTAAGTAGATGTGAAGGCCTTGCACTGTGTGCGATTATACAGTATTGACACGAAAACCTGCAATTCTGCAGTTTATGTAGGTGTCTCAGCTGGAGGACACATCCAGTATTGTCAAATCTTCAACAATGAAGCATCAATGTGTGTAGTTCTCAAATAGATTTAATCTTTAAGATAAGATTGGCCCAAACGAGAGTGATGTCAGCACATGGACCCCAGATGCTCTTGGTGTGTCAGAATAATGGCTTCACAGAGAAAATGTTGCCAAAGGCAATGAAAGTCCCTCACATACAGCTGCCAAGGGCATCTCAACACGACTCCTTTATGACTGCACTGTGACTGTGTTGGTTTTACCTATTTATTGACAGCAGAGACTGATGGTGCTCATCACACCACTGGTAACCACCTCAGCCATGAACCTAGTGTACTCAAAGGAGATTTGCTGTCTTAGCTGAGAGCCATTATTATGTCCAATTGAAGGATTTTATCATGAGGTCCACTCTTTGAGTATACATTTGAGTTAACTTTTGAAAGATTTGATTGGATTGGATAGCACTTTTAACAGCAGTGTGGATTTCAGTTGTTAAAGGTAGAATTGGCAGAACATTCTGTTGTCTCAGTGCTCCTAGGTATCTCTAAGGCTCTCAGTGCAGTTAAAGGGCTAACTTCACAAATATGTGCTGGGCTGAAAAAGGAGCTCTGTGGGTATTATCTACATGCCCCTGAGATAGCATTCCATTTTGCTCAGTCACTGTATTTGTCTTCCAGTTCATTGTCTGTTTTCTTCTTACTAATCTTGCTCAGCCTAAACTCTGAGTTCAAACCTGCCCACCAGCACACTGTAAAGAGAACGTGAGATATTTACCTTAGTTTGGACCATGGTGTGCTGTGGGCATCAGTGAGTTTATGTGAAGGGTATTAGCAATCTCTGTGGGTCACAGGAAGAGTAGTGGTGGCTCAAGAGTGGGCTGATGTTCTCTGTGGGTGGTGACACTTAGGGAAGATGAGGGAAAACACTGCCCAGTCCTTCAGGACAAGCGATCTGGAGCATCATTTGGCACTGAAGTAATATACCATAACTTAAAAATGTCTCCGCTGTGGGGAGTTTAATGTACTGTATTTAATATTCAGTATTTCCTTCATTCAAATGCTGTTGTGTAACAGAAGGGGCATATAAGACACAATGATTCATTGCACCTTCATATGTTGGGTTTGCCTAATACACCTCTAGTCTAAGGTGAAACACTTGCATGGTCAATGAGAGTTTTAATTTGCATTGGAGGAAGTCAATTTGTGGAAGACACATTTGCTTCCAATAAAGTATCTTGGAGCAATGGGTGATACACTATTGAGGTGCTCCCAGAAGAGTCAAGTCATCACAGCTGCATAGTGGAGTTAAATCTCTGAGCTTGAAAGAGCTGGGATTCCATTATGCTTTTATATGTTGAGTAATCAGGCTGGGTGGTCAAACTGTCAAATTGCCATATGTCATTTTGTCTGATATCAGTGAAGAGGTGATAAAATGAAAGGAAGTAATGCTGATTCTGTCACAAGCCAGAACAAGAAATACCACCAGCCTGCTGAACACTTCAATAAGAAAATTACTCTTCTCAATTGAATCCATAAATGGATAATTAAATTGTATTAGATGCCACAGATGTTGCTAACCATGTTTTGATAACGCTCTTAGTAGCACTTTCAAACATTAACGAGTGTGTACCTGTTGGCTCGGAACAGTAAACAAGATCGCATTGTACATTTAGAGGAACAATTACAGCGACTCTCCATTTGTTGTCCCAAGATGCTGCTGGGTTTTGCACAATACATGCCTGTGGATTTTTACAGACTCTCCTAGTCGTATTGCTTGCCGAGTTCGGCATGGCACAGCACCCACTTGCATCAGCCTTACCTGGTGTCATGCAGAGATAAGTATATCTGCTGATGCAGAGAAAGGCTGACAGAAATATCGGTCACACGGACCACAACAAATAAGCTCCCACTCGTTTGTGTGGTATGCTGGATGTACAGAGGTGTGCATTCCATCTTGAGCAGGTTCTCTGATATGATCATTGAAGAATGTTGCAGGATCAGCACAAACTAATGGATATTTTTTTTTTTATCTGCGACAATGGCCTGACCAACCTGTGTGCACTTTCACCCAACAACCTTATCTTGGGTAATGCAGTCACAAAATATACATATACCTTTCCATATCCTTTTTCCGAGACATGCTCCAGGATTGTTAAAGCATACATTTAGCATTGCTAGGGCCATCAGTTTATCAGCTGTACAGAGACAATCATGTGTAACACTTTAAAATTGGTAACTGAAATTGTGGCCATAAAGCACCGTGGGCATATAACATGGAAGGGCAACAACAGGAAACCAGCACACTCTCACAAGTAAGTGAGTACTGATGTCAGCACTTTCTTTCATTGCCTAGAAGTGCTTACATTGGCCTGTCATGCTTCCTGCCCAGCTACTGATCTCTGTCGGAGAGAAGAGGTCCATGGACATGTCTCTCTCCTGTCTGGAGGAACAAAGATTTATTTCCTCTTGCTCTTGACTACCTCTTTGTGTAGCAATTGCATTTTCCTTCTTCAACAAATATAAGCAGCAGTGATTTTGGGGTTCTATCAGAGCAGAGGACAAAACATAAATCCTTCAGCTGCATTACTGAATCCCAGTTCTCATTGGTGTACTTGAAAGTATTCTTCACATCCTGACGTGCCATGCGAAGCGATGCATAAACAAAAGGACCACCATGCATCTGCTGCCCTTCAATCTGAATGTGAAGGAATGTCAGCCTTCACACCTAACCCCTGAGCTGCACTTTTTTTTCCTTTGCCGAAGCTCAAAATGTCAGTCTTCACATCATGCCTATAACGAGTCATTTATATGTGAAAAGCTCCTTAGGCCTCTCAAAATCTCACACCCTAGGTCACAGTCCTGACAATTACATGGTCCCTGAAAAGGTTGCCATAGATTAAGGTAGATGCAGAATGATGGGAGTCCAGGCTACTCCGAAAGGTTGCATTTACATTTAGGCAACAAAAGAAATAAATTGGTGGCTTGAGCCAGGAGGTGAGCCAGGAATCAACCTGGCTTGGGAATGGGCTATTTGAATTTGTTGATATTACAACAGAAGTCTCAGGTGGCCCTAATGGCATGAATGTGGAAAACTAAAAGATCATGTGCGTTATATTGATTTATAGCGATAACATGCTTGGTTGTTACACAAATAATTCAGACCACACGTATATGAAAAGATATCTCAGGCTACACTAATGGAGCCAACTGCAGCGGGGTGATTTCAGATCCTTTGTGCTAAAAGAGGCCAAGGCTGAGCAAGGAGCCGAGGGTTTCCTCGTCCCTCTGACAGATCAGTTTAACCTGCGGCACAGAGCAGATTCTGGTGCATCAGAAGATGATCATCACTGAGAGACTGAATTCTGCTTTAACGGCTGTTACTGCCGAAATGAGGTCCAGAGGGAGTGAAAACAACCTCGAATGTGAGTGTGTGTGAGTGAGTGTGCGGATGTGTTTCTGTGTCCGTGAAGGCTATAAACTGTATTATTATAACTCAAGTCTCCAGTACTGTAAATGTACTCCTCATGAGGTACTTGCAGAGAAACATCCAGAGATACTTGACCACACCGAAACCAATGGAAACTTGCTATCTATGAATTCTTTCATGTTTCCCCTTGCCTGATTATAAATTCAGGTCAGATGTTTAAACCGATATCAAAAGCCTCTCCTAAATAAAAGCTATCTGGCTTAGCACTATCCAGAGTTTGTTGCACCCTTTGGACCCTACTGAACCTTAATGATTAGCACTCAGATCAGCGCAGTGCTGCAGTTAAACTACATCATGTAATACTGGTCTTGAAGCTTCAAATCCTTGCCACTGGTATTTTAGATGGATTGAAGATGGGTATTGCGGCTGGTAGAAAAGAGACCTGCACAAAAGAGCATGAATACATTCTTTCAGTTTTTTGGTTTCAACATGCTAAATACTTCACTAAAATTCACTAAAAGTTTTAAAAGTCAAGCTGTATTGATTAAAGTCAGATTCTTATGGCATAGCAACCCATTTCAGTGGACTCCTTCAGTTTTCCTTCAGGACTCTATCAGTTTTTATGGCTTTTCAAATACAAAGGGTACATTTAGTTTGGAGAGCTATCCGAATGCTTCATAATGATGCAGTCCCTCAGAATTCATATTTAAGTACAAATGTAACAATGTTTTAAAAGCTTGGTACATCCCACACCATGGTTGTTCATAGTTTTTGATACCTCAGTAGTTTGTTTGCACTCTTACTGTAGGTCAAGAGTCATAATTATATGTGTATGGCTAGTGGAATAAAGGTGAAGGTAAAATGTTTCAATGACGAATGTTCAAGGAGCTTTTCTTGTGCACTTCTGAATAGAGAGAGCAGATTCATCACAACTTCCGTATGACTGCGCAATTTCCTGAGAAATATGTTGACTCGTTGAAATGTGGGAAGTTGAAATGCTTCTTGTGTTCTTGATGTCAGACATTCAACATTTGTGGTCAGTAAGTATCCTCTACGTATAAGCAGCTCGGTGTAATATTGCTCTTTGATAACATACATTGAATTGCTGGAGTCAGACGGAGCATTACTTGAGTGTCGAAGTTCAACTTTTTAAGCCAACTTTGTGATGTGGTGTCTCCCAGGCAGACCTTCTGTGTAGGTGTTGGAGATAGAACTCAATAACAAGCTCTTAGAGGAGCATATGGGGAGAAGAAGTGTTTCCGTTTCACCATCTCAGGGGTGACAGGGCTCTAATTGATGATATTCTTGTCCCTCAAATGTCACATTTGCATGTGGTTGCACACACATACGCATGCTTAATTGTACAAATTAATACAATTGTTCACCTACACGCACACACACACACAGACACACACACACACACACACACACACACACACACATACACATACACACACAAGAATGTTTAGACACACAAATGAGTCACTTGACCCTATGAAGGTGGGAGGATTAGCCTTCCATCACTGCACTTAGCAAATTACATAATTACACAAGCAATTATAAAAAGAGACATAATCACATGAAAAGATTTTTTTATGAACAATTCAGCATTGAAAAACATTGGTAATTTTTTTTTATGTTTAGCCTTGAATGCAACTACTAATCACGAGAAATTCTCTTGAAGTCTCAAGTGTATTTTCACTGATGACTAATATTTCATCTGATTACTGGTTTATCTTTGCGACACCCCTTGTTGACAACAAAGGGTGCTGGATAAAGCAAGGGTTCTTCTCCAGATGCCAAACAAAACAACACAAAAACGTGGTAAATGGGCTCCTTTTGTTTTTGACAGACAGCTTAGCATGGCACCCACCCTGGCCTAAAGTTCCATTCAACACCGCAGCCGTAACAGGTTGGCATGCAGTTAAAAATGGTCTTTGTCTGTTCAATTTTCAATTTTCTGTTCAAAACAGAGATCAGCTGTTACAACTACTGCTGACAACCCCCCTGTTTAAGCTAAGAAGTGATAACAAAGTTGGCTGAAGCGACAAATTATAGTTAAGACTCACGTAGCTACCCAGCATCCCAGTCAGGCAAGCTCTCTCTGGGCAGCCAGAGGCACTTATTTATACCCCACGGCTAGCAACTGCACCACGCAGACAGAAGCAGAGCGCAGGTGGAGTAGTAATTAATCGATGGCCACTGCGGAAAGCCCATTTGAAGCCAGGCAACACAAACAAAGCACAGCCAGGGTGACAGACCACCGAAAAAACACCCCAGTGGTGTTCAGTGGGGAAACGACAGACAGGCCTTATTGCAGTTTTACAGTGGAGCTACGGTGCACATCCCCCCCACCACATATCCCCTCTGAGCCCGACATGACAGCTGTGGTGCTCAGTAGGGCTATCTATGTATGTAATTTCAGCATTTTCATCTACCAGACAACTCTGAAAGACTATAATGATGAACATTGAACCTGTTGAACAGATTTCATCTCCAAGATCTCCAAGATCTGGAGAAGAGTTCATAATTTGTTTTTATTCTCTGTGCTGGCTAACAAGGCAAGATATGTTTAAGCCACTGAACATTGGTCATTTTCCTGTGCAGAGGCTGGCCCACACAGCTGCAGGTCAGTAATGATGGGTTAGTTGGTTGGGCTTTTTGACACAAGGGCTCAACAAGGAAGTAGGTTCAGGAAATAGTTATAGCAGAAAAATGATTCAAACAAGGCAGATTCATTTACACAAACTGTGTCATGGCAACTGACGTCATTATTTCCATGTTATTCCTACATGCATTTAATATCAGCCATTTTGCAAGCTTGAGCATTAACAAGAAAACTGTGAAGAAGCATTACACAAAATGGTGGCCGTAAACCTTAAGCTGCACCACCATTAACCTAGATAACATCACATGTCATAATTTGTAGGAAGACATGGGAACCCAACATAATAGTGGCAAGTTGCCAAGGGGATGTTGTTACCTAATGCTAGACCATGCTCAATGTGACATACGAAAATGGGAGATAAACTATTGGGAGGCTCTCCATGGATAGCCTCCCTTTGTTGATCTTCAATAAAGGCATTCCTACTCAACTAATCTCCGAACTCAGAATCTTCTTAAAGAAACTTCAAGAACCACTAATTAGAAACTAATTAGTTGATGAAATTATCCACAACACAAACCATTCAGAAAGAGTCAAACATATGGCATACTACAGTTAACACATATTGTCATTATACAGTCTACTCTGGCAAGACAGGATTTCTGTTCTGTTGAGCTGATTTAATACTTGCCAAAAACAAACAATTACACTATCAGGAACAGAGAGGAACAATGGCTCAGTATTTACTACTGGATTCCATCCTTAGTTTAACAAAACTACTAAACCTAAAGAATTAAAAATGCACATGGCAAGTGTGTTTAAAACAATGAATTCACAATGAATATAAACAGTATACTTACCAGTACTCTTTCTGCAGGAATGAAATCAAAATAAAAAGAGTGGCGTTGATTGTGTGGATGTAGTGGTAGACTGGTAGTGTTGTCGCAGCTGAGACATTTGCTCTGGGGAGGGTGATGCTCGTTCTCGCTGTGCCTGAGATAAACACCACCGGGAGTCAGCTGACACCCCTGTGGGACGCTCAAGCTCACCCTGGGCCTCCAGTCGCACATTCAGAGCTGGATACACCAGAGACACAAGAGCCATACTCACAGCAGCCAGCCTAGAGATGTACTGAGCCAGACTCACAGCAGCCAGCCCAGAGATGTACTGCGAGGAGCCATAAGGATCCTTTTCATGAAAAATTATAGGCTTTATGGTCCAGTAAGTGCACGTTGTTAAGAACACCGCCATGAGATGTTTGTGAAGTCGCTTATTATCATGTCTTTGTCACAGAGTATGTAGGTCTACAGAAACTCAGTTTCCCAAGAGAAGCACCATGCCCAGCTCAGGGAGTGAAGACAGCACTACTCCCCATCATCACTAGGTGTCCCTGATACCATGTCAGTTTCTCTTGCAGAGATGGAGAGATTCTCCATTGAAATGAATGCAAGGGTTTCCTTTTTGTGTGAATGAGGTAACCAATTTAGAATGTCTTGTGAGAATGTCTTGTGTCTGGTACCATGTGAGAATATGTGTACAACAAACAAAACTGTAATTACATGCACATAATGTTGTCCTATTGGTTTTTCTGGAGTACTATCCCATAGTTGTATCCCATAGCACATTGTAGTATATTTTGAACTGTCATTGAGCTCAGGAGAAAGTAGGTCGTGCTTTAGATGGGTGATGTTTCCAGTTAAAAGAAAAGAATGTGTGATCAAATAAAATGTAAAACATCTGACCGAATAAGTCCACAGTACTGCATATTTATCCCGTTGTGATTTTCACTGTGTTATAAAATAGAGAAGAGTTTTGTCAGAACAAATTTATCTTCATAATTGTTTGACAAGATGCTCACCTAACTAAATCTTTACCTCACAATCACTTTTGCGAAGAGTCAAGCAGTATGTTGGCATTAAATTCAGTGGAGCAATACATTTCAGGGGGACGTTTTTATGGCTCAGCCCAGGTCTTTCTCTCTGAAGGACAACATTAATCATTAGCTGTGGAAGTGACAGTCACTGACTTTCTAACTGTCGGTGACAAACACAAGTTAAACTATTGATCCCTATGGATGTCATTACGTCCACCTCTGGAGTGGTGCCTAGGTTTTTGGTACTGCCCTTGGAACTCACCCTCTTAAATGCTTATGGGAAGGGAGCTGCCAGGTCACTCTGTCACATTGACCTACAGTATTGTATTCTTGAATTCGGGATTTTGCTTTTTTGTACCACTGCCAAAGCAGCCCAGTGTGAGACATCCTATAGTGTGTGCTATGAAAACATGGCAGCGAATATGAACTTGCCCTGGCAGTGATTTGTTGTTTTAGAGTTTGATATTAAATCATGAATATCTAGGTTTATGCTTTTACGAAGTCCAATGACTATGTGCAGTAAAGCACTTAGATTTTTTTGATCAATAAATCCTTTCCCCACATGTAGTGCGGCTTCACTTTTAATGATCTCAAAAGCACTTTATAGCTCCAAAACAGAATTTAATGTCATTAGCATCTTCTAATTCCCTCAAATTCCAGCCGGTCATCTGTCACCTGTGTGTCCATGTGAATGAGTCCTTTTTCTGGTGCTGATGAGAGCAAAGGGTCCCCACCCCCAATGTTTGTTCTTGTCCTTTCACAATCAGGCTTGCAATATGAGTGGGTTAAAACACACTGTTTCATTAGACTGTGTTTAGTGAACACTGTGTAAAATGTCTGTGGCGGAATGCTAAATCACTTGAAACTGGGTAAACAAGTACCAATTAATAGCATGTGGTAGTAAAGGAGATGCAGAGAATTCTGAGGCCTTTGATTTTTCCCAAATGTCTATTCATTTTTTGTAATATTTTCCTTCATTTATCAACTAGAAAACTTCATAAACTTTTTAGTTGACAATGCTTTCATGTCAACACCATTTCCTATCCACTTTTTCCCCTGATATTTGCTTCAATTATCTAACAAAAATATGTATTCACATTCATTCTTATGACCCTTCTGGTAAAAAAGATGTTATACCTTTGTAAAATGTGTCAAACCATAAGCCAAATGAGAGAAGGTCTTTATAAGTATTTAACTCGTCTGGCCACAAATGACTGCTAAGTCTCAGTTCTGTTCACTTCTACTGCTTTTGAGAACAACCACAGCACATCTATGGTTGTATAGTTGTATGTATGTATGGTTGGTTCTACTGTATATAATACTGACAATCTTACCAATTTCCAGGTTCCTCCAGGGACAATATGGGAAAGAGAGGATTTACTTGTATGATTGGATGACCTACTTGACCTTGAGACTGTGCTTGTTGGCATAGTGATTTTTCCTTTCTGTAGAGTCCTGCTGCATTTCTCTGTGTTCTGACAGTCAGTACTGTTTGAACATAGGGGGCGTATATCTGGCATCTCTACGTGTTTGAATGTATTGAATCTTTGAGTTCTAGCTATACCAAAGAATTCCTCGGCACATCAAGTTTGCGCTGCATTGGTTTTGCAATGCATTGGCTGCTTCTCTTGTAATTCGCACTGACTAGGCGGGAGCTACTTCAACAAAAAAAAAATACAGATCCTCGCCATCTGCTCCATCACAGATTTCAACAAATGCTCTGCCTGCTTTTCAACAGCCAGCACTGTTTAATGACATAATTCTCAGTGGAGCTCTGATGGGAATAGTCACATCTCCTTTGTGATGCTTGGTCCAATTCAAATAATTTCTTTTTCCCTCCTGTGAAAGCTGCACTTTCAAAAGGTTGATTTGGTATCATACTGGAAGGTAATATTGATGATTGCTGCAGCTTTTTAATATAAGATATCTGATGTGATATCAGATGTATCTGCAAATGGAGTTCATTGCATACAATTTCTACTTTTATGCTGATACAGACAGATACAGATGATTGACCGAATCGACCAAATCAAAACCAAGACAGGCTTCTTTTGCTTTTGTGGCCTGTGATAGACAGTATTCACAGTGATCATATAGATTGATGAGCCCTATTTTTACCAAGGAAAAGAGTGATGAGGGACTTCCTCCTATGATCTATCCCACTGAGAAATCTGGCACAAAAAATGTATGGGAGCAGCTATTCTCAGTCTCAGCAGTCATGAAGTGAAATGTCATTGTTTTCAATGTCAGCTCTCTGTGAGCGGGTGCTCTTGTGAGGCATGTAACCTAGACAACATGACAATGCACACAAATTAACCGTGCAGTCGAGGATAGCAGCATGATTAATATGATCCTACAAGGACAGATCCCAGGAGGAAAAGCCTCGGAGTACCTGTGCTTATAAAAAGCCCTGAGATTCCCAGGAGTCAGGAGGAGATGGAGACAGACACTGATTGAGTTAGAGAGGGAGAAATGGGTCTGAGGGGGAGGCAAGACAACTGCCACACTGCTGGCAGCTCTCAATGAATTATTTTGTACTTACACGTGCAATAGGCATGTGCACTGTCCCTGTGTCTTTTGTGAATATACCACCACACAGAGAGAGAGAATGTCCTTGGTCAATGATGATATGATTGATCCATGTTTCAGAGGCAGAGGAAGCCACTGAGAGATAAAGCTATACTTTGACGTTACAAGTCTATGAAGCACATATCTGTAAATCTTCTGGTAGTTCATCGACTTGAAAATGAAATTTGGTCACCTATTGAAATGGGTTTGACTATTTTGTACAAAGGGGAAATAGTTTGATGTGAGCTCTGCATACAACGTCCAGAAAAGTCCTTTCATAGACTATATATGATACAGTTGAATTCATGACCAGATTCGAGGGACTGTTCATAACAGTAAAACTGCAGCCTTTCGGTGATGCTACATTATTACTTTACGCTCCAACGAATCCCCTATTTTAGGGGCGTGGAATGCTCCAAGTAGCAACATCCACAACCGGTGAGCGCAGAGGAGCTTCAGACAGAAGCAGGTCAAGTTTGGATATCGGCGAGACTAGACGCGCATCTTTTGGGTATTTTGTGGAACTCTATCGCATTTCAAACATTGGCAAATGGCTCATTTCGTTGTACTTTTCCCCGTCCTGCTTATAGCGAAACCAGGTACGTGTTTATATATTGGTGCTAAGGGTAACGTCAAAGAAGGGCAGATGCGTTGTGGATGGAATTAGAGGTTTTTTCGGACACTCAAGCACCTCGTCATTCCGTCTCACATTATTAGATTGTGGCGTCTTTCCTAATTTCCAACGGCACAGCTTTCTCACTGAATACATTTTCAAGCATCTAAACTTAAATGCAATCCTATTCGACATTTTTTTGTTTGTTTTAAAGATAAGACAGGACTCCTGATACTTGCGTGTGAAATTAGTCCAAGTGCAGTATCCATCATGAATTTTAATACTCATTACTTTTGAATCACTTGGGTTTCCCTTGTGAGTTTGAATGTAATAATTTCCTTTCCCTCTCAGCCAGAGAAAAGAGTGCTTGTAAAGTTCATACCTCTGTTACATATCTCAATACTATACGAATATAACCTGTTCGCCTCAGAGATAATATCGGAGGCTATGCTTGTCAGTTAAGATATAAGACATTGCGTTCCTTTAAGCCCCCTTTCACGTATATAGAGATGCAATGTATGTCAAGACAAAATCATATTCATTGAAGAATTAATCATATTTATTGCATGGTCTGCCTCAGTTTTAGGCTTTGGAATAGATCCTGACATTCAAATTGATATCATCAATGAGCTGGACACGGCAAACGCAACATTTGGAATAACCCAAGTTGCAGGTCTTTACAACCACAGCAAAGCTTTCGTATTTCGAGGTACGTATCAATTTTCTCCTGACTGCTTTCATGTGTATCTTCATGAACTAGAATGTAGTAATAGGTCTCAAATTATTTCATGTGTTGATCACCATAGAGCTCCGTTAAACGCATTATAGTTTCAGGTGAGGACTTCTTGTAAAACACGGGAGCCCATTTGGAGTGCGTGGTGTTGGTTCGATTAACTATGAGTTTTAATACACATGTAGTAGCAATGCATCAGTGTCTGATCTAAGTCAAGTGTCACTGAATTGCGCTGCCTGATTAGTTGAGAACGACACCAGAAGAAGGCTATTTTCTGTGTAGTGAAACAGTGGTGCAGGTGTTTAGAAAATGCTGGCAATGCTTATGTCGTGATGACAAGTCATACCTAAAATATAACTTTGGTTTCAGCTCTTGGGATTTTAGCTTGATGTAGTAAGTTTAAGACTAGCATACAATGCTAGTTTCATTATAGAACATAAGTTCAATGTGATAATATCCCAGAAAAAAAAACAACCTCTGAAGTCTTTACTGACACCGATAGGAAATTTGCTGGGCTTACACTTTGGACTCACCACCGCATGGTGAGCTAGATGTTAGAATGTGATTATAATCACCATTATTTGATATTTTAGAATGTATGGGATTGTGCAATGCTTTATGATGTCTTGGCAATAAGAGTTATTATAAGGTGCATCTTGTTGAAATGCATATATTTAAAATCACACCATATAGTCTGATCCATAGACGCTTTCTAAGTGATGGGCTAATAGAAAATATTCTCATCTTCATTCATCAAGGATGCCTATAAATGCCTCCCTCTCCTCTAATTTGGCTGTGGTCATGTGTGGTGTCTTTCTTAAGCCAACCACCTTGCACCAAACATCTGTTTGACCTCCTTTCTACTTTAGTACTTCCTCTCTGGTGGTATGGTATAGCTTGTGGTACCTCTCTGCAGACAGGGGGGGAATCTGATCTCAAAAGAGGCAAAGCTGTGGGGAAATCCATCAGCCTTACTGGCCATTGATTAAGTGCTGCCAGGATCCATACTCGCCTTTTCTTGGCTGAAGGGCTGAGAGCCAGGCCAGAGGATCCAGGCAGCCTCATTACAGCAGCCACTGCACAGGAGCAACCTTTAACCACTCCGGCTGGGTCTAAAAAAAAGTCCCTTTACTGCCCTTTTACTCTTCCCAGCACCTGGTATGCTCTCACGGGATGGTGGCTGCATTATGGGGCATTCTTGTCTCTGAAGCCGAAGAATTGTGGAAGCCGTCACGGCACACATGGGGATAGAAGAGGAAATGTCAGCCGCTTTAAATACTCGCCTTCAGCGTGCAATGCTTCCACTTGATGCTATCTGTGGTGCTGGGCTGCCCGCAATATAACAGTGTCAAGCGGGAGGACATTTTTGAGAAGCACACAGCTTAAAACACCTGCCATGGGGAGCGTGGACCACTCCACAGGCTATGTGTTGACATCTAAACAATGAATCCAATTCCTGAGTATCCAGAAGTGTAAGTGGACTGACAGGATATCCTGACAAGATAGTGGCAAATATTGGCTGATCTGTGGCAGGTTGTGGATAGTAATTGCCCTTCCATATACCATTATTGTTAGCAAGTGATTTATAAACAGCAGATGGTCAGTGCTTGGCAGAAAATGAGGGTTTTTATGAGCCCACTATATATTTGATTTAGGCATAAAGTTGTCATCTGTGGGTAATCAGTGAGAACCCAAATGAACGGGTAGATGCCGTGTGGCATATTCTCTTTGAAATTAGAATGTATTTCTGCAGAGAAGGATTGACTCACCCAACTGTAACTTTAAATACATTTCCGTGAAGTTAATTGAACAAATCTGTTGTACTATACTTGAATACTAATCGAATGTGCAATTTATCAGTACTGTATCAGCATTTTATTCTTAGCACCTCCTTGCTGAATAAGTCCTGTGTTCACTGAGCTAAACCAAAAATGCTCAGTTAGCATTTTATGGAAGTTAATTGATGAGCACACATTTTTTTTTACAATTTTCTTGGTGGATATATATTTGTGCTCGCACACACTGGAACTCATTGTGGTATATGACATTAGCGTCCGTACCATGGTGTCATGTTTTGAGTGTTCCCTTTTCAATTTACAATTGGAATCAAACCATTTTAAATGTGGAAATAGTAGGTCTCCATTTGGTGCATTTTTAGTACTGACAGCCTGACAGTTATGACGGTTCTTATTGTAAGTTGGTGTCAACCTGTCTACAGACCTGGTGCTACAGAGGAGCCTTCTACTGGAAAAAGGTAGACAGCTTGACAGACTGACTGCACATTCTTGACATTATTCCTTATTAAACATCTGGATCAGGACTTTGGCTTTTATGTTCTAAGCAGAAAATGGTTTTAAATTTGCTGAAATTCCATTCTCTATTGTTATCATTGTTATTAGCAATAATAATCATTTCAGAAGTCATTTTTTCATGGGTATGGAGCTTCGTGCTGACTTCAGTGCCACACAGTGTTTTGACATGTTGCCTGGAAGTAGTTGTCTGCCCTGAATTGGGATTGACTATGCGGGCCACTGCTGAAAGCTGATAACCATGTTTATGGAACCGTCCCCGTGGTAGTGCTGGTATTGTGCCATGGGACATTGTGTTACACAAGAATTCCAGCCACAAATATATAAATAGTCACTGATACCATGAAGGAAAGCAACAGACAGGCAGTGAAATTCATTTATTCTATTTTGGGATATTTCAGCTTGGATTTACCCGTATCAACCGTCCCAACTCTGCTGTCACTGTTGATAAAACAGATGATCAGTTCACATTTCAGTGATTTACTGTACATCTTTGTGACTGCATGACTGAGACTGAGGTTCATCACAGAAGGCAATGCTATTCCAGTCCTTCAGTGTCCAGCATAGTCATTTGTAAGTCAGCTATAAATGCGGTCCCTTGTCTCTGGTTGAAATGAGGGGAGACTCTAAGTAATCAGTGGATGCGGATTTGTGAATTCCTGCTGTTGCACTTGATTGCTAGTACCCCATCTGTTTCTGTGCAACGTTTGTTAATGATATAACAATGATACACGTGGGAGATAGAAGGGAATTCCTCAGTTTAAATGAATACACTTTCATAGCTCTCATGTTGAACCGGCCAGTCAAAGGAAGGCAATGGCATTATTTTATGGCATAATACCAATTGAGAGATAATTCTAATTTATAGCTCTTTTGCCCACTCATGCAGACATAGAAGCACACTTCATCTCTCTTATCCTGCACCATATGACTTTGAGGAGAGTTTTCAGGAGGCTCTTATCAACAACGACATCTGCTTTGTAGCCTTTAATTCTGTCCGTGTCTGGGATGCTCCCCAGAAGTACAGATTTCTCATGCATAGTTGGGCAATGTTGAAAGATTCACAACACTCTGGATGCCTGAAGTGAGTGGCATGCCTATTCAAAGAGATGTGGTGATGTCTGATGGACTGTGCTCTCTTGCACTCTGTGAGTTATGAGTTTTTGCAATCTATTTATTAGGACAGTTCTCAGAGGCTTGCTAGCCCGTCTGCTCAGCTAGGGAGGGCAATCAAAGTGTGGCATGAATTCTAAGATGGAATACAAACAGAATTGACTGTGACTCTTATCGCGCTTGCAATCTGTGTCACTCCTCTGCTGATGAAGGCAAGACAGCAGTGAAATCTTTCAGGCTGACACTTGTTTACCGAATTAACTTCGGACTACAGTTTCTTTCACAGAGTAGATAATCTTCACTTCTCATGAGATTTAAAAAATGTACCCTCCCATGCCTCTTGGCAAATGTATCATATCATGAGTTTTTTTTTTTTTAAAGTCAGAATGCACAAGGGTGTCTTTCGTAAATCTACGTCTCATGGTGAATAGAGTCATCCGACCAGAAATAAGAATAATCATCCTGTCCATGTCACTGCAAATGCCCCAGCAATTAGCTCTAATGTGAGTTTGTATTGAAATAGTTCCCTCAAACCATACATCCCTGGGTTACACTCATTATCTGTGTGGCTCTCAGTAAGAAAAATGTCAGCACTTGCTTATCTTGCTGCCAGTCCTGCATATGGAAATGAGAACACAAAAGCCTATTACACAGCAATTAAACTGCTTTTATTTAGTCAGTACTCAAAGGTTTGCATGATGGATTCATAAATTAGTTTCATATTCTTATCTTCATCGCCACCAAGATGTATTATTTTGGTATTGCTTTTTTTCCTGTTGGCCTTTGTTCTTTTCATTTGATTTTATCGGTCTTGTATTGGTCCTCATTGTGTTCCTGGTACAGCAGATACGTTTTAGTGATGTGGGCTTTATAAGAGATTATTTTTCGAGCAAATAGCCATGAATTACAAGTTGTGAACCTGCTGATTCAAGAACAAGCCATGGCGTAGGATCATTGTGTCTCTAACGTTGACAAGGGTAGATTACTAAGGAGCTCTGCCTACTGGGAGTGCCTTGTATACACAGATTTGAGAAATGTTGATCCTAATATACTAGAAATTTGCATTGAAAGGAAAAAATATTCTGTTACAAGTTGCTACAAGAAGAACTGAGTAAATTAATAATTAGGCAACAGTCTTAGATTTGAGATCCTCCAGATACATGGAGCAAGCAGCTATGCAGTCAGTAACAAAGCTACCAAACACATGACCGTTATTTATCACATTATTGAACTGATTTAGCTTTTCTAACTTTTTTTTAAATGTATGAAATCAGTTTCATGTATAGCATAAAACATAATCTGTGCCATAGATTCATTTTCACATTAATGACAGAGTGTGTTCAACATTTTCAAGGTTTATCCAGGGCCGGCCCTAGCACATTTGGCGCCCTAGGCAAGCTTCACTCCTTGCGACGTAACGTAGTTCCTCTGAGGGGCGCCCTAGGCAACCGCCTATGTCGCCAATAGGAAGGACCAGCCCTGGGTTTATCCATCACTGAATTTATAAAAAAAAAACGGTCAATATGAATGAAACATAGTGTGAAATAGCAAAAATATAAATCTGGTTTAGGTGTGGATCATGTTCCGCTGTATATACCTCACTATATTTACATTGGATTTATTGGAACGTAATGCAACAGGAGACCAAAGAATAGATTGAGACCATACCCCAATCAAAAGAGATTGATAGTGTGTTGTCAGAAAGTCTGCTCAGACAGAATGTCGGATAGCTCACCTAATATGCACTATACAACAAACCCCTATGACAGTGAGAGAGCTGTTTCAGATACACAAAATATATTGAATATGTGTTGAATGTACACTTATGATGTGAGTATTTATTTTAAAGTAACTTACCTTCATATGCCTTGTCCTACTTTCATTAGCATTTAGGTTTGTACTAATTAGCCATGGAGTTATCATGAATGCCTTGTCCTCTTCGTATGTATGCATTGGCTTTAGATACTACAGATATGAAAAAGAGGATGAAATACCTCATCTATTTTACTTAAATACTCAAAACCATACTTGAATTGTGATTAGTCATCTTCAGTTTTTGGTAAGTTCACAGGACTGTTATCTGTTAAGTGCCATTTTTTTGTTCTGAGGGCATAGTACAGTAGGTGGCTATTGATTGAAAGAAAAGGTCTCCACTTATTCATACCAGAGAGGGAAATGTTCTCTGAATGTTTGACCAAACACTATTGAGTTTTAGATTGGATTGCAAGCCACATTTTACATTTGTAGGTGCCACATGTTATTCAGAATTCATTTGTTGCCATTTTCCCCCCTTGACATCACATCGCTGATAGACATGCATGAGGAAAGAGGTATTGTGCACAACTGAGTTAAATTTTTTTCAGCATTCGCTTCCATTGTCATTGTGATTAATGCAATATTGTGCTGTTTGTCATTCAGTCTGTTTCTCACTTCACTTGTCTGCCTGACGGGTGGGTGAGAACTCTCTGCTGTTGCTCACCCTATCAGACCTCTGCTACTGCAGTCATGGCATTTTGCCCCCTTTTAGTCTCAGGTCGTTTGCAAAGGCTGAGCAGATGCCCCCACTATAACTGGCACGCTGAAAGCTAAAGCTTGCAAGAGGGGAGACCACAGCTGTTAGCACCGCTGCTTTATGCAGACTGTGACGCTGTGTCGTCTCCGAGCGTACTGCAGTGTTTGGTAAGTCGCTGATCTCCTCAAAACATCAAAGGCAGGGCAAGAAACACTCTGATTTGATTGCTCCTCCAGGCTATGTGCTATTTTGTTGGTATGGATAGTGTGAGGCAAGGAAATGCTGCTGCTGAACAGAATCATTTGTTACAACTCAGCTAACACTAGCTATTGAGCACATGATGTCAATATAGAACTTTGGATGAGAGAAACCTTAATCTTACACAGCTTTCATCTCTTTGACCTACACCATTGCATGTATGTCTGCAGGGGTGTGTATTTATGCGTATGGGTTTATGTATCTGTTTTTCACGAGGAAGCATTTCCTGTTGCCATCTGTGGCTTATCAGAACAGTAGCAGTACTGCAGCGTGTTGTGTTGTTGAGGATGTTGTGTGTATTGCATCGCTTAGGGAGTGCTGTATGCTAACTGTATCGCCTGAGATGCATAGCTAGAAGTAAAGGAGCCATTTGAGGTTTCCAGACCCTCGTTATGCAGAGCGCATATCTCCAGGCGTTTGAAAAAGTGAAGGAAGTTGTTTGTCAAAAAGCAGGAAAACATCTGGAGTGCCATGCAGTTTAATAATTCATTCTCTGTCTTGGTAATCAGCTATGCAGAGAATATGAATCACTGAACTCCTCGGCTTCCTCCCCTAAATTCAGTCCCATGTGAATAATCTGGAGGCGAGACGTGGAAGTTACCGACGCTGCCGAGTGCACCACCACGCTCTGTTTTGCATTTTTAGTCCTCTGTGTCAGATGTTTGTGTCTGTGTAGTTATGCCTCTTTTCTACTCAAACAAGTGCGCTGAACCTTTCCTCTCCTTGTCAGACAGACTTGTCTCGCTGCACTTTTTAACTTGCGTAAAAAAAAAAAAAAAACAGTGAAGGAATTACCAGGTTTTTTTTGTCAAGGTTTAAGGGCAGTGAATAGTGTGCCTCCTAGTATTCTCTGGCTGTGTCCTTGAAACATTCACCTCCGCTGTCACTGGCACATTATTTTTCTGTCAGCGTGCGTCTCATTGTGCTGTATGTTTATCGGCTTACGTGTCCGTAATGCACTAATGGTAGTTCCCTCAGCCACCATTTTCGTCACCACCACTGAAGGACATTCTTGGGTATCCAGAGATTAGATCAGAGAGCAGTTTGCTCAAGTCATTGCTGCCATGCCATGTTGGAAAACCAATGAAACGTGACATAATTATTAACGCAGTCTCATTACTGTACATTTATACACATGTACAAAGCCAACTTTCAAGTAACATAATGCACTCTAATAATCCTTTGTAATATCACCCTGTCTGTAGAGGCCTAATATAGTGTTGTTAATTGCAACTCTATAGCAAAACCACTCATAGAAGTGCATAACTTCTTTTATGCTGACTGTCAGCATAGCTTGTGAAAAGGAAGTGTGGGCATGTGTTGTGACATAGAGAGCATACAGGGTGTAATGATGTATGAGTAAAGGAGCAATGACTGATGCCCTGTGTGTCATGTGTGTGAAGTGGGTGCAACCAGCTGGGGCGGGTCTGGGGGGGGGGGTGTGGGTAATAATAAACTGTACAATATTAATAACCAAACTGTTTATTTTGTGTAAAAAGGAATGCAAAATAATCAATTTGACATGTGATATGAAGTGGCAATAGCAAATAACGCAATAATAACTAATAAAGAGTATTAGTGTAGTAGAAATTGGGTCTTGATCCCAGTGAGAATCTGTAGTAGTGTTTATTCCTCATTTCTACAGCTAAATTAGCAATCAAAGTGTTTCCCAACATAAAAATATGAAACACTACTACTAGAACATAAAACATTCAAATATGAAACACTACTACTAGCAGGTACCTTGTATAAATTATGATAGGCGGTATTCACAATTGAACACATAGCACAGGCAAGAAAGTGTGGTTAACCTAAAAGGATAAGTTCTAAAACTGTTCATCTTACCCTTACACAAAATGTCCATTTGTATGAGAAGTTGTATACGGTCCTCATTATAGGAGTTTTAAAGTTGATCTATTCTTATAACAGTTCAACTGTTATCAGTAAAACACTACAATGCTCATACATTTGTTTCTCTTTCTCTTTTTTGTGTTCATTTTATGTGAATAAACATTTTTAAAGGTGAAACATTGACCAATTACATGTTTTTCATTAAAATATCTGACTGGTCACTACCAGGTCCATTACTTCATGTCTGGTCACACAATGGAATATTCCATTATTGCATTAAATGGTTAGACAATAATTGTTTTCTTTTCTTTTTTTAGCACACATACAGTATTAAATATAATATAATGTATTAATTACTTTTCTTACTATTGTAGCAGTATTTCTTACTACTACTTACTATTGTTTGGAAAATAAGACAGCTGCACCTTAACATACCCTGACCTAAGGTGAGCCCAGCCATGGTTTGGCATTTTGGTCCCTCGCCTGCTCTTACAGTCCAAGCTTGCAACACATTTTCACCAAGATGTACCATATTGATTTCCCTGAAAGCCGGTTGAGGCAGCACTAACGTGTAATAACAGACCGGTCATATAACAGCATGTCAGGCATCATTTGTGCGTATCAGCTCTATGGAAACAAAATGCAGGAGGACCCAGGCATCATTTTGGGCTCCCTCCACTGAGCGAAGTGGGTCTGATTGAGATGCTAATGCAGCTGCTCCGCTGGGCGCTGAGGAGTCTGTAAGAGTGTAACCATAGGAGAGCTCCAGGCTCCCACTGATGGGCCTCTGGTGAAGCCTGGGACTCACTTCACAGGCAGAGATCCACCTCCCAGCCTACTGATGGGCGAGAGCAGGGGGAGCCTGGAGAGCTGCTACGAAGCGCCTTGCAAATCACTTCCCCCTTTTTATGTGAGCGCGGCAGAGCTTCATCAAGCCTGCCTATAGCAGGGGCCTGTCATTATCAATGTAGCCCCATATCGGGATTCCCTCTCATCATCTTGGGCAGCCAGAGGGACCCGTAAGCAGCAGCACAGTGTATGTGCCATAGGGGCCCCTTTTCAGTTGATTACAGCTCAGCGTGAGCTGTTTAAATGAAATGAGAAGTATGTCATGTGTACAGACACACACACACACACACACACATACACACACACACACACACACACACACACACACACACACACACACACACACACACACACACACACACACACACACACACACACACACACACACACACACACACACACACACACACACACACACACACACACACACAAGGTGCATTCAAACAAATACACACACAGTCACATGGACACACCCACACACAAGCACAAATAGGCAATATGGGGTGAGCTGTTCAATATCTTTTGAAATCTTTGAAGGATATGCTTCTGCAGAGGGCAAACAGTATGAGTCTCCTGTTGACTTAACTGTGAAACCAGTCACCATATGATGCCTCTCCCTGGTGCTGCGGATCTGGGGGCCATTTTAGGTGAATGTCAAGTCATCTTGCTACAATGTTGTCATCATGAGAACTATGTCATTTAAGCATAATTTCTTTTTTTTCTTCAAAATCTGAAGATTCAAAAGAACTCATCATTTTTTTATTGGCTTAAGTCACATTAATTTTGCAGTAGTTACAGAGTTTGTCACACAGAGCCATCTCCTGCCTGAATGACATTTCAGTTTAATTTAAATTAAAAATGTTTTTACTGGCAAGCCTGTTTTTGCATTCTCATTACCCAGTGGCAGACACAAAATAGAACGATGAACTAAAAACATACAGAATTGAAGTCAAAATTTCGATCTATGTTGTGATTATAGTCACCAGCCTTCACACAAAGACACCATGATCCACATGTTGCATATGGTGCATACAACCACAGCCATAGCACCACGTTAGCAACACTTGAATGGATTGATTAGCATCCTGGACAGGTACCGCTGTCCTCAGCGCGATACTCAGAATCTCGTTCAAAAATCGGACTAATCCTCTGGCCCAGACACTCTCCCAGCTGCAGTCCTGCCCCAGTGTCTGAGCCCAGAAATGCAGCCCCAGCCGAGCACATGTTAATGATCGGGTACCTGGCCGGCGAGGGCTGCACGCTGCCAGGAGTAGCTGAAATTAGGGCAGCTCCTCTGGGCTCTGCTGATAAGCAGGCATTGAGAGGAGCTTCCCTGGGCTGCGGAACTTACGCTCAAGTCACCACAGGCTACAGAGCTAAGTCCATTTATCAATACTACCCTGGAAGAAAACAGTGTTTTTTCCAAAGGTGAGGGACATTGGAAAGGAGCTCAGACACTATATCAGATTTTTGTTCTGGATCATTAATTGTTTCATCACTGGTCTGTATGTGATGACATAAATAGATACCTTTGCTTCATCAGCAAACTGGTTAAAAGTAAAAGGTTAAAAAACATCTGCTTATTGACCCTTTTATGCACAAAAATAAATGAAATAGACCTAAAAGAGTAAGAGTGTAGTAATAATCAATAATGTCCATCCAAAAGAATCTAACTATATACAGGTCAAAATGTGTTCTGTTAAACTATGCTGTTGATGAGCACATTTGGCCAATTTCCATTATAATGACAAGTTGGTAGAGTAGTGTACATGCTACAATTATGATCAGGTATGGCTAGATTGTCTTTCTTTCACAGTGTATCTGACATCCTTTCAGACATTTCCAGAATTTCAGTCTTAGATTAAACAGATAAGAACACCCATAGGATTTTTAAACGTTTCACCTGATTTCATTACTAGTAGTATTTCTCAAAGCATTAATGTATAGAATTTGAGTATGTTTGACAGTATATCCCAAGAGTGGCATATATATGTGCCTTTTTTTCTGTGACTGATGGTTTGGGCTGCAGAGTCAGTCATTGGGCAGAATACCAATGTTCTTAAAGGCAGAGAAAATGTAACACTCCAGATGCTGTGCTGCTTGACCTTCTAAGACAGCTTGGCAAACCAGTTCATGAGTGGAATAATCAGAATATTTCCTTGGTCATCTGATGTTGTGTGTGATTTTGCATAGGAAATAATAAACCCTTTCCCTTTATACACAGTGGACTAAACTACAATCTTAGAAAGCACCATACTGTTTATACTGTTTGCTGTGTCCTACAGATGGTGTGAGCCGTTTTTAGGTTTAAGTATCCCATGCTGTCCCGACTTCTACTGTTGAGTTAGCCCTTGGACCCTCTTCAAGAAATGTTGTTGACAGCTGGTGCAGATTCTAGAAGAAGTCCCATTGATCATGGGCCAAGGTACAGATGAAGTAGATGAAGACTCTAGGCACCAGAGAAGCAATCCACTGTCTGCGCAGAGCATCCCATTCAAATCTCTCGAGGGGTTTCCAGTCCTTTGTGTCCAATATGGGATATGGCATAATACACAGTCTGTGATATTGATTTATTACCTAATAGCTTAGACCAATTTGAGCTGCCACATGCTAAACATGGGCTATGATCATGTCAGTAGATTACAACAGCAGAAGCAGAATAGTAGTTAAGAGTTGGGACCTGCCCTTGTGTTGTCTTCCTGTGCCTTAGAATTCTGTGTTAGTATGTTGTCTCAGTTTTCCTGATACTTTTAATGGGTCTCTTGGGCAATGCAGAGTACAAGTTTGTATTACATGTGCTGCCATAAGCCCTCTGCCAGTCTGATGAGTTTGAACATTTGCAGACTTGTCTCTGTGATGTCTGGATAATATTCAAGTGTGTGATATGTAAATACTTGCCCCGTGTGCTTCTTTTAGATTGCCACCAGTTTGGGGCAAAAAAAGCATCTGTAGAACATGCTGTGTCACTCAAACTCATAAAATCCAGCAGCACATAACAGCTCCTTCTGCCTATGTGTGGATTCTTTTTTAGGGGTTTTAGCACAGGTTTTTTATGTAAGGGTTGGGTCTTCACTTCTCCTCTTCTCATTGGACACACATGACTGAGTGTCACGCCGTGCCTGTGTATGAGCATGCAAGTGACACAACGCCGGGAGTGCTGGAATTAGAGAGTGGTGAAAGTTTAGAGAGGCACTGGGTATCCTGAGGGTGACTGGTGCTGTTCTAAAACTTTAACTTAAACAGAAACTTAAAAGCTGGTGCATGTTTAACTTCTGCAGTAGTGGGAAAGCAGCTCTTCCACTGACCATCAAGGGTCAGTAAGTGGTATGGATGGACAGCTTTCACCGCCTTGGAACACCAATTCTCTCTCCAAAATGAGAGGAGAGTTTCTTGGACCCTTCCGGTTTTGAAAAACTACCAACTAAGAGTCTTCTTTGTTTTTGAGTGTCAGGGATATGGATTTGTAGAGAGCTCTTAGTGTGGCCTTCTTACTCTCTCAACCACATGGCAGCCCTGGAGTCAAACAAAGGGAACTCTCAGACAGAGGGGTGCACTCAGCCTCTAGAATCATTGTCTGACTCCATCCTCTTATATCTATGAAACCCACAATCAGCACAAAGGAATATTCCGGGCTTGTGCTTGTTCTCAACTCCCACCTACTATAGCTGTAAGTAAAAGAGTGAGAACTTGAATTTTCTGAACAGGCCCTCTGAACGTCTATCCAGAAACTGAACAACTAATGTAACTTTCATCAGCACCTTGTAAAAATCGACTAGACAGTCCTCCGTGTACTGCAACTATCACCTTATTTTTATACTGCGGTTCTGTTGTTACGCATTTGCATATGGATTATGCACAGTGTCCCTGCACACTAGTTTTGACTGTCCATCATTTATTTAGAGTGTATGCTCTTACAGAATGTTATTTTTTTTGTCATAACTGTTCTTCTGGTTTTATGGCTAGTGTGGTTTAGCACACTGAAGCTAAATATGAGATGTGGCTATAAAAAAAATGCAGTTCAGATGCAGACAAATGCAGTAATTGTAATAAAGAAAACGTATTATACTTGTATAACTGTAAAAACAGTCTCGTTATTTAATAGCCACACCTCCTATACATATGCTTAATTTGACTTATATAAAATATTAAATTTGAATCCTAATCTTTGTGTCGACCTTGATCTCACAGGTAGACCTATCAGTGAACAGACCTACCCAACCCCTGAAATCATGTCTAATTCAAAAGTTGTATCCTAACTAGGACATTTGCTGTGAAGTTAGAAATGACAAATACTTATTACATTTACAGCCAAACACAAAATATGTCAAAGTAATGTCCAAGAGGAAATAATTGCATTTTTAGTATGTCAAAAGGAAGATGTCTGTGTGCTGAGCTGTTCTGAGAAGAGAGTCCCTAAACTGTGAGATGCAGAGCGGTCCTCTAACAAATGTGCTTAAACCTACATTTCCTATCTGTTGGAAGACAGTACTGTTGCCCTACCTTACGATGCAGACTGAAACACATATCCTGATATTGACCAGTATTTTTAACTGAACCAATACTGTATGGATTGGATTCATCCAATGACAGTATTATTAGGGAGGGAAACAGCTTGGCTTGGTTGAAGTGTCTGGCCCATGAGGCCAGTGTGGGTACTGAGGCTTCCCAGTGCAAAATAGACATCTGTAGCACTATTGATTGATAGTTACACTGTGTGCAGAGGATTGTGCAGGTCCTTTCGAAGCATAGATTCCTGTGCCATGGCTGAAAGTGCCATCGTGTCGATATTGTGTTGAATGCTTGTAGTGGAGCCGATAGATAAGACCAAAATCAAACCCTCTTGGAGGAAATGCTGTAAACCTATGTTAGTGCTTAACACTGGTCATGTTGAGCAAGCAGACAAGCTGATTGAGCAGCACGGGTGCCCATACCTTGCTTTTTAAGTCTTCTACAGCGACCATATCTATATTTGTGTCATTTGCATGTAAGGGGAAACTGCATTTCACTTGTATTTTCAAGCAAAACATGAATTACTTTATGAATTAATTTACTGATAAAAGTGTCAACAAATTATAGTGTTGGAAACGTAATGCATACTGAACGTATTATGCTTTTTGCTTTCTTATGAAATGTTAGCAAGCTAACTACACATAGACTAACTTAAATGATTCCAACATTAATCCATTTTAGAATCAAAATCAGCTTTATTGGCCAAGTATGTCGACACACACAAGAAAATTGGCTCTTGTCATTGGAAAATGTCAATGAAAATATACAGGTTATATACAGACACAAACAGACAATATGCAGGCAATATACAGATAATATATAAACAAACCATTTATAGAAAGTGCAATTGTTTGTGACAATTTGAACAACAACAGGATTCATTGGTATGGGAGTGTAATGCTATTAAAGCAAGGTGTAATAAATAAAGAGAGCTACAAGAATTACAAATAGAAGAATGTATAGCTGCTGATTTACTGTGTAGATTAATGGGTAACTATGGCGACTAAGCTTTTTTCCCGACATGATACTTTGTTTGTGGCAGCCGAGACACTCAGTGTTACCAGACCATCTGCTAATGACCATAGGTTACTGTGTCAAGAAGGCCTGAACAGCGCTTTATGAGAGCAGTATGAAGAAATGCTGTTAACGTTTCATGTCAGTTTGTGTCATGTAGTAGGGGACACTTAAGATGCTAGAGAAGGATGGAAGTGTATAGGTATGATGAAATCATATGGAGTAGGGGGGGTTCACTTGTCAGAGCTTAGAAACCTACCAGTGTCATGGTAATATGGATCGCTGCGAGACAACAGTGAGAACATATTACTAATTTCATTTTCCTCATTGTATATACTGTACATAAAAACAACTTACCACACAAGTCAATGGGGACAAACATTTCTTGTTCTACGTTTATAAATGGCCGGATAGAAAAAAAGAAAAAAAAATGAACAAACATGGTGTGTACACCGTGTCATTCTTACACACATGCTATATGCAAAGGCTATTTAACAGTAAGTTGTTGAACAACATTTGGGCAATAAAACAGAGATTTTGATCAACGGTAAATTAATGTGTTCAGTGAAATGTTTGGCATGGTGTCAGCAATAAGTGTGCGCCCCTACGCACCCACACAAGATGAACCAGTTTATAGAGTTATGTGGGGATGTACTAGCCTGGATGCCAGACGAACTTAGCCACGCCCACAATTTTTTTGGTCGGGAAGTTCGGTCTGGTGTCGCTCCGTTGGGGAGAAATTATCTCCTCTCAAAAATCTGTGAGGAGATAGATAGACCAATCAAATTGTCAGGGCGGGCTTTATACGATGATGGACAGATGATCAACCCTAACGTAATCAACCACGTCACCAAAGAGCTTTTGGGGTGAATTCGTTTTCAACAAACATGGCTGCCGTTGGAGAGCTGAAATGTGGAAATTCGAGTCTGTTTAAGAAGACATTGACAGCACATTCATTTTGAAAGAGGAACAGAGAAACGCGATCAAGGCATTTGTCGATCGAAAAGATGTTTTTGCCGTCCTTCCTACGGGATCCGGTAAAAGTTTAATGTATCAGCTGGCCCCATGGTCTACGTTATGGTCATACTACGTTGCTCTGATTGGTTCTAGATATATCCAATTGAGCGAAGAGGCATTTTTTTTCCTGGTTCGGTTGAAACACGCCCCATAATCACAGTCCAACGGAGCGGTATCAGACTCATATTCTGACTAGAATTATGAGTATGACATCGTCAGGCTAGGGATGTACAATAAGGACTGTAGAATTCTCCGTTGGCGTTTAAAAGTATGATGAAAGTCCGGCGCGTCCGCCACTAGGTTGATTGCTAAGTGTTGTTTTAGTTTAAGGAGACTCTTGCCAGACAAAAGATTGTTTTGCTACTCCTCTAGACGGCAACTTAAATTCTAGGCAAAGCCTTTCTTTGATCATTCAGCTCTGAACAGACCATCTACTTAGTTTCAGTTGAGCAAGAGGCTTATTTTCTATCAAAATCACTCTCTCATTCAAGCATAAAACCAAAGGGAAAAATACTTGTCTGACCTATGCTTCCACGTTGATGGAATCTCAATATAGACGACAAACTTTAGACAAAGGACCACGAGGTGAATCAAAGGGTTCTGGAGGTGTATTTCAAGGCACTCCTGCAGGGAGTCAATTCCAACATCAAGGTAGAGGCAGGGAAAAGACTAAAGAGCATCACATTGTTACAGTTTATATACAAGTCAATCATGGGAGGTTACAGTGGGGTCATGAGTCAACATTGGGGGATGTGTTTACAGGTGAAGGTGGGAGAGGGGCATGTGAGTGGGTGGGGAGGGGAGGTGACCTTTCTTCGGAAGGTTCCGGAACACACACAAAGGCAAAATGGTGGATTGGTGATGTGTATTCCATCACCTGGGGCAGGCAAGATGTCATGAACATTGGTTCCTGTGGCCTACTTAGCAGAGGCCATGGATGTGGCTTTCCAAGGGTGTGCCCAGACCAGGGGCGGCCCTAGCACATTTGGCGCTCTAGGCGAGCTTCACTCCTGGCGCCCCCCCCAATACAAAAAAAAAATGTCCCCCACGAAAACGGAATTGCAACTTTCAAACGCTATTTTGCCCTGTAAGACTGAATTTCTTTCACATAAACACAACAACGATGGCGACGATGAACAAACAGTAATTCAAGAACAAATCACTGAGAAAATGTCACGCCTGTGCTGGACTACGCTCGAGCCACGCCCCCTGTTCAACTGTTTATGGACACACACATCTCCACGTCATCTTCCCAATAGCCTGCAAATAATGTTTTCTTAGTCTTCTAAAAGTGAATCTAAAATGATTTAACAAAAGTATGTATTATCATAATTTGTTAAATGTAGCTATTATGTAGTTATTAAGCATGTTGGTGTATTTGGACAGCCTGACATTTTTTATTCCAAGATGCATAGCTCTTGAATAGTTGAATCATGTCTAATTACTGGCTAGCTCGCTCCACCAAAACTAAAGCTGTCCAAATTTGATTACTCAATTTTTTATGACGCAAAATGACGCAAATTGCGGTACAGCTGAACTTGAACTGATGTTTCGACTAAATGGCAATAACAAGGAACGTCACAAGTCACTGGCTAGCTAGCGTTAGCTAACTAGCAAGATTACGTACAATCCATTCGCTAAAGTTGACAATTCATACTTGGATTTTTACCAGTATTCCTCACTTGTGGATCAAGTTGCCGTGTTTGGCTTCCTTAATGGGTGTGCTATGCAACGAGTAAGATATGTGTAGTGTTGTTGCACTGGCTATTGGCTTTATATGTGCGCCCCTATTTTAATCATGTGTTTTTTTTTATAATGTAGAATAAATGGACATATCATTTTTTATATACCCGCCTCTGTAAAATCCTTAAAGAACTATGTGACAGGGAGTAGGAAAACTTTCAATGATAAGGTACATCTTTTCTTCTTAACTCCACTAAAGTGCCGGGGGCAATTCACGCATTCGTCAACGTTTTCTTATCTGGAATTCATTCTAGGCTAGAACAGGATTTAAGGATTTACCTTTCTCTTTGGCACGTTTCTCTTCTTCTTCCTTTCTTTTCTTCTTAAATTGCGCCCAGGATGGCTTTTGCCTCTTCATTATTTTGTTCTTCAAAGTTTCTTGAACACACACACACTCTAACCAAACGCCTCACTGTGCTAGCATGTTCTGATAACACCAAGGACGTACAGTATGTACCCCTTCCGTTTTCGATTTTTGGCTCATTTTACCCTAATGTTAGATTTTTTTTTATGTCAAAATATTGGTTGGAGATATAGAAGGGGGCGCAAAAAAACCTCTGTCCAGCAAAAAAAAACCCACAATTCTTGTTTTTTTTTTTTTTTTGCTGGGCGCAGTTTTTTGCGCCCCCCTCTGAGTGGCGCCCTAGGCGACCGCCTATACCGCCTGTAGGAAAAACCGCCCCTGGCCCAGACTATCAATACACATGGCACACACACACACACACACACACACACACACACACACACACACACACACACACACACACACACACACACACACAGGAGAACATGTCACCTGACATTTGTCACCTGACAGCAGCATTCATAAACCTCAATTAATATTCAGCAAAAAACTTGAATGTCACCTGTGCTTCTGTAAATGTTCTTATAAATGGCGACGAGTCGAAGAGAAGCTTGAGCAAATGCTAGAATCTTACCACGACGTCTGCTCTACTAAGACAGGCCTGCCTGAGCTCAGCTTCAGGTTGTGTAAAGACCTATGGCTCACTCCCCCACAGCTCCATGTGGATTCTGTATAATGCAGCATCTGCTGTCAATTGAATGACTGATTTACCCTCAATGGGCTTTCTGGAGCGAGGGAAAGGGACAAACAGAAAATCTATGGTTGTGTGGTCGCTGGCTTTCTTAAGGACGTTTTTTTTCTCGTCACCCATTGGATTTGAGGACACGCTTACATAAATTGTTGTTCACTGACTGCATTTCCACAGCTCTAGTTTGGCTGTCAAGTCGTAAATGCACTTCTCGTGTAACCTGTGACAAATGTTGTCGAAAGACCGAAGCTGTTGACACTGGATGGGTAAAAAAAACACATCCAGGAGTGCTAAATCTGGAAGCTAATAGCTTGCACCTTCTGCTGGTTGTGTGTCTCTGTGCTTCATAGGGGTTGGACCTGGTAACTCAGATGTCAGATGCTTCTGGCTGTCTAAGCTGCTCAGAGATTTGCCACGCTTTGGAGTGGGTAGACAACTTCTCTATCCCATACTCATTTCAGAGTTTTTGCCAGCTTAACCATGACACAAGGTTGGAAATACTGTGACTAATGCAGACTGGATTGATGCTGACCCCATTGGTGATGCCATCATCAGGGATTTCTTGCAATTGCTCTAGCTGACATATAGAAGTGGGTGGAGGGGCCACTCATGGTTTAGTGTGCCACCCTGGGGAGCATTAAGGGCCCGGTGACAGAAACACAGAGACAGACTGCTGTCCTTTCTCAGTAGCCTGTCTGTCACACAACAGTGCATGTGTGAAGACTGGGGATACAGTATGTGCACACTATGCAGCAACACACAAATGAACACACACACACACACACACACGCACACACACACACACACACACACACACACACACACACACACACACACACACACACACACACACACACACACACACACACACACACACACACACCCACACCCACACCCACCCACAGGCACACACAATACATAGACCATGACATACATGAATATCAACACACATAAATCTGAGAGGTCTGAGAGTTCCCAATGTTATTTCCAAACTGTAGTTTTGGTATGTGAGGCTTGGTATTTTCTGAAACAACACTGTTTATATGTTGGTCTAATGATCAGTGTCACATCACCATTCATGAAAAAAATGTCATGCAGACCAGGTATTCTGAGGCAGGATGTTTTCTTTTGAATGAAATACGTAGCTCTCATTTAAAGCTGAATAAATGTTCTCCGTCTTTCACTGAAGCCTTGCACACAGTGAGTGTAGAAGAAATGATTACTTCACAGAGTAATCTCTGACCCAGAGGTCCACAGCCAATTAAGCTCCTGGGGATACCAGGGCTTTGAAAAGGCCAGCTCGGGCACCAGCATGTGATTTTGAGACACACCTTTGTAATCTCAGGCTGCGCCACCATGGTTCCCTGTTGGCATTTTAATGGCTTCTCCAACCTGCATGCACAATATAGCCCGAATCCAAAAGAGTATTCTTCCATCTGTCTCTGGTCAGCCTTGTTGACGTTGCATTCTTATGTCCTGTCATTGTTTGATTTCAGATGCGGGGAGAGCGGTTCATGCGCCAGTACGCATCACAGACAAGCTGCTTGAGCTCTTTAGGAGTAAAACAGAGTTCACCTTCATGGCCACCATACAACAGAAGCCTTCAACATCAGGAGTCCTGTTCTCCATTCACGAGTCTGAGCACAGGTAGGGTTACATCACCAATGAATTTTGTCATAACAAAAACAGATGTCTTTTTCTGTGATTAATGTTTGTCATGGTCTCCAACCTTGAAAGTGGATCTAGAGAGAAGTCCTTTTTTACTTAATGGGGCTCTGACTGTTTGTCTGGCTTTTCTCTGTCCTCATTCAGTATAGCTTGATGAAAGTGCGAGTATGTGGATGTTTGCAATCCTTTTTCAACTGTAGGATTTAGAGAAATAAACAGAGTCAATTAAAGTTCATAAACATGATGCCAAGCTAAATGTTTTTGTTGTCAGCAATATTCATAGCAAATTAGGTTTTAGAGGTTCAGGCAGACAATTTACTGCTTATCAAGAAAATGTTTTTTTGTTTTTTTATGTTGTCATTGGATTCAACATGAATTTATAATACTGTTATGACATGGTCAATTATAGCCCACATTCAGTTCTACCAATTTGTATTAATTTCAGTTGTCTGTATCCACTAAACAGAATTGTAGACCTAATGTCCAGCTGGTAAACAGTAAAGGAAATTATTACTCTGACGACATTTTCAAAATGAGCAAAAGCGATCAGTCTGAGTTTTACTATCCAGACGAAAACGAAAACATCAACAGCCATGAGGAAATACAGAAGAAGCAAAGATTTGTTATTGAAAGTGATGATGAAGACTAGAAACTATAGTTTGAATCACTTGTGTTTTTGCTTTACTGTTAGCAAGTAATTGGTTGCTAGGCCTGCTATCAAACTTCGGCTTTGGCGTATCAACCTGGCTGTCGCTCGGTCGATACGTTAAAGCCTCAGTTTGATATTTCCCGGCATGACCTCACTCTCGGTTAGTAAGTAGTTAGTAATTATATGAAGTACCTGCGTTTCTGCTTAGCCACCACAGACAGAAATGCCAGGGAAATGTTAAGCTTGGAGTGTTTAAGAAAAAGCTTTGTGTTGCGATAGTTACCACTCTGTTTGAAAAGAGTGAATTATCTTCTGTCCCGTCATTTGAAGCAAACCTTTGAGCTCCCGCATTGGTCTCCCATCATTGGTCTCCCATCATGGTCTCCCATCATCCTAGGTGAGGCACTGCCTCCCCTGTCTCCCATAGACATATATATGCTGCCTCCCCTGACCGCACGTCCCTCGCTTTCTCCCGTCTATTTGAACAGGACATGCGCAAATTCAGCGTTTTTGATTATAAAAATGCTCGAAATGATTGGAATCATGCAGAAATTACACCTATACCACAGATTAGAAGAGAAATATGAATATTTATTTTATTTTATAATTTTTTATTTTTTTTTACTTTTCAAGATGACAGGTGGCTCTGCCTCCCCTGCCTCCTCTGACCGCACGCCCCTGAGTTACAGTAATAGTGATACTGTCTGTCTTGTATTTTTGCTGAAGAATATAGTAATTCGACATTCTTTCCCAAATGGAGAATATCTCTAGGATTTTGGTTACAGTCAATACTGATTTTGATCTCCAAATTGGTAATGAGCATGGTTTCACTGTGAACTGTATGGTTTGTAGAAATCATTTTTCCTATTGGCGTGCCTGAACTTGGAGCTACATATTCACAAGCATCTGGTTAATAGTGTATAAGGATGGTATTATAATTATAATGGCTTTCTTTTCTAGGTAGGTATCAGCCTAGTGTTTAAATTGAAACATATTTCAGCAGATTTAGTGTGACACTTCGGTAGCTTTGAATGCAACTATTGTTAAATGAGCCAAGAATGTTCATCACTGAAACAACTATTTGTAGCAGAATGAAATATTCTAAAAGCCCAACAACTGTTATCTTTTTATCTATTTTAAGCAGATATGAGATTGCCAAACTTGTCAGCCAACAAGACAGCAAATCAATCTTGACTTACTTGCGTGACCTTGTTTAATTTTGGAACAAGCTGATGCAATGCATCACTAATCTTCATACAGAACTGGAAATGCTGAGGAATGAGCACAGTCTAACAAGACTGATTACCATTATCTCTGCTGACAGTGTCAACTGAAAAAGTCAAGTGCTGGGTTGATTTGGAATTGCCAGTGAAGCTTTGGAAGCCTGCAGTCTTTCACACATCAGTCAGTTTGTCTCTCAAACTCAACAGGGCTTGATTGACACTCACTGGCCGACACCGTACATAACAATAATGGAAAGGTTCAAAAGGTTTAAAAGGTTCAAAGCAAAGATGCACATTCCAAGAAAATAGCAAACTGCCTTGCATGTTTTTGTCCAAATTGACTCAAACGAGGAATCTCTGTCTGAGATGTTGTGTATGCTATGGAAGTACCAAACTGATTTTGCTCAGATGAATTAGTGATTGCTGCTTGTGGGCGGACCTTGCATTTGCAACCTTTGCAACCTTTGCAACTTGCAGGCCAATAAAATTATGCCCCACAAAGGTTTAAGGTTAGCAAAGGTTTGTAAATAGCTCAAAGGGATGCAGGTGTTTTCACCACATGACCTAAACCTTCGCACCCAGCATGTGTTAAGTTTGTAGTAGGATCATGGGGGGTGGTGATGAAGCATAAAGGGTTTGGATTATATGTACATGCAAATGTGCCCCCCTACCTACCACTGTAGTCTTACTCTGTTGATAGCAGTGCTACGTGCACCACAAGAGATCCCTTACATTTCACAGTGGTGTTCTGGAGCACACCACTGTTACAAGTACAGCCAGATCTTAAGTGAAATGCACACATTCTCCCCTCTGGCGCGTACTATTATTATTCTGTACGTTTAACACAGTGTGAGCAGTGTGCTCAGGTCGCAGTGTGGAGGCACACGCCTCTGCCACCGACGGCTCAGGAGAACAAAGGGCCGTTCCTTGCTCAGGCAACATTTTGTAGCTCTGCTCTGCTCTGCTCCGCTCTGCTCTCCAAGGAACGAACGGAAGTGCCTCTGATGATCCGCCTTTAAAAGCGCCTCCACCACTCGCCTCTGCTTCACAGAGGTGTGAGGACTTCACAGGGACTGGGGAGACTACAAAGAGAGACACAAGTGTTTTCTGATCATGTCTATGGCCCTCTCTGCTCTACACGCTCACTGTTTGGCGTTCAGTGTTCCGTCCCTCCAGGCTCTGTCGCGAGGTCATTCCCCTTTGAACTGTTGCTGTCTCACACAAAAATAAAGCCTGTTAATTTAGATGTTTCAGGCAATGGCTGATAAGAGAGTACAATGAAGCAGGTTTTTGGGAAAGTGTTTTGGAATTTGTAACACTAAAATGTAGGATTAAGCAAATGGGATACATGGCCATTTGTAATGATTTTTGAAGTTGAGTTATGTGGAATGTCGATTGTATATTAGAAATAATTCTGTGCAAATTCCTAAAACATCCTGTTTATAAGAGCAAATAACATCCAAGCCATGCCTACTAGTGAATAGTATATATCCATGTTCAGTCTCTGAATTTTGGAGAGCTCTGTGGATTTTCTATATCCTTCTGAGCTAAAATGAGATTGAGTTAGCACCCTTTGATGTACTTTATGTACTTATAATTTAATGTCTCTTGAAAAAAACACGTTCCCAGAGATCCCTGCTAATTTCCAGTGTTAATTGTTTAATATGAATGTAATATCAGCACAGGAGGGTGCCTTGGTTACTATGGAAACTGTTGAAAAAGAACAGGGGTCATTTGGTTGGGTGAAACATTTAAATTGAGCTTCACTCAACTCAACTGCACTCTAGGCGTTTATGAGTACAGACAGAATCACAGAATCACTGTTCATTTTGTCAACTGGAAATAAGATGGAGATACATAAATCATTTAGTCCATGAAATTACTTTTGATGCAATTTTTGTGTTCACTTTAATGTGAATCGTAAAATCCGAAATGAAACCTTTAATTAGTTTGTCCTTAAAAGACATTTTTGGTAAGGTTCCCAGAACTCCTCACCTGATGTACGTAACTGTAATCATCTAAGGCAGGCTTTGCGAATTGCAATACCATTTTTCAGTGGACTGTCTGATGGTATGTGTCTCTGCAGGCTGAGGTCTCACAGTAAGTGGCACCCTTGTTGTCCTCCTGGAGTGATTAAAAAAAAGATTGATATTCGAAAGCCTCAGCACAGCCGTGCTGCTATTCTTGGCCATCCCAGCAGGAGCAAAAAAAAAAAAAAACAGGAAAAAAAACGAAGGAGGCCATAGCTCTTAGGATGGATGGTAGATGTGTACTTGAGACATGCCTCTGTAGTCCAGTTGTAGTTCAGATGGGCTGGCTCCCATGACGGTCCTCCTCTGATCACCCTGTCGGTGGCACAGCTTTCTGCAGCGTGCGGGACTAAAGGCACTTGATGGTGCTCTCCCCTTTTTGATACTCTTGGCCTCGTTTTTCAGTAGCCAGGCTGCATTTCTCGTGGACTTTTTGTAATTATGTGTGAAATAGTTTCTATTTTCTGGGTCAATTACTTTGGTTTATATTTCTTTGCAAATAGAGAAATATGCCAAAGATAAATGTAATTTTCTAAAGCTTCCCGTGGTATTTTGCTGCCACGTTCTTCTGTGTGACCATAAATATGGATGAGCGATGTTTGGAGGTGCACCAATACACCATGATCGAGTGGTGGTAAAAAAATGATCCCTTGTGCACAGCTGATTAGTAGAGATTCTGTCTGTGGTTCTTCATTTTCAACACACACACAAACATACGTGATAACACATGCATCTTTGTCTCTATTTGTCACTGATGTACTTGGAAGCCTCTGTAATATTTTACCACAGGAAATGCTGGATGCCTTTTATGTTTCTTTTATCCTCTGAAGTCACTCAATCCCATTTCTGACTTTTTCTTATCCGCAGCTACTTTGAGCTGGAAAGCAGTGGAGTGAGGGAGGAGATTCGCTACCATTACCGTTTCAAAGGGAAGCCGCGATCCGAGTCCTTCCCCTACCGGCTGGCTGACGGGCAGTGGCACAAGATTGCCTTGTCCATTAGTGCCTCCCATCTCATGATCCATGTTGACTGTAACAGGTAATGGCAAAATTGTCTATTGAAACGTGTTTGAAAGATGCACAATACAGATTCAGAGGGTTTTACCCCCTCCTCCCAAATCTTCACTTGAGCTGAATGAATGACTTGGTCCTCCCCATTGCTTTGGGGATGCACAGTTGAAAAATAGCAAGTGGCAGTACTTTGCAAAAAGGTGATTTATTTGATGCCCCAGGAAGATTAGTAATGGATGTTTTTTTTTTGCTGGCTCTCATTGTATGACTGCAGCAGTATTCCTAGGGTCATTTAGTTAATTGCAGTATTGTATTGCCAAGTGTAACACACCTTATTCCGTATACAGAACACATTTTGAGCTAGAACAGGCATTTATTTGTTATAAAACCATGTAACACCATAATGTACCATTTGTTCACGAAAAACACAAGCGTGTTAGTATTGTGTCCACAAAATATTGAAGAGAGCAGACTTTTGTGCACAGAATACAAAACAGATGATTCATGTCTTATACAGAATTGAATGTTGTGCTTCGCTTTTTGTGGACAAAAGGTTGAATGCACTTTTCACTTTGTGCACAAAATGAACTCATTTTCATAGACAAAGGTAGGTCTGTCCACACAATAGATATCCTAGGCCACCGAATCTTCATTCGGTGGACAGAACACATTCTGTGACCCTTTTGTGCACATCATACTTTCCGTAATTTTGTAGAACTGTTATGTGGACAAAATGAACATTCGATGGCCTAGGATATCTATTATGTGGACAGAATTAGTTTAGTCTATAAAAATACGTTTATTTTGTCTACAAAGTGAGTAGTGCATTCAGCCTTTGGTCTCTGATTTGAAAAAAAGCTTTTTTTTTGTAGAGGCTTTTGTTGGCACAGAAGGTTTGTTCCTTTGTTCCAAAGCAATGAAAGTAGATGTTAAATCACGTGCCTCATCGTCTAGCATGGAGATTTTCTGAGAGTCATGGATGTTTTTATGCATGCGAACAGGCACGCTGCACTTTGTAAATGTGACCCGTATGAGTACAGGAATACCGATAGCAGTTTTAATGAATACTGAATCAGCCAGGAGCTTGCTTTGAAACTAATCGCTCACATTTCCAAGATTGTTTCAAGCCACCCATCAGCCTCTAATTTTTTCCTCCCATTTTTTTGCCCCCTTTAAATACACCTTTGGTTGAGGATTCCAGTGCTAGTGTCAATTGGTGGTTCAAAATGGGAATACAAAGGGCTGGATTTGTGCTGCATCGCCTCCTCTGCCTGCTATTGAACTGCCCGCGCAGGGGCAACAGTGATGTTACCGCCATAGCTGCACACTTTTATGGTTCGATAATCCCTCCCATGCTAAGCCTGTGACGCAGAGTCTTTTCAGGTGGAGTGACATAAGCCTTGACACAAAAGGGGTGTGATATTTTGAGTGTTCCTTGCCTGCCAGGTTTATCAGCGGAGGAGCATGTGTCGCTGTGACTTGAGAAAACTGATTAGCCGCGTGGTGTTACGATGGGAAATATTTGTGTTCAGGATCATTTGCGTTTGTCAGACACTGACAGCCTGCAGACAGTTTTAGTGCACTGCTTCATGGCATGTTTCTGTAGGTGTTTGTGAACAACACCTGCGCTGGTCTTGAACTCTCACTCCCTCTGCCCCCTATATGTTCAACCCACGTGTTAATTGATGCATGCTAAGAACTGATCCAATGGCTACATTGATTTGAAGCGTTGTTATTAAACAGTGTTAAGCATCAAATAGGGATTTTAAACGTGTTTATCAATGTTTATGGTTGCAGCTAGTAAGTACAAAAGCAATTTGAAGTTGCTCTCTATTTGCCATATCCTTGCCATTCAAAGGAGGTTTCTTTGTGGAAAGGATATAGCAAACCTCTTTAGCCCAGCAAAGCATAGAGATAGATTGCAATTTGTTGTGGTGTTTTCCCTAAATCAGTTCAGATACATTACATGCATGTGAATGGTGCTTGAAATACCTTACAACTAGAGTGGTGCTGTCTCATTTATTCATCCTTACATTCATATGTTACATATTAGACAACAATTGGCCTAAATTGTTATTTGTAAAGGTATGTTAATTGTTTGGTAACTGTCTCCATGGCTACATAGCATACATAGCATGCCTTTTCTAGTTTCATAACTGCAGGCCCATAGCAAAAAGGAAAACTATAATTTGACCTCCTTAGTCCCCCGGCGGGGAACAGAGAATGTACCATGCTGATTCCATGATTCTGCAGGTAATGTTACAAAACAATGAGCTTTTCATCGAAAAGTGAGCCTTTCTTTTGAAAAGCAAGGTCTGTTGTAATTCATACATTCATAACTTTTTTGGGATATTTCTGTAACAACTCAACAACTCACCTTGAAATGTAGTGCAAATGGCCCTAAGGTCTATATTGTGACTTTAGGGCTGATAATGCTTCAACACTTGACAGATATATTGAATGATAGCTTTAAGTGTTTAAAATGACATACCCTTCCCCATAACAAGTTTAGAGGAGTTAAGACCTGTATACATGTATATACAGACAGTATGCATTTATAATTCCTCCCAGAACCTGTATGTACGGTGTGCATGTTGTATGTATTTATATATCCCTCAAAACTCCTGTTCAAAGGCATAATACGTTGTTGTTGTTGTTGCATTTTTTGTTGATCGCTTGCCAAGTGTCATGTTATGATTTCATTATAATTCTGACTAATTATGAACATTTAGTTAAGTGCATCATAACTCATCTGTCGCAGATTTCTAAGCATCCAGTTTCTTCCTCCGCAACATTTTCCTGCTCCAGCAAAGCTATTTCAGTAGCAGTTCTCACGTCCTCTATATTATATTCTCTCTCACTGTTTCTTTCATTTGGGGATTTAGACAAAATAAACCTACAACAATCGCTCTCTATACATACACTCTTTTTTATGCTCTCTGAAGTTAGTAGCAAATATGGATAAGTGAATATACCTTAGAGAAAACTTGCATTTCTATTGACAGAAGGACAAAAGAAGATTATTCTCTAAATCCTCTTAAGTCCCAGGTAGTCTCCCACATGGATATTTATAAATGTTAAAGTAAACAAACCCACGTAGGCTTGTGGTGGTGATTGTAATTTGCTAAAATGGTCTGGAATGCAATTATTGTAATTTTGATGGATTTTAATATATTTTATATTAGATATTATACACATGATAAATATGGTAATTGTATGCATATCTCATGCTGCAGGCTCTTTAATTACCTGAAGATTCAGCCACTGTGGGACTCAATCCCATCTCTCTCAGCTTCATGTATAGGAGATTCCATAATCCACCATCTCATTTTTCTTTATTTGCACAGTGAAGATAGGTATCAGATAGCAGAGAGTTTGGATTATGTCAACATGTCCTACATGTTATGAAAAAATGCATGTAACTGAAATGAGGCATGGCATAGGCAATATTCACATACATTTGACTGTTTGGACTATACAAATTATGGACTGTAGTAGCAGTTTAGAATGACCTTATGCTAACACTCTAGATGAAGAAGAGGTCTAAAAGACTCAAAGCTAAAGCAAAACTGTTGGCCGTGCTTTTCAAGAGATGAACACTTATGTGTTTTTCAGAAGGCTAGGCCAGCAAAGTGTTCTTCAAAGTGAGCATTTCAAACAGTTTTATTTTTCATTACAGTAATTTGGATGGAGTTTAGGTTATTATAATGTCATTTGAGCATTTCAGAAGTTTATTTACAATATATATAACCTTTTGAAATATGAAATTTGAGTCAGCTGCTCATGAAAGATTTTTCTTGTATCTTGGCAACCAGGAATACATTACCATTCTTTTGTCTATCTATGGTAGAAAAAAGAATGTCCAATAAATATATTGGACTATCTTACACAGTGGAAATTGACATTAGCCATTTAAACAATTGTCTGTTTTGTCCTATACACATAATGTGATGGAAAGATATTCTGAAAAAGCTGAGTAGCTGCATACAAACTTTCATTCAGTGGCATTATGTGTAGAGAGTGGGCATTGAATAACATCCTTTGAAGGTGACACGTATAAATACACACTAAATAAGCTTAAATGACTGTTTTGTATGAGAAACAGCCTGTAATACATACATTTCTCTTGATCCTGTGCTCTTTTAGTAGTCACAGTTTCAACCCCCATTTGTGTTTGTATTGACTCCGCAGGTCTAAACTTTCAGTCTTTCTAACCCGGCGTACTTGTGCGTGGGTGTTCCGAAGCTGAGTGCCAATGTGCGAGATGATAAAATATTGTGGAAATATAATGAATCACGCCGCAGTAATCTGCCATTCTCATGCTGATTGCTGCGCATTGATCTGCAGCGTGGCACTCTGCAGTTTGTGGCTGTGGGCCTGTGGAGAAGCAGGAACTGTGGTGGGTGACATGTACAATAAAGGCTTGCGCTGCTTAAGCTTAAAACGCCCTGATGGCTTCATGCACAACTCTTGATCATCCCTTGCACAAAGACCAATTTCTGATCTGTCCTAGAGCCAAGCACTGAGTCAAAGTTCTGGGGGATGAATAGAGTTTTGGAGTGCTTAACAGTGTTTAAAATTTTAAGGGTTATATAACACCGTAAGCAAGCTCTCCCCCTCATGTTGTGGTCTCTTGGGTATCACAGCATTCATTTGAACAGTTTTCCCAGTCTGACTTGTAAAATAGATACTTTTAGAGTTAATTAATACTGTGTGTGTGTGTTTGTGTGTGTGTGTGTTTGTACTCTGCAGGGTCAGTGAGTGTATGGTCATTTCTCTGTGTATTTGTTATCTGTGAACATCTTGATAAAGCACACAGCTCCGTGTGAAATGGTTATCTCCCAGCTCAGCCTCAAGTCTCCATTACCCAGGCCTCCATGGGAATCACCCTGCATTGTGGTCAAAATTTCAGATTGTTAATTAGAGTAATAGCATTTGCTATGCCTGTCACATGCATTGCCAGTTTTAGCAGGAGGCCCCTGCATAGGAGCTCTCTTAGGGAAGCCTCTGCAGGGAGCTGAGCTGCAGGCTAGCAACGTCTATGGAAGGAAATAAGCCGGGCGCTCTATTGAACCCAAATATAACCCTATGAATTGCCTGGCAGGCAGGCATGCCTTTTTGGGAAGATTGTTTTGCCCATAAACAATGGGCAAATGGAGAAGTAATATAACATGAAGCAGTGACTGCGGATCTGTCCAGAGGAGAAGAGGAGCTTCTCTTTCATAGTGATGTGTTTCCCTCAGGGCTCTTTTTAAGTGGGCTCACAGCAATCATTTGTTTGCCCCTTGTGTAACTACTAGCTGCGTCTCCTAGTGTGCCGTGCAGTATACTGTAAACAAATCCCCTTTTTTCATCCAGTGTCTGTTTACAAATCCCAAAAACAACTTTATTGTGAACATTATTAGTTCGAATTGCAAGATTTGGGTTTCATCAAACCATTTTCTGTTTTCTGTTTGAGACATATTGACATAAGATGTATAGCCTTACATAACACCTGTGTGGACAGTGTTTCAAACGTAAATGCTTGCCAGTTGCCAGGCGCTACATTCAATGGCGAACAGCATGGATGTTTAAAGTAATCAGTGTAACTATCTGCCAGGCATATTTTTGCAAACATTCTGTGGGAAGATACCTGAGGAAGATCCATTCCTATCACCTGTGTTTAGTGGAGGAATTGATCTGAAATTCAAATGAGATGTCTGAGTCACGGGCCTTTGCTCTCTCTGCTCCCCCACGTCCTCGTCCGAAAAACACCCCTCGCGATTCCGAGAGAGTCTCCGCGCAGTCCTCGACTCCAGTGGGAGGTAAATGGACGAGGCAACCTCACTTGAACTGTGAGACAGCACTCTGTACACAGTTCATGTACATAAGAGGCTGTTTAGAATAATCAATGCAGGCACTTCGCTGATGGATAGGTGTGTTGGTGGTGGTGGTGGTGGTGGTGGTGGGGGGGGGGGGGGGGGGCAGTTGTGTGAGAGCATACAGCAGCCCAAATGATTTCCCATGTTGGATAATTTACTCACCGAGCCTCAGAGGTAATGAGGAATTATTGACCGCTCACGTCAACGATTCTGTCTCACCACCATTAACGCTTTTAATGTCTTTAAATTATGTTTTTTTTATTTTAAGGAGTGTATCCACAGGTTGGCAGTACATGCATTGCTTGTAAGAAAACCCGACAGTTAAGAAGCGATGATGTTTGAACACCACAATAGTGACTGCCAATAATAGTCAGTTATATTTCTTTAATTATTAATGGGCTTGACTCACAATACAAGGAGTCATACATTATTGATACTGTGCAACATGTTGACTGTAATTAACTGTCTTCCTGATCATGTACAGAGCTGCCACTTTAAAGTCAATTAGCAGCAACCTAGAATAGAATATGTCTGACTAGCACCATAGTATAGTATTTGCACATAGTATTTACAAAGCTCGATAGATCACACCATGTTGCTCTACCCCTTGAGAAACCCCATTACACAGCAAGAACAAACCTTATACCCAAGCTAAAAAAAATTCTCACAGGTAATGCGAGGTGTGTTGTTCTTTAGTGTTTAAGTTGTTTTACCACCTACCTTTTTATTTGAGTCTGCGAGTGTGCTAACATGTGGGTTGGAGAAAGCTTTACTCTGCCTGCAGGGTGTGTGGTAGGGTCAGGTCACAGTGTTATTACACTGAATTACCATCCATTACGCACATGGCTGCTCGTGGCCCGACTTCCCAGTATCAGCATGCAGGACGACACGGCCCGCTCGTGATGTGGGAATTACACCCATTAAGCCTCCGTGAGCAAGTTCGACAATATCCCTGGCTTGGCCACGAGGCACGTTTTTTCCCCCAGATAACTTTCTCGTCGGGACCAAACACGCGTGTTATGATCGTTCAGAAGTAGATTCGGCACTGCATTGTTGCCTAAGAAAGGCATTATCCATTGTTCATTGCTCAAAGCAGTGGGATATATAAACGTTCTCTTCACTTCCCTAACCAGGCTAACAGAGAGGAACAAGCGGCAGTCACAACTCCTGTGGATGGACATAATTAGGTGAAGAGGAGACTCATTATGGGATAATGGAGCATTAAATGAAATGAAAGCTCTGAAGTGAAGACAGACCTGAGTTTGCACATATCTCATCACTTTATCTCTCTCTCTCTCATCTCTTGCCAGCCCCCCTACACACACCGCCAAACGACTTTTATGACAGCTCAATCAAGGGGCATAGAGCTTAGCTAGGGGAAAAAAAGAAGCTCTGCTTTAAATAATATGGTGTAACGGACAATATCACCACAATTGTCTGTACTTTCCTGATTTCTGTCGTATGAGAATGTGAATAGATGTGAAAATACTTTTTGTGTTGAAGGCTGATACCAAAACCTGGACACTGCTCTCAAACGTTAACATGATGTACCTTTGGATCTCAACCTAAATACCTCTGTTGCATCACTCCTTTTGGGATGAGGTTTGTGGGTAGTTCTTCATTAACCTTCCCGTAATTGTTATTGTTCAACTAATTGCTGACATACAGTATGTTCCTATAGTTCTGCCAGTAGAGCAAGATGCCAGTAACAAGGTCATGGGTTAGATACCCAGACTCCAGGAAGCATACATACTGATAAGAATGTCTAACTGTACAATACTGCAAGTTGCTTTGGATAAGAGGTCCTGCTAATGGAATATACATTTATTTGTAGTGAATTGGAATGGGCCACCGATGTCTCTGAAATTGTTTTTAAATGGATCCCTTATCCTTTTCATTTCATGATCCTTTCCTTATCATGCTCTTGTATTATCAGAGATGCATCAACATAGCTAAAATTATTAGATTTAAAACATTTTGAGCATGTGTTATATGAGACAGAGGGAGAGAGAGAGAGAGAGAGAGTATTCTATTCACGGCAGAGTTATTAAGTAATGCAAAACTGGGTCCCCACCAATTATTGTTCAAGAAGTCTGAACTCTGCATTCCTTACCTTGAAATACCCATCAGTGCCTGTTTTGCCAGTGTCCCTTTGGTTCATGCATCATGCATGAGCTCCAAACCAGCAAATTAGGTGTGGCCCTGAGGCCTCACGATCAATAGAAAGACTCAGCAGAACAACTAAAACCGGATAAATGACTTTGGCCTACAGATAAAAAGAAGCCACAAATTTGTCCCTTGATAAATGCCCTTCTCAATGATAGCGCTTAATAAAGGAAAACTTTAAATGTCAATGAAGGGTAAATTGAAATCCTTTCCTGCAATTGATTGTCTTTTGCTGAGACTGTAAGGAGGGCAGAAAGGGGCTCCTGACCCTTTGAGCTTCTAGCTAGTTATTTTACAAGTCAAGGGTAACCAACCAGTCCCAAGGATTACTTAGAGTTCCATGCATGGTAATAGTTGTTTCTTATTATTCTCATTGGAAAAGACCATTCATTAAATAACAGTAACATGTGGTTTTATATTGGCTCCATAACACATGTAAATATGTAATACAGACTGACTCTCTTTTGACACCTGTTTAAGTCGTAAGCTCTGATAATCCATATGCAGGAGCTGATGTTAAAAAGCTAGGTTCAGATCCCTATAGCCTGGACTATATAGGGTGATATAAGGTCAGTCATTGGCTTCCCTGGGGCCACGCAGCATGTTTCTGCAGTCAGAATCAAAAGCCTTGTATATTTTATCCTCCTTATTAGCCTGAAGTCTATATCCTAAAGATTGTTCAAGGCTCAGCTGAATAGACCCAGAATGTTTAATCAGTTGTAGGCTGTCAGACCAGTAGGAGACAGGATGGTTAAAGCAGGATTCATTTTGAGAACATTTTATTTTCTGTCTTTTGGATTGCAATTTGAATTATACTATTGTCTTCTCATTTGACAGGCTATTGTGGTTGTTTTCCACTCAGCTCTGAACTTTATCTGTACAGGTGAATAGGGAGAGAATCATTTTAGTGAATATGAGCGTCAAAAAAAGTCAGAAAGTCATTTTTCTTAAAATGACTGCTTTCCCATTTGATTTTATCGAGTCATTCATTTCGGAGGCTGTCTGTGAACATCCTGGATTATGTTTTCGGTTCTGCACTGCTGTGTTTTTTTTTTTGCAATCAGGATCAGCAAGGGAAGTGACAATGTGTTTTAGAGCAAAAGGAAATTCAGCCACAGAAAGAAATTATGCCGATTCTGAGGCTGCACTTTCCCAGTGTGTGTGTGTGTGGCTTCAGTCGACACCATTGCCAGGTCTGTCAGCCTCCTTTTTGTTCATGAGCTGATAAAAGCCTTTCATGATAACGGCACGCTTGCATTTCTGGTGGCGTTACAGAGAGATTGGCAGATGTCCTTTAGCGAGATGTGATTGCACGCCGACTCTTAAGTGTGTTCTAAAGTTGCCATCCACTGCTGGAGGGCAGGATAAGAAGAGTGCTTGGAGTGGCGAGAGAAAAAGATTCATTTGATGTGTGTTTTACTAGTCAGGCACCTGTTTTATGGGCAACATTTCTGTCCAGCACTGGTGCACTTTTCTTTGTTTTCTGGGTAGATTATTTTTGTCTTGGCATTGTATGACATGATGGCAGTGCTACTTTGGCACAAAGGTGACTTATGATAGGATGTGGTCACGTAAACAGCCGATCTCAGCATCTCTGTGTGGCAAGTGTTATTTCTCTCAGCCGTGTTGCTTTCCCATCCTACAAGCATCCAGAAAGATAGCAGCCACCAGAATATGCCAAAATGAAATGGAAATATCCTGCAGCCAGCAGATGATCAGGTCAGCTCATATTTGTCATCCCCTGCAGACACTTTTCTCCACATTATTCATGTTCACACACATAAATTATGTCACTTTAGGCCAGACCATTTCTTTTTTTGTTCGCCATTGCTGTCTTCAAAGCAGCTCTGACTCACACCATGGCATTCTGGAACCTGGAAGTGATATGGATTTTGCACAGAGTGTGGGGATGGCGGTGGGGGGCGGGGGGAGTGGTGTGTGTGTGTGTGTGTGTGTGTGTGTGTGTGTGTGTGTGTGTGTGTGTGTGTGTGTGTGTGTGTGTGTGTGTGTGTGTGTGTGTGTGTGTGTGTGTGTGTGTGTAATTACAACCCAACAGACTTTAGGGAGATCAGTCAGAGCTGAGCTCAAAAGTGCTGCTCTCCAGACACACTATGGTCATGTGAATAACCGTACGGAGGATCAACATCACACTGGTGTTGGTTGCTAGAGGAAAATGAGGATTATGCGAAGCAACAAGTGTGGAAAATCCAGTGTTATCTCCCTTGTTGTCAGGCGCCTGTTGCATTTCTAATTGTTACAGTAGCTAGAGGAGAGACATGCTGTTGGAAGTTGGAACCAAATTAGCAGGAACAATTTTAGGCTTCAGAATGTGTTCTCATGTGTGCTGTTGAGCTGGCCCCTCTGGGCCCGTGCACACACTGTGTAAAAGCAATCACAGTTGTGTGTCTCTTCCTTTCCCCTCTCCCATGAGCTCCATCTGTATCCAGGGGGCTTTTATTATTCACAGCCATAAGTGTTATTTCCAGTGGCAAGATGGAGATTTATTCCTCCGTAACATGCTGTACCAGCTCTCCGGATCCATTTGTGCCCTAATGCAGCATTGTCGGCAGTGCCGTTCTTTATTATTCCTGCCGCCCGCTCCATTCCCTCCATTTTCATTTCAAGAGGGATATGATGCCATCGCAACCTTTCTCTATCACTCACTGGGAATCTAGGTCCAAAGCAGGCTCCACGAAAGGTTAACTGGAGGAATGTTAAAATAGACTTGGCCCCATTTCAGGAGTTATGAATGAAACTCCTGCTGCCTCTCTCTCTCTCTCTCTCTCTCTCTCTCTCTCTCTCTCTCTCTCTCCCTCTCTCTCTCCCCCTCCCTCTTTCTTCTCCCTCTTGCACTGTTTGTTTTGGCCCCGGTCTTTAATTCTCCCATGGTCTGTCCTCTCCCACTTTCCACATCTGATGGAGTGTGGCACTCTTGACCTTACCAGCGCATTGTTGTTTCTCCTAATTTGTTACCTGCTTATTAAACAGGAAGTAACACTGTGGAACAGGAGCCTCTCATGGATGCAGGTTTTGTTCAGGGCTTCACTGAGTAAACAACGAGTTGGACTGAGCATAGTAAACACTGAGAAGTGCCTTGCCATAGGCCTGCTAATATTATGCATTGTTAATGTTTGCCACCATCTCTTTGTTGTAAACCTAATGAAAGGCTGCTGATGTATGCAGTTATGTAGATATGAAAGTACGCAACGCATCGTTTGATGACCATGGGCAGAGTTTGCTGTATACTTCAGCAAATAGTCTAGTGTTAATTAGCATACAGACAGCCTTTTTTTAAAATAGTACGTCTCTCACAGTGCATTTACTGGTGGTTTGATGAGAGGTGTGGAACAGGTATGGAAAATGGACATGCAGAAAAAGATTCTATCGATGTTTAGAGAGTGTCTGTCGCTTCAGAACACACTCACTGATGACCACCACCATGTTTTTAAGCCTGTATCCAGGGGTTGTAGTTGAGGTTAAATGCTGTTTACTCACCTTTTTAATTACAAAACAGTGTTTACTAACCTTTCCTTGACCATTTACTCACTTGTGCATTATGCAGTTTAAGTAAGTCAGGAGTCAAAAATTCCAACAATTCCAACAAACTGGCACACACCCCCTCTCTCCCCCGTCTTTCCTCAGCAACAACGCAGTCACCGCTCGCAAGCAAGCAAATGAAGTTGCTGCGGCGTGCATGCAGACAAACACACTCGGACATCAGACAGACATTCCTAAAAAAGCATGGATAGGGGTTGTAAATGGTAAATGGGCAGGGTAGTTCTTTATTTTTCAGTAAATAAGATACAATTTGTTATTATCGAATAATGTAGCCTGATGCTCAAGCATGCTTTTTACAATTTAGTTAGCCGGCTAACATAACATTAACTAGGAAACTTATCTGAGTCAATGGAAACGTGTACATTGAACTCCCATTTCCATTTGAGCTCGCTGGATAAGAACTGATCTATTTCCACACTGAATGTACTTTGTGTACAGAGAGGGAGGCAGACAATAGACAAAGACAGAGACACAGCAAGTTGAAATTGAGAGGAACAGTGAAGGCACCGAAAAAGGTTTGTGTAGCACACAACACGCTAGCCTACCTGGTGGGTTGATGAGAGGTTACATTGTGTGTTTTTAAACATTCAAATATCACAATGTAGGCCCAATTTTAGATTGAATAAAGCAGGTGGAACTGGGAAAAGTTAGAGGCTTAACATCACTTTTGTTGCAATAATGGAAGTGAACAGAGGGCATTCTCCTTGGGAGATGGGGGAGCGGTGGCGCCGAGCGTGCAAGTGCAACTGTGTAGGTAGGCAGTGGGTACGCTACTGTGAAACTGCGTGGGTCAGGTAGTTCAGTTCATAACACAAAATTATAGACCATATGATGACAGAACAGTCCAAATAGTTAAACTGCAGAAAGCACTTCAGCCAGTAGGCAGGTACAATAACACTGAGCAAACATCAAGCTGCCAAATGCGCTCACGGAGAGAGTGTAGCATTATCGTCGCCTACCAATCCACCTTTGCCATAACTGTTGAAACTTCTACCCCGTGGGTAATATAGACAGATATATACAGGCTCCAACTACCTGGCCTGAGATCAGTTGTTTCTCCAGAACAATTTCACTGTTGAATTCTGAATGACTTTACTGAATACACTCTGTGTTTTACACTATGCTGCCCATAGTCATCATTTGTCTTCTTCCTATTATTATTGACTTGAACATACATTGGAATAGTCACTGTTGACTGATTACTCAGCCATAATCACATTTATAAGCCCATCCTACTACTACTACTACTACTACTACTAATACGTAATAATAACAATAATAATGATAATGATAATGATAATACTGTGATAAAAGATTGAAGATTTGGTTTGCTGTGGTATTTCAGTCTTGCACAGAGGCTAGGTAGTTTATCCACTTTTTAATGGTGCGTAAGAGTGTGTCCACTGACATTTATAGTTTACCCCACCCCACCCATTCTATACAGCAAGGATATATATATGGTAACATCAGCAGCACTTCAGAAAAACAGTTCAGTATGATGCATTTACTCCCAGGAGAAACACATGGTGTGCTAACACTCGTATACTTGAGCTTGATGTATAGATTCTCTGTGTCCATCATTCTGAAGTTTCACACTCAGAATGCACCATCATGTCAAATCGTTCCCCCTGTGTGAACAAACAAAAGTTTAACAGTGTTCATTTCAGTGCAGGAACAACAGCAGACTCTCAGAGATGAGTGCCTAGGCACTGACAACTGAAAAAGCTATTTTCTTTTTGTTGTTGTTGCGGTAGCTGTGTAGGAAACCACCACGATGGAGATATCAATACCACTGGCCAGTGTTATTCTTTAAGGGGAGTGTGAGACTGTCATGCTTGAGGAGACGTGCTTGGCCTTCACATCCCATTTCTTCGGGGGGAAGAAGAACAATTTGACATGCACACACTCTCCAGACCCTCTATTGGATTTGCTTACTATTATTTACACTTATTGGATCTCTGTTCCTGCCAGCCCCTTTTTGTATAGGAGATGACCGGTCTCTCAGTCCACAGATTGGATCTGTCAACAAGGAAATGTAATTTTTGGCACTCCACATCATTTGTTGTTTTCATAAATCATTCTTATAGAAAGGTAATATGTCGGTCTTGCTGTGAACATGGTTGTTAACTATGGTTGGATATCAGTTCATGTGTGTGTGTGTGTGTGTGTGTGTGTGTGTGTGTGTGTGTGTGTGTGTGTGTGTTTTTAAAGGCTTTCTATTTTTGTTTTCTTACAGGATATATGAGCGAGTGATAGATCCTCCCCAGATGAACCTGACTCCTGGTAGTGGAGTGTGGCTTGGACAGCATAGTCACAAACATGGCCTGTTCAAGGTAAATACACTATATTTTATTTATTGTATTTCTCCTTCTGTCACATTTTGACATTTATGTGAGTAAGTTAAGCAGGAGTACATGAAGGGAAGTGCTATGTTACAAGTAAGGTCACGGCCAAAGTTCAAAGGTTAAAGTTGTTTGTGACAATGCACAGCCTTGAGTGATCTATTGCTTTTAAAAGTTAGGCGTACAAGGTACAGTTTTCTTTTAATACTGCTGCCTTATTGTGCCACCAGTTGTTAGTATTTTCTGTGCAAATTCTCTTTCCTGAACTCGAGCCAAACATGTAAATATCTGTTTCAGTGTCTCCTTGCAAAACACATTTTTTTTTAATGCAATCTGCCTAATAATATACTTATATGAAAGACTGAGGCTAAATAAATCATTTATTGTGTAGACAGTGCATTAACTACATGTCAGGCCTCTTATTTCTGCGTGATACATTACACATGTTTATGAGACCAAATGTGCATGGCTGAAAGTAGGCACAAAAGGCCAAGAACATATGACCCTCTGTGTGGCTTAATGTGGACCAATAATACCAATGTCACAGATGTAAACGTTACCAGCAATTCTACAAGAAGGACCACAATCCCTGACGTTTGTGGATCCCAGCTGTTCAGGTTGACCTGGCAGACCACCCCCATCAACCACTGAATTAGCCTGGTTATTCATCTTCGTGGAGAACCATATTGATTCTCCCCCTCGCTGCAGCATGCCATGGATCAATGTGTGCTTCTGAAACACTGTGTCCTGAAAGGCTCCAGTCTTCTCTCTGTACTCACTACCACACCCCACACGGTGACATTAAGGGCTGTTGCCTTGCTCATCCTTTAATAATGAGGGCCCTTCTCAAAAGCCCTCAATAAGCAGCCCCTTCTCTCAGGTGAAAACACGAGGCTGTGAAAACACTGTGTGTGTGTGTGTGTGTGTGTGTGTGTGTGTGTGTGTGTGTGTGTGTGTGTGAGTGTGTGTGTGTGTGTGTGTCCACTGCGATCCTGTTTACCAGCAGTGTTTGCTCTTCATTTGGCGGGGTTCACCTTTGGTGCATTATGTACAACAGCCAGATGGTGTAAAACACCCAGAGACTACTGAAGGGTTTCATGTGTGAAAGAAAGAGGAGCGAGGCTCGTGGCTTGGGAACTGTAATTGTTATGATAATTAATCTGCAACTTCATAGGCGCCGCTATTAAAACAATAAGGCTCAATCTGTGTGCAACATGTGGAGCAATCAGTACCAAAATAATTTACATTACCGCTAATGGTCTTTACTAATGCTGGCAGAGGATGTGCTGTGGGTGCCCTGAAAGAAATGCTTCTGTCCTCTGGAAGTTTTGCATTTACTGTTATTCTGTCCTCATACTCATGCCTGTTAAAATAACTAGTCATATGTTCAAGAGAGAGAGAGAATGATTCTCGGAAGGATGAGGAGGCCTGTAGGAGCCTGCTGCCAAGAGCTTGACAGGGAGAGGGATGTGCAGTGTTGTACATCCGTTGTAAGATCAAGTCAATTGCTTAGTAAGGAGAGTTAATAAAGACAAGCTTAAGAGACTTTGAATAAAACTATGACTTTGGGCTGTGAGGTAGCCCATACTTTTCTATAAGCAGTCAAATCTTGCTGGGTGCTGCTGTTTGAAAAAAAGAGGATTGTAATAAATTATCCTTATCTTGGAATGATTATACCAAGGACCTAGAGCAGACAAGAAACATTGTATGCATTTTACAATGGCACTGGACAAGATAATGTTCCATTCTGTGGTAATATTATTCCTTTTGTAGATCATTGACATCTGTAGTAGACAAAGGATTAAAGTAAGAAGGAACTGTTTTCGTGGAAAAGCTTTAATTAGAATAAAACCAGAGGGGACCCTGTGACTTGGTTTTCTTTGTACTTTGCCTGTCTTTTCTGCTCTCTGCTTTTTTCCCTGCTATCTCTTAAGCCCTCTCTCCCCCTTTCTCTCTGTCTCTCTCTCTCTCTCTCTCTCCCTCTCTCTCTCTCTTTCTGCTGTTCTCTCCATCACTTGGTGGAGAGCTTGTAATTAGAGCTGGTGGAGCTGCTATGACTATTCCTATACTATAGAGTGTGTTTGTATTTAATGGGAAGGCAATAATGAAATAATGTTTCTCTTACCCTTCCATCCAGCACTGCCTTTGTAAAGTTCTGGGTTACTGGATCTGCTGCAGCCATCTGATTTATTGCATCTTTGCCCCTGAGAAAGTGTCTGTTCTCAGGTGGTGCTCTGAATTCAGGGTGTTCATCACAGTGCCCCACTGACTATATGTTGTTGAAAAGCAATAAAATGACTTGGTGCAATAAAGTACAATAATTACTATAAAAAACTCGATCCCCATTGCTGAATGACCTTGTTCCAGTTACACATGAATAAGGCTGTTATGTGAGCTGATGTTTTCCTCACTGACAGACACACACGCACACACATGCACACGCACACACACGCACACACACACACACACACACACACACACACACACACACACACACACACACACACACACACACACACTCACACACTCACACACTCACACACACACACACACTCTCACACTCTCACACACACACACACACACGCATGGATACACAAAGACATAAAAAGACAATTACATATTACACATAGTCACACCATAAGTCAGTGAGTGAAAGCAGTCTGCAATTGTTGCTTACAGTCATTCTCAGTAGACTGTGCAGGGTTTGCCACCCATGAGAAGAGCTGTCCTGTTTGCTCCTTTCCACTGTTATTTCTCTGGACTTGGCAAGACTGGAGAAAATGGGCTGTTTTTGTTCCTCTGTTGTCTGGGGACCAAACTGCCTCCTAAACATCAGAACAGATGCCCAGTCATGAGCCCCATATAGCATAATATGACCGCCATCACTCCTCACCTACCATTCAAAATAAGACTCCCCACACATTTCCTGTGGCACAGCAGACAGCCCAGGCCTTGCCTTCGATTCTCCCAAGGTGTCTCTCATAAAGTATTATTCTTTTTTTTTTTTATCTCCACACAGTGAACCACAAAGTCTTATGTATGAGACTTCTGGTCCAAGCTCACCAACACACACCCTCCCCCCAACCTACCCCAATAACTGCTTTCCACATATCTCTAAAGACCAAGTTTGGACAATAAATTTAGCATTGCATCCATCCAATGTGAAAGCACCAGATCACATTTCTCAGGCGCGTGTGTCTGCCTGACATCCAGGCGGAGAGGGAATGAGGTCGAGACTGAGAACGCTCACGAGCCCAGTGTCACTAATGCATGCGAGGCTGGAGAGCAGGCTTGCTTTAAAGAACAAACACACCTTTGCCGGGGGACCCGCTGCTCATGATTTCATTTCTCCTTATCTTCAGGGGATTATGCAAGATGTCAAATTCATTTTCGCTCCAAACGGATACATAACTCAGTGCCCAAGCCTCAACCGCAGTAAGTAAAAGAGAACCTTGGCTGTGTTCAAAATGCATGTCACTCACTCATATTTGGAATAATAACGTACTATTACAAAATGCATTTAGGTTATAATTAGTTTATTACATAGTTACTACTACATTAAGTTCTTCGTTATTCCACAGGTATTTGTAAGATTTGATTAAGGTAATTGTTTTTCTGGCACAGGCACAGATGGTGTAAATGTCTATGTGATGAAAGTCTGCCTTTAAAGTGACAAATTAAAGGCTGGGAGGTTTGTGAAAATCGCAGGCATGTTGACCTTGCCAAATGGCAAGCCCCTCCCCCCAGGTTTAGACAGCTGTGCTCTCTTCTCAGTTAGATATGGGCTCTCGAGCACGGCAATTAAATCCACACTGATTCCTTGTGGTATTCGAGGAGCTCTTGTTAGAGAGAAATCAACAACACAAAATTAATATAGTCTAGTCATATATATCTTAGAGCTAAAGTGTACCCCTGACATCTTCAGTTCTTCAGTTGTCTTATCTATAAACACTTGCTTTTGTTTGCTAGTTCACTATACAGTATCCTATTTTGCCAAACATTAACAATAGCACCAATTGTTACAGCAAGGTATTGTTAAAGCATTTGACCACATCCAGTCATGTTCCAGTTCATTTAGCCCATGTTCTGTACTCCCTCACTGTTTCCAGTACTCAGCACAGTTGCTCTACGTGTGTTGTTGTAATCATACATTCTTAATGTGGTGCCGTCTCATCCTGCATTAAGGTCTAGCCCAGGGGTACACAAGCTGTAGGACAGCTACAGGGCTCTTTCCCAGCCCACACAGCTACATGCACCTGACTTTTAATCAACTGATCAGAGTCATCAGCCAATTGATTAGTTGTGTCTGGTTTACATGCAACTTTTGACCATTTGTAAAGTAACTGTTAAGACATCATGAAGTGAAAGGGCATTACCCTGATACCTTGGCCTAATTGGAGGTGTTGTCATTCGAACACGATGGATTTCATTTTATAACTCTATGTTCTCTCTTTTTTCCCCTGCTTTATTCTCTCTGTCCCCTCTCCCTCTCTCTGTGTCTGTCTCTTTGCCGTCACCCTTCTCCTTTCCTTTTATCCTATTGAGCCTGTCCGACATGTAGTGATTTCTTAAGCCTCGTGCAAGGCATCATGGATTTGCAGGAGCTTTTGGCCAAAATGACACTGAAGGTAAGTGTGTTTCATACCTATCTCTCTCCACACACACACACACACACACACACACACACACACACACACACACACACACACACACACACACTCACACACACACAGAAATAGCTCTCCATTGGGACCCACTCTGCAGCCGGTCTCCAAGCGTTCTCATATACAGTATTCTCTGAAGAGGGTGAGAGACACAGAACCCAACCCAACCCAACCGCTGTCATCCACACACTCAGTTTTAATGAATGCCCCCACCCTCTCAGCCCTTATGCAGCAGAAGGAAGGCTCCCGTCCCCCATGTTCTGGGCTAGCCCATTCCCACCTCCCCCCTAGAGTGTTTGTAGAAAGGGTGGAGGTGATAGAGACAATGAATAATTGCTAAGCTCGTCTCTGTTCATGTTGTCTGATATGCAGTATGATGGAAATGGTGTTAGCCCATGCATAAATTAGCTAACTCTTCCCTACTCACATTCCTTGGGTGCATCGCTTTATCTTGGTCTTGTAATTGGAAAGTATCCGTTTTGGAAGATGGCATCTTCATTGCTAACTAGGTTGATAAACACTGATTTTATTAAACATAAGCTGTGGCAAACCAAAAAAAGCAAACACAATATTTCTTTAATTCTACAGAATGAATTTGAGGGCTTTAGTCAGGGGTTTCTAACACACTTCTTTCCTCTTTCTTCATTCCTTACGAGGATTCACAAAGGATCCTATTTATAGTTTCCTCTCATTAATGAATACCTTAGACTAGCCTGTTCCATGACTCTTCCTGGACAAACAACTGCTGATTGTAGCATTTTTCTCTGGCCTCTCTTATGTTAAGACAAGGAGAGACTGTATTCTGTATTGTGAATAAAGTCGTCTGATGTGTGCGAGCGTGCGAGTTCCTGTCATGTCAGGGATAAATATTTATTTTTAAAGCTGTCGCCAATCAAACATTTATCTCAGGCAACCTGCAGCAGCCTGTCTCAGATGTTGCGTTCTGTTGGGTCTCTATCACAGATCTCCTTCAGTTCTCTCTCTCTCTCTCTCTCTCTCTCTCTCTCTATCTCTCTCTCTCTCTCTCTTTCATTGTGTGCGTGATTTGGGAGCCCTTGAAATAAAATCATAAGCCTCAGCAGCTCACGGCAGTTCAGTCCTCCCTAAAAGCTCTATCATGAACACGGACATTTGCATTCAGGAGCAGCACACACATCTCAGAGGGCCTATGGGGACCAGGCCTATCACAGGGATTTTTCATGTAACCTTGATTCCTGTGTAGGGTCAGGAGCTCTGTCAAAATCAGTGAGGAAACACTCCACTCCTAAATCCTTATTTTTATGGTCAATAAAAAAACAAATCTGTGACTGCACAGAAAGCTTTGTCTGTGTGTGTGTGTGTGTGTGTGCGTGTGTGTGTGTGTGTGTGTGTGTGTGTGTGTGTGTGTGTGTGTGTGTGTGTGTGTCTGTTTTTGTGTATTTGTTTGTGTGCACCTTTGCTTTGTGTATGAAGTATGTACATATGTGTGTGCGTGAGTGTTTGTGTTTGCGCACACACCTTTGCCTGTGTGTGCGTGTGTGTGTGTTTGGAATGCAACCTGTGCCGTTCGAATGAAGGTCACATCCTTTACCATGCATCATCCCCAGCCATGTTTGCGGTGACATCTGTGTCCCAGAATTACAGCCAGTTCAGGGCAAGTGTTTGATCACCTTGGTGTCAGACCTTAATTTGCTCATCCATATTAGATTAGTAAGGGTTCAGTGCGAGCGCTCAAGGGGAATAATAAACAGTGTTTGTCATGAAGCCCTTTGATTAAGTCCCATCCACCCCTGTTGTTGTGTCTGTGATGCGTGCATGGCAGCTGAATTATGCAGAGTCCAGACTCACCCAGCTGGAGAGCTGCCACTGCGAGAGGACCTGCAGCATCAACGGGGTGGTGTACCGCGACAAAGAGCTTTGGGTGGAGCCGGAGAACTGCAGGAACTGCGTCTGCAAGGTAGGCGGCCAGCGGAACCGTTGGGGCCCGCGAGAGGCCCAGGATGGAGAGGGTACTGTATGTCCCTATTTGCTTATGTAAGCAGATCTAATTTGTGGGCTCTAGGAAAAACTGCTTAAAGGGTACTTTCTCAAAGATATGTCTTTGTTATTTTTTATTTTTGTCCCGCAGTAAAACTGCGCAGTGAGACTTTTGGAGAATATTTAAGAGAATATTCACTGCTGACCCAAAAGATCAATCTGTGCTATTCATTTGATATGCCTTGTGAAGAGCTCGTTCTTCGAGTAGATCTTCCATATGCCTTCTGCAGAATAACCACAGTAGTAGCTGTGCAGAAGACGAGTCAGATATTCCACATCCCGATATGCTGATGCAGGCACGACACCTTTGTCATTGTGTTATCTGAACAAGGTTTGTGTGTGGGTGTATGTGTGTGTGTGTGTGTGTGTGTGTGTGTGTGTGTGTGTGTGTGTGTGTGTGTGTGTGTGTGTGTGTGTGTGTGTCTGTGCTGAGCACTCATGTATGCTTGCACATCATTTGCAGAATGGCGTGGTTGAATGCCGAAGAATCTTCTGCCCCCCGTCAAACTGTTCAGAGGACTCCCTTCCCGTGCACGTGGAGGGAAACTGCTGCAGGAAATGCAGACGTAAGGGAAACAAAGAGGCCTCCCTCCCTTCCTCCCTCCCTCTCGCTCACCTTCTCTCCCCGCCGTGAACGCTTGCCATAGATGCACACTTTCAGGAGGCAGCTGGAATCTGTAGAAGCGAAGGGTTGTTTCATTATGCATTTCTCCCCTTTTCGCTAAAATGGCTGTAATTGCTATGGGCTCTGATGAAGCCTAATCAATCTTAGTCCATTAGCCAGGCCAGTGAGACACACATGCACCCACACACACACACACACACGCACACACTTATGCGCACACACGCCCACACACACACACACACACCACCACCACCACACACACAGAAAGACATGTGTAAGTACCTTTCTGGTTGATTAGTGCCAGTATCAGTGAAAGGAGCCATCTCAACAGGTGCCCAATGGAGAGGGCAGATCACCACCCAGTGTGCCCAGCGGGGGAAGCTCTCTGCTCGGAGAGAGAAGGGCGACGCTTCCTACCCCCATCACTCAACTCTCTCTCTCTCTCTTTCTCTCGCACTGCTCCCTCCGAAACTAAATTTTTCCTGATGCAAGCCAGCCCCATTTAGCTCAATCTTTTTCGGCAGATTCTCATCACTTTCTCCAGAATGAGCTTATTCTTGCTCTGCTGATTTCTGTTTCTTCTTTTACTTTGGGTTTCTCCGACCTGATCCTTTCACTGCTGATTGCTATTGTATTAGGGGTGCAGTGTCCTTTCAGAATGGTTTGGAAAATGTATCACATTTGAACAGTCACAGAATAATCACCGCTCTATAAAAACTCTCATGGTTACAAAGTTAGTCAGTTAAAACACAAAATAACAGTCGAATTTGTAGAACAGTAGAAGTTTTGCAAACTTTCTACCATTACTTATTAATGTAAAAATATTCCTGTACTGATTTATCAGTTGCTGTGTTTCATGAGTCCATTTCCCTTTCTTCTGGCAGCTACGTGCAGCTTCATGGGAGACATCTTGTCGGAAGGGCAGCGAGTTTTGACAAAGAGCTGCAAAGAATGCAAGGTAATTCATTTTCTCTTCTCCCTGCGTTGCGTCGGGAATGGGTCTGTGTGCTACCGAATTAGCCTGACGTCAGGTTTTTATAGTGGCAAGGCATCTTTAATCACTCCAATCTTTTGTTAACCGTGTTGATATGAACATAATTGAGTTATGTGCGGACATGGACAGTGCCACTCAGATAGATTGGTAAATCAGTACAAATCAGGGACGCAGAGAGGGCATCCTAGAGTGGACTGTAATTAAAGTCATTATTCTGCAAAGAAGTGCATTTTGCCTCTCAGTATCCATTTATCAATTATGTTTCACTGGGTGAAGAAATGAACGTTGGAATATAGAACCGAAAACCGACTGAAGACCTTTAGCACACATAGATATTTGAAACACTCTGATGCTGTTAATCAAGGCCACGTGTGCCTATGCTAATTAGCAGAGAATTCAGCAGGGTTGTTGTCTTATATTTTTCCTCTCTCTCTGTGTAATATATTTGGGAAAAAACTCCATTCAACATAATTGGATTGAGTGGGAATAATTGATAATTGAGACAGAGGGAGTTTAACCTGCCTAGGTGTGAGAGGTTGAACTCAGCGAGTCCCACTTACTAAGAGCTGCTGAATGATGGAGCATGTCCTCTATGTGCTGATTATGTCCCTGACCTTCAAGAGGCTCTCTCTCTCTCTTTCTTTCTCTCTTTCTCTTTTTCTCTCTCTCTCTCTCTCTCTCACACACGCACACACGCGCACACACACACACACACACACACACACACACACACACACACACACACACACACACACACACACACACACACACACACACACACATACACACACACACACACACACACACTCCCACACCTTGAGGTGTGAGGGGGAAACAGAACCACCACCATGCTCAATAAATCAGCCACCAGTGTTGAATACTGCATTGCACTGTCTGAATCATCAAACCAAGACATATTCATATTGGAGAAGCAATCAGCCCCCTTCCAGTGTTCCATGTCTACCCTGGCCTCATTTCTCCACTGAAGCTACAAGCCAAGCACCGGCCGAGGCCCCCTAAATGGTAGCTGGTTGGCAGAGGCTGGCCGAGGTGGGGGGGGGATGCGAGGGTCTGGGGAGCGAACCTGTAGACATTCAATTAAGATCAGAGGAGCATCAGCGGCTAGGGCTGCCGAGGCCGGGCCCTGGCTCCACTGTACAGCTCACTCGGGCTGCCAAACATCAAGCCTGCAGGCTGCACCAAAATCACCCCAGCAGCGGGTGAAAGATTGGGTTCTCACCGGCTGAGCAGGACCGGGTCCAGTCATATAGATGGAGGATTGTAAAGAGAGTGAAGGCGAAAAACGGTGTGTGTTTGGGGACGGGAGGTGGGAAACAACATCAATCGACAGCCGTAACTGGTAGCTGTTTCCAGGCTGCGCAGTCTCCAGCGGCCTTGCCTGTGTTGTGATGTTCTTCTTTATGCACGCTTGGAGTACGCTACAGAAAGTTGACAGAGACGTAGATTGCTTTAGCCTCGCATTAAAGAGATAAGGACTGTTATCATACGGGAGGAATTGTCCCTGGAGGAATCAAGGCACTTAAAAGTAGGAGGAAGCATCATTAACGCCGCATCTCATCATATCACGGGACAGAGAGTGGAGAAGAAAGGGGAAAAAAACAAGAGTGTCGCAGCACCAGATTGGGACATGCTGTCATACTTGCTGTTGTGTACACTGTGTTCTTCATTCCTATAAGCCCCCCAGGGAAAGCTAACGACACGCGTCTTTGCTGCCTTTTGTGTTTATCTCTGTCTTTCTTCCTCTCTCTATCCTTCTCTCTCTCGCTCTCTGTAGAACGGCTTGATGATAAAAGTTGCTGAGAGCTGTCCCATCCTCAACTGCTCGTCGGCGGAGCAGGTTCTGCCGGAGAACAGGTGCTGCAACGTCTGCAGAGGTGAGATCTTATGCCGTGCCGTCCACTCATCACTTGGCTGACAGCGCGCTGTCAGAACCCAGGCGTGATGGGCCTCGCTCACGCAGACCACAGTGGAGGCCTGTCTCTCTCTTCACTCTGTTTCAAAGCTGTCAATTTTTATATTTTTGTCAGATGGGGTCTTTCATCAAATTTTGGCTGCTGCTGCATGGAGCAGATTGGCCTCTTTTTGCGCTAATAATTTTGCACTGATGGTTTAAATTGTGCACTCTTGTTTTTGCTAAATTACTGGATCTATGGGTGTTCAAAATTTTGGGTACTTTTCAGAGGGACTGAAGAACGTACATTGAGAGAGTAAGGATTATATAGGGAGTATGTTTTTTATTCAGGTGATTCAGTTTTGAAGTTACATACCTTTTAGCAGGTTACTTTTGTGTTTATTCTTACCTTGCAAGGTGTGTGTGTGTGTGTGTGTGTGTGTGTGTGTTGTGTGTGTGTGTGTGTGATAAAGAGAGAGAAAAAAAAAGTCAAGAAGTGGGTTTGCCTGTGTATACACAGCTGGACATGGTGTGCCCTTCTTGCATTCTTCCACAATAGTAAACAGCAGTTCCGCTCAAAGGTGTGAAAAACAGCAGTTCTGCTCAAATGTGTGAAAAACAGCAGTTCTGCTCAAATGTGTGAAAGCACCACAGCTGCTGCAGCATACTCGTCCATTCACTCCCCCCTCCATACATTCTGTTTTGGCTGAGCAGTCAGGCAGGGCCACTGAATGAAGCGTCCAGAGGTTGGAGGCTTTCTGCTGGGCTGTGTCCGTGTGCTCTCCGTGCTCTGAAGCCTTGGGCACAAAGCCTGCAGGCGGCAGTAATTAGCCTGCCACTAATCTTTCCCCAGCCCGGTGTGCACATGTCTGTGCCGCTTGCTTTCATTCCGCGGCCCCTTTCTACCCACCCAGTCCTCCCTCCGCAATATTCCCCAGCCCTGTTTATTGTCAGACATTATCTCCTCACGGACAGGGCAGCCCTCCTTAAATTGGTTATTACCCACAAGTCATTAAATCGGCACATTCTTGCATTCGGCTTAAAAGTGGGGTTTAAAGGCTCCGCTGCTCAGCTGTCGTGACACCAGGGCGCCCAGTTCTCTCTCTTTCTCTCTCTCTCTCTGCCTTCATCTGCTGCATCAGTCAAAGATGAAGCCTGTCATTCCACCAGCCAGCACAGCTTTTCTCCATCAGGACTTTCATGTCTGTATGTGAGTGTGTGTGTGTGTGCCTTTGGGACAGAGAGAGTAAGAGAGAGAAAGATAGAGAGCGAGAGAGAGAGAGTGAGAGAGAGAGAGAGTGTGTGCACGTCTCACTTTTTTCTGTCCCTGATTTTGGAGGAAGAGAAGTTTGAGAAACACGCAGGAGGTGTGATATCTCCAGTTCTCTTTGCTTCTCAGCATCATTAGTCTTAAAGGAGCAGGGAGTCATTAAAGGGAATGAGAGAGATTGATCAGGCAGACCACTTAACATCTTGGACTGAGAAAAGAAAGAAGTATATGCTACAAATCACGTCTTTCAGAACATAGGCCTCAGTTCTTCTGTCTCGAAGTTATGATTCATGTCCTGTGGAACTTCTTTGACCCCTGCCGAGGACTCTGCTATCTGAAATAATAAGGAATGATGGCTGCCGCAAACACATACTTTTAAGGACACTAATGGAAAATAGCCTTGAGACTTGAGATGAAGTCCCTGTGTGCTCAGAAGCCTTCCACAGACGTGAAGGCCTATCCTTTCTCACATGGCACAATCATTTCTCCCGTTTCCTTGGCGCATTCTTTCATTGTTGAGTCACAAAGAATTTTTTTTGTCGTGAGACTGAGGAAAATATTAGCTACTCGACAAATGTCAATCCGAAAGAGACCTGAATGTTCACTGTATTTTCTTTTCAGGCTACGACTTCTGTGCTGAAGGAGTAATTTGTGGGGATAATTCCGTGTGTAAGAATCGCGACACCAAAGCCGAGTGTGAATGCAGGAGCGGCTTCGCCTCCATCCATGGGGACTCCACGTACTGTGAAGGTAAGACGAGTGGAACTTCTTAATATTCATCCTATGGAGTCCGGGTTACGTGACGTTTCCGTTGGCTGCAGTAAAGTTGTAATCATTTTCTCGTGGTACTCTTTATTGGATTTGCACACACAGTCACACAAATCTAATCGTTTTATACGCTTTGACAGCACAGCGTAGATTAATCTAGTTAAGAGTAAATAAGGAACTTGTGTAGTCGAGGTAAAATTTGCAAGCCATGGATATTGAAATATTAATAGTGCTTATACCTTGACTTGGATCTATCAGTCATTTTTAATACTGAAAGGCTGTCTGAAGCTCCATGGCAAATAAAAGGAAATGCACGGTTGAGCCATCATATCATTAATTTCATTAATTTTAATTGTTTAACTTTTATTGCTTATGTATGCTCAGCTTGTGATTTTCAAGTGTGCTCCTTTAAAGAGACAGTCTTATTGATATTATCAGCATACATCTGAAAAAGGTGCTGTGAGGACAAGATGAATATTATCAGATTTCCCTGAGAGTCCCTCTGAAGGGAGCTCCAGGTTAAAATGTGCTCTAGCAGGCTTTAAGGGTTTTAACGTGCAATGGTCTCCCACAAATGTAATGGCCCGTAGATTGAGTGCTCCTGGAGGCCTCCAGTAATATTGGTCATTGAGCACGGCATTGATGTTGAACAGGGCAAAAGAGAAAAGGTGGCTATATATGCAATAAATGTTACATTCTTTATTTCATTTCCATGTCCTATTCACATCCTATTGTGCTTGGTTATGTGGTGCACCTGAGGTATTTGGCCTTTTATGGGGTCTACACTTCCATTTCCAATCATCCAATCATCTTCTGGCTCCTTTTTCAATGCAGTGGAACACATAGCTATTATTTCACGAAGATAATTGGTTATGAAAATGAAAAATGTCCTTGGGTAAATATATACCGGTATTTTAATTAAACCAAGGTTTACATTTGTTACCAAGCACAGTCCCACACCAGACTTGAACTCACAACCTTGGGCATGGCAGGAAATACATAGGTGCTAGCGTATGTCGCTAGCACGTCCCTTAAGATGTCTGGGTGTGAAGTTTACTCACTGCACAGCACTGTTCCTGCTGTCTACTGATACACATTCAGAATACCCCAGTGCTGCACACCACAGCTCTGTCATTATTGCTGCTTATATTTCCCAGTAAAGCTTGCTCATTGGTAGACGGGCAACATACTGTTTTATTTCATTTCCATGTCCTATTCACATCCTATTGTGCTTGGTTATGTGGTGCACCTGAGGTATTTGGCCTTTTATGGGGTCTACACTTCCATTTCCAATCATCCAATCATCTTCTGGCTCCTTTTTCAATGCAGTGGAACACATAGCTATTATTTCACGAAGATAATTGGTTATGAAAATGAAAAATGTCCTTGGGTAAATATATACCGGGTATTTTAATTAAACCAAGGTTTACATTTGTTACCAAGCACAGTCCCACACCAGACTTGAACTCACAACCTTGGGCATGGCAGGAAATACATAGGTGCTAGCGTATGTCGCTAGCACGTCCCTTAAGATGTCTGGGTGTGAAGTTTACTCACTGCACAGCACTGTTCCTGCTGTCTACTGATACACATTCAGAATACCCCAGTGCTGCACACCACAGCTCTGTCATTATTGCTGCTTATATTTCCCAGTAAAGCTTGCTCATTGGTAGACGGGCAACATACTGTTTTTTCCCCTGACAGTTATGCCTTATTGCTCTCATGACCTCAGACAGTCGCTCACAGATACTGAGGTCAAATTGTCGCTCAAAGCTGGCTGGAGTTGATCTTGCATGATTGATGTTCTTCTGCATCATTTTGGATGTGGCCATCTACGTGCTGTACAAATCTAGGTGGGGTTCAGCAATGCTAGTGCTAGCTGCTCTGTTGGCTGAACTGCAGCACATGTAGTGCCTCTCATGGCAGGGACTTCCTGCTGCATCCCCCCCCCCCATGCAGCAACCCCTCGCTGATCCTGGGGAGACGCTGTCTAATCCTGCACGCAGTCACCGCGGCCACTGATGGCTCGTGTCAACACCCTTCAAAGGGATCCCAGACAAGGCACAGCGTCCACGCGTGTTAAGCTTCACCGACAGCCGAGACAGGTGTATCAAGATAGAGGCAACAGCCCATGAATGTTTCCCCTCCCTTTCATGAAAAAAATAAATAAAAAATAACACAAAAAAGCAGAGATAAGAAACCCTTGGCATATCCTCTCCATATTACTTTCCCCTCTGCTCCGGGGACGTCACCTGGACATGTGTCCTGCGCGCTACTACCTGAGCTTGGAGTTGTTTAGCATATATCCCTGCGAGCCTTCAACAGCATCACACCTGCAGAGCGAGCCCAAAAACGTCCCTGGCTCGGCTTAACGGAGCAGCCCAATCCAATTACTTTGGGCTAGTCCACAGGTGGATTTACCTGCCGCCTCAGGCCCCTCACAGGGGGACATGCCTTTTTCACAGGAGCTTGATTAGCCACACTGACACTGCATCAGGAAACAAAACTAAGGGATTACCGAGCCTCTTTTGCTACGGGGTCTTCAGATGAACAAGAGACGCCGAGGCCCAGCAGCGCCCTGGCATTCGCTATCGGTTTTCATACGAGCGCTGGAATGAGACAAGCTGAATCTAATTTACACAGTCTGGCATGATGGGTCAAAAATGGATTGCGTTCTTGGGGGCTATGTGCTCTGTTTATGCGTCCACAAAAGCCAACATTTTACAGTGCCTTTTAATGTGTACTTAAGTGTCATTTGAAAAAGCATAAGCTGAATTTATAATACCCATCGCCTTTAATGGCAAACAGAGCACTTGCCAAAAGCTGTTATCTCATGGGGTTTGCACTGGAGGAAAGTAGCCATTATTTCCATAAAACCTCATTCTCATCATGCTTTTGTGTCCTTGGAGTCATGATACTTAGAGAAGAGGTTATGTCGGTATGTCACTTTTGGCAGTAGTTACCATAATTCTTTTGTGAAAGTGGGTGTGCTACTCTTTTCTAATGCTGTTCTGGATGCTAATTCTGATCAAACTTGCTTTAGAGACGCCATATTCCCTAGGCTCTTTTACAGTGCTTTTCAGTCTTCTCTAATGTGGTACGGTCTGTGATAGGTCGTAAAGGCTTCACTTTGCCAATTTGAAATTAAAATGATGATGCAAGTTGCAGTTTGGGTTGCATAATGGAGCGCAAGTATGAAACACAATAACTGTTTGTCAAAGAACATAAGACACTGGAAATCGCTTCCCATATTCAATGTTCATTTTCTCTGTATGCCAAGTGACTCGTAGTTGGACTACCATATCACTATACTGTTAAGTGTATGAGTCATCATTATCTATTGATGACCTGTATAGCCTAATGCAAATGCACAGTCTAGCACAGAAAGTGCTGATACAGAGGTGGCCTAAATATAAGAAGAAGACTCAATAAGACTTAAGAATGTGCCGTGTGTTGATCTACATCTGTAAAACACTTGGAAGATTTTGCATTTGATTGTTGAATCTGCAGTTGTGTTTCTGATCAAAATCCCCCTGTCTGTGTCCTCACTTCACAGTAAAGTTGCAGGGTCAGGACGACTCATTACGACCATTTCTTTGAACTCATCTTAACTCTCTTCATGTTCTAATTGGCCCAATCAGTCAGGACCCTAATGAGATCTTCCATCATGAGAAAGAGAGGACAGAGAGCATGTGGTCATCACTCATTCGCTCTTCAGATTAACTAGATCTTGGCTCCATGCACTCCCACTGCACATTTCATAAGCGCTCAGCTGAAACTCAGGGAAAAGCCTATTTCCTGGTATTATTGGACGAAATTGCCCGATTACAGAGTGCCTCTGAAAGGTTGGAACTGCATATTGTTGAAGAAAACAAAAAAGGAAACTGATGTTAATAAAGACAAAAGAGAAAGTTATGAGATGGTCGTTACATGGCGAAGAAAAATAAGCATGAGAGATTAAAAATGTTAAATGGAAAGACATGTTAAAAGAAATGAAGGATAACCGTAGCTTGTTTTTGCATAAAACCACTGTGTTTTAAACCTTTTCAGCCAGATTTTCTTTGGTCGTGCTATCTAGATGGTTGGCAGTGCCTTCACGTGCATCTAGTCATGTTTGTGCTAGTGCATTCTCATATGCGATTGTGTGTCTATAGTTAGGCGCCTGCTGTTTCCCTACCAACTGTGTGTGCATATCAGTGTTGCAGAGGCTTACTGAGGAGGCTCAGCTCACTGTGCTGCATGCATGTCATATTTCAGTGGTGACAATTAAGTCTGGCAGTCTCCTCTGAGGCCAGCTGCTGCAACAGTAGTGATTTAATGTCTCACAAGAACTAAGACAAATTGTGGCATTACAGTGCCAAAGTAAAGAGTAAATCACTGTTCAGACCATGCCAATATTTTAAGGTCTTTCTTTTCCCCCTTAAACAGCTCTTTATGTGTGTAGGCAAGGGATGATTAAAAGAGCCACTGTATTTCTACCATCCCTCAGTCCTCTCAGGCTCCGTACAAAAAAAACTGTCATGCTCTGGCTAATACTTGATGCCCACACGCAAGCAAGGCTCACAGCGTTGTCAAGGAAGAGCTGAGTAAATCCCATAACTAGACGGAGCATTTTATAAGTAAGCTTTTATTTTCTGCGAAACATTTATTTGGATGTCAAGCGCAAGCAACGGAGCTGGCTTTTTGCCTTGTGAAGTAGCTTTTACAGCTGGTCTGTGCTGTGGAGATACTGTATGTGGATCTCACTGCAGTATATTCTCATGCCTTCCATCCCCTGCATAAGCCTTTGAGGGGAGAGGATGCATTGTGGACGCTTTACGCATTCAGGTCTCACAAGATATCAACCTGGTTTTGGCCAAATGTGCATTGATTTACACTGGCTTTAGCCCATCTAAGCTGTGAGCACAGCTCTGTGATCATTCATAATTTAGTGGGGTTTTTTTGTTGTTTTTTTTTGCCAGCACTGCAATCTTGAGGTGGGAAAGTAATGGGTAGAAAGTCAGTGTCCATTCCTTGGGAGATGCTTCATTGCAGTCTCGGGATGGTGATAAGGGCAAGCAGTGTGCTGAGCTGTTGTATTACAAACAGTAGAAGCAGGGATTGCGTTTGAGCATAGCCTTGGCACGTTCCCCTTTCCAAAAGCTGTAAATATTCAACTTGACCTTGACATGACCTGGGGCAATCTATTTCATCTCAGATCGCCACAATTACTGAGAATTTGTTCTAACCGTGACCTGCCGGAGACTGGACTCAATCCAGATGGGTTTTTAAAAAAAGAAGACTTTTTGTCTTCATAAGCGTAATGGGTAAATCACTAAATGTCAGGCGGAAGTGGTGGGATTGATTCCCCAAGGGCTTCAGAAGTCTGGCCATCTCATGTGAGCATTGTGTGGCTGTCTTTCCCTGGCACACCAGTGAAAGGCCGCTCTATTGTATTGTTATTCTACAAAGTATGTTGTCATGGGGATATTTAAATCACCCATGTAACCAAAGGAGATTATATACCAGAAGCTGAAAGCAGAATGGCAAAATATTGTGTATGTCAGCCATGTCAACATGTTACTATTAACAGTAATGATAGGGTGTAAAGGTATAATGAGCGACATGATCACTACAATGTTGAAACAGAGTCATTAAACTCATTATCCTGTCCCTGTTGACATGACAAATACCTTTAGCCGGGGCTGTATGACTTGAGCCTTAAATTACCTTTAAACCTTCAGTAGAAAATGCAGAGCTCTTTATTATATCTGTGTCGAGGGGAGTTTTAATCATTGAATTATACAATGGTTTCATGAGTCAATGTTGCATTGAATTTATTTTAATCCATTTAGATTCCATGATCCTCATTCCCATCCCCATCTTCAAGGCGATCAATTTAAGATGAAATTAGATCTCTGGTTTATAATTTGGGTCATAATGAAGCAAGCATATATTACTATTATACATTCTTGCCTCAGAAGAAATATTTCTTTTCATTGCATTAGATTGATCTTGATTGGTGCTTTGCAAATATAGTTATGTTGACTTTGTCTATATAATTAGTTATGACATGCATTGTAATTACACCCTCCTGTCAATTGGCCAGATTAGTCCTACAGAAACACTTCCTGATATATTTTAGGAAACCACTCATTTCCACTTGCTGGAGGGGGGAAGTGAGATGCTACTCAAAAAAAACAAAAAACATAAATTATATTTTAAATCCATATTGAGTTTTGGGTGTTCAAGCATCCAAATGTGGATTTCGGCTGCGTGGTGATTGGCAGAAGGTTAACCAGTTTCTTATCTGCAGGGCACACGGACGTAGTACTCATGCAAGGGACTGTCACACCCTCCCTCGAGGGAGTCAGCTGTGTCCACCAAGGCCTCAGCGAGGATCTCTATCTGGCTATTAATCGCCAGGAAAACAATGCGTGGCCTGTCTTCCTTCTGCTAATGCCTAAATGCAATTCCCTTATCGCGGGCAGCACCTCAAAGAGCCAGGCCACAGGACAGCCAAGGTCAGCGCTGCCGCTCGCCTCGCCTCGTCCCCCTGACCCTGACAGATTAATTCACCTGACTCATAAAGCATCAGCACTGGGGGGGAGTCACAGACATCAGGACAGCCGTCCGATCGCTTAAAAGGGATACAGTGGCTTTGCGAAGGAGAAGAAAAAACAGTAACATAAACCAACATGCTTCAAGTAAACACCACAGTTTTTAAGAGCCTGACTGAAAAGTGCCTGCATCTTCTGATTGCATAAGTGTGTGTGTGTGTGTGTGTATGGGAGAGTGTTTTCTTCTTGTGCTTGTTGTCAAGAACATGCTGATCCTCTTGCCAGTTTACTTGATTTACATAAAGCTTTTTTGATATTGGTTTTAATCCACCTTCAAGCCTATCGTCGACAATCAAGCATGGGAGTGGATTGCCAGCCTTCGCCTGTCTCTTTGATTCCTCCATTTTGAGGAGGATTTGGGACGGGGGCTGAGTGCGCCTCTGATGTGCTCGCCGCCACTCCCCCTCTCTCGGAGAGGAGGGCTTTGTGGAGACTCGGCTCCAGGCCCTTGAGTGCTGGAGCGCCGGCTGGCCTGGACATGGAGCTGCATGCATCCCCTCCCTTCCTCAATATCATTAGCTGCCTATTCAACGGGATTCAAACACATGTTTCATCTCTCTCATGATGTTGAGATTGTTTTGACATCTATGTTCTCTCCAACCCTCTCAAATCCAAATTCAAAAAGAGCTTTGTTGGCGTGGCGGTAATGCATGAAACTGTTATTAAAAGCACTGAGTATGAAAAAAAAAGAGATTTCTCGCAGCAGACTGGTGATTTGTGCCTGGGAAGTGTGTGGAGTTGAAGATGATGAAAGCTCAGGGTTTAGTTACATATTGTACTTTCTAACGTTGAGTGGAGTGCCCCTTTGGAGCGATGTAGTTCTCTCCAGTGTGTAGGCGTAACAATACTCAAAGGAACATGTTGGCAAGCTGTACTGCCAAAGTGGGTTGGCTGTATTCTAAATGCAGTCATTAACTCTTCCCCCATCGTGAGACTGTTGTTTTCCATGTAGCACAGTATTATCTAATCTAGGGATTTTTGGGGATTTTCCCCTGTTGTCCTATCTTGAACTCTTAGGTTTTGTATTTTGCAACTGAAATCAATATATACAGTTGACACTGACTACACAAATACTATGTGTGTGTGTGTGTGTGTGTGTGTGTGTGTGTGTGTGTGTGTGTGTCTGAATGAAAAATAGTGTAATGGCATTTGAGTGGGCATTAGTTGGTCCCAGGTGACACCTACAGCATCTGGCAACCTTAGCAAATGTACGCAATACAGCACAGTACTTTTACTGTTTTATTTCTGTCTTGTTAACTTTTTTGGATTGTGTTAGTATTCTATGGAACACATATATACTATACAATGTTAAAGGCTGTCAATAAAATCAGTAAAACAATGTGTCCTTAGAAACTGAGATGAGCGCTAATGGCTTAGCGACCGGTGTTAAAATGAAGCACAAGCTGTGCGTGTGCTTCCATCACCATTTTTTTTTGCTGCAGAGCCAGTTGACTGAGGAGGAAAGAATGGCACTTGTCATCTGCCCACTCCTCAGAGACCTGCCTCTTTCTTTCTTAAGCTCTGAATTTAAAATCTTCCTAAATGTTTAATTTCCCCAGCTGGATTCACCTTGAACCCAGCCAAGGAACCCTGAGCTGAAATTGGGCATATCAAAAAGTGCAGTTGAGATCTCAGCTCCGCACAGAGATAGGTCTCTACAACCTTCTGCAGACCCCATGGAACGCTCGCTTTAAAAAATGTAGATATGCTGTTGTAAATAGAGACATGAGGGCTGTTGCATAATCCAAGAGCTCTGCTCCAGCCTGGTAGCTTATTGCAAGCTTGCCCTGACATAGCTACTGCAATGAGAAACCACAGTTCCCGTGGAGGTGGTGAAATTTTAATACTTCTAGGCTTCCAGGTGTTGGATCCTGTGCGGACTCCTGTAGGAATTGTTCCACAGGGAGCCGAACGGAGGAAGGAAGGTAGAGACAGAAAAAGAGAGAAAGACCTTAGTGACAGAGAGCTCATTTCCGCCTCGACACTATATCCTGAATTTGTGTCCATAAAAACTAAAAGAGGATAAATGATTCACAGGTTAGGCCTGCTCGCTGCTCTATCCCCTCTCCTTCACTGATGTGCCACGAGTGCTGCCATACTTCCAGTGCGAGAGAGAGGAGAGAAGCTATGGCTCTAGGGGCATGCTAGTCTCCCCAGGTAACCAGCCAACCGGTTTCCACGGTTCCCGTGTCAGGCTCGGGAGCTCATTTCTTCCTATGTGACAATCGCATATGAAAAATGTCTCTCCTGTTTTTTCCGCGGAAAGACAGAATAATTGTGAGCTGGTTCTCTCATATCACACTGTGCTGCTTGCAGAAGTATCTTAGTGCGCCCCACACCAGCAGAAATGCATATGTTTTTCTGCACTGCTTGTTACTGCATTATTGATGGAGGCTGTGTAGTGTTTGTTGTGTAGTCTGTTGCTGTCTGCCTACTTGTAAAGCAGATTGTTAGATTAAAGAGTTTTTTGGTTTCATCAGAAAGAAACAAATGTCCAGAGAATTAAATTGTGCTGTGGTGAATCTTTTTGTGTTTGTATTCTGTGTCCAACACTGAGTCAAAACAGTTGACTGTTGTGATGGAAGACACACTGTGGTTAGAAATGGTTATTAATACTTAACCTTAATTGTAGTATTATGCGGATATTTTCCAATGGCCTTTACAAAACTAGGCATTAGAAGGCATTAGGAATTCACTGGATGTGGGGCTCTGGATTAGGGAATGAAAGGCTACAATCCAAGCCTTTGTGATACTCTTAATATGCTCTCAGTATGAAATAATGCTAACTGAGATGACTAAGATGATGGAGTGCTAATGAACCATTCAGCAAGGGCAATGGAAATGGAGATGCACCAGAAACAATTGCTGTCATCATGTTTTGTTTGTGGGAAGGAGTTGGGGGGGAGGAAGACCGAACACTGAACTGTAAATATCCTACTGGTGAGTGCCTTTCTGCTCATGGGGGGTTTCAGATAAAACGGTATAAAAGAACAGCACGAGTTAGGAAGCTGAAACAGCCTTAAAGGAAGGGCTGGGGAAGGGAAAAGCACGCCCCAGTTTCAATCCACAAGAGGCGACCATGGTGCATTTTATTTGAAAACAATGAAAGGGGACCAAATTAGACTGCAAGCCAGAGTGCAAACCTCCAGCAATCAATAACATGCCTGGGATGGCTGGGTACCTGTGATAGAATGGTTTCAAGGAAAGCAGATCGCCGTAATCCTCAGGAAGATTTATTTTTTTAATCGAAGGAAATGGTACATCAAAGACAACAAAGGCCACAAGAATCCCATGCAAGTTAAAAGACGGCAATCCGCTCAGAAAAGCATCAGGGATAATGAAGTGGAGGTCCAGGAAAAAGGGGAGGAGGAAAACGTCTTACGTGGTCCTGTACACCACTGCATTTAGGATTAATACCCTATTTTGGTGCCATATGATACGTTTTAGCATGCTAGCGACAGGAGGTGATTCCATTTGGACATCCAATCCAGATGTGAGGCAGTGAAGCGGAAATCCGTGTGGATTTCACTGCATGGCACATGGTTCCACACGGCCCCTTTGTCAGCTGGTTCATTAAGAACCTTTTATTGAATACATCAGCTGGATCAACCTAGACGCCGCACTGGGGCTCTGTTGCATTGTCACATAGAGGTTCCTTGAGCTATGACAGTGATCATTATATGCTCTGAGACTCTGTGTGTTTGTGTGTGTGTGTGTGTGTGTGTGTGTGTGTGTGTGTGTGTGTGTGTGTGTGTGTGTGTGTGTGTGTGTGTGTGTGTGTGTGTGTGTGTGTGTGTGTGTGTGTGTGTGTGTGTGCGTTTGTGTGTGTGTGTGTGTGTGTGCAAAAGACACAAAAGAGCATAAAGGGAAAGAAAGGAATATAGACAGACATGCAACACAGAAATGAAGAACAGAAAGGAAAAAGAGCGAAAGGCAAGGAAAGGATCAAACACCGCAGTCGATAGCGAGAGCGTCACGAGCTTGAGGCCACAATCAATCCTCCGCTGGATTCTCTCCTCTCCTCTGCACTCATTTTGCTGTTTTGTTGAAACAATGTTGTTGAGATCCAGATATTGTTTTTATTGTTGTTGACCTCAGGAGTCCACAGTGAGATTTGTGTCATGCATTGTCGCACCCCTCTTTCAAAGGTGAGCCGAATGATCAGTGTGAGCTCTTTATTGTCTGTTGAAGGCGACGGGGCTCTCCACCACTTTAGAAGCTTCTAATAAGCTTTCTTTAGATCTTGTCAGTTTCATTCAGTCAGATAAACGCATGTAGCCTGTGCTCTGTCCCGGTTTTACCTGAATACTGTGGGTTTTCTCAGCTTATTCAGGCGTCAATGTTGGGCTGAAAACAGCCCAGCAGCCCCCTTTATCCACTTGGCTTTGACTGTTGCTGTTTTTCTGCCTGAGCCGCCTATGAAATAACCACCTTTCCTGAGGGCCAGTCCTGGACCTCCGTGTAAGCTGTGTGATGAGAAGGTGTACGTTATTAGTGCACACCGAGGATCAGTCGGTCTTCGACAAGTGTCCTCCCAACCTCTCTCCCCGCTTCATCAGATATTTATGAGTACTTTAATAGTTCCTTCCACTCTCTGTTATCCGAGGTGAGCGCTGTCATGCTGCATTATGTTGAGTTGTGTGCCTTTTCTTTCATAATAATCTCAGATGGCACCGACTCACGTGGATGTCTTTATTTATATTCAATTAGGTGTCTCTGAATAATGAATTGGCTAACATGCAAAGATTTGCAAAAGACCTCCTTTGCTTCTCAGCTTTCATTGAACTTCCGAATGAAATATCTGGTAGTTCTATAGATCTGCATTTTTCTTATTACATTACTACACCATTTAGTACTGAGTAACACACTGCTTGTCTATGCGTGTTTGCACATCAATACTGTTTCAGAATCCTAGCACTTAGCTAGTTTATGTTGCTACAAAAGATATAATTGTGCTGCTTCTCCTTTTTACTCAAAATAGTATGCTGTTCTTAGCAATGAATGCTCACTTTCACAAGGAGGGTGAAATTAAAGTGTGACCAAATGTATAAAATTAGAGGTTTCTTATTTAAGTTGAAGTCTGAAATAGAAAGGAGGCCTGTTTGTTCTATGATTGACACTGCAGGAACATCAAGAGGAGCAGACCCACAGGCGTAGTTAGGATTAGCCTTTAAAACATCCTTTTTCTCCTCACTCTCATTTTCTCAGCGTGTTTGTGTGTGTGTGTGTGTGTGTGTGTGTGTGTGTGTGTGTGTGTGTGCGTGTGTGCGTGCGCGTGTGTGTGTGGTGCAGATAGACTGCCGTCGCAAATGGGTTTTTGCCACCACCGGTGAAAGATGGATCCACAAACGCAGAGTAAATGAGGTGATCTCCATCATGAAATAGAGCAATAAGTCTGAAGTGTGTGGAGAATGATGTCTCCGCTCTGCTGTACTGAGACCTTATTCATCAAGGCCTGAGAATGATGGAACATGGCCGCATACAGCCCTTTGCATAGCCTTCAGCACAGGAGAGGATAGCCTGCCAGCCATCTCTCTGTCAGGTCCCTGTAAGAACGCAGCTACAATCATCCAGTTCCAATTATTTTACTCATCACAATATACCACTAGAGCAGACACCAGGCCGTGTATCTGTGGTGGATGTGACCGTAAGCACTAGATTTGTAAATGTTCTTAATAAGAGTTGCAAAAACACCATAGATATCAATAGACATCGATTTGTTTGGGATTGTCATCATCATGACGTTCCATTATATGTTAAAATCAAAGAATTCCACACACTCACACTCCCCAGTCATCTGGCTATCTCCAGCGGAATACCCTGATGTCATTCTGATCATTTCCTGTTTGACAGAGTTGCTGCTACCTGCCGTGCAGTCTAGCCCTGGACCACTGCTAATGGCTTTCGGTACTAAAGTATCTTAGTGACTGCGCTCACTACAACTGCCTTTAACATTATATCGACTCTGGTAATACTCCCCTACCTGAATTCTCTATCTATTCTCTGTCATTACCCACTGAGTGGCCAGCTAACTGTTTCTATATACCTGGAAAGGACATCAAATCAAACCTTTTAAGGAAAGATTTTAATATCCACATGGACAATGGAATTAATAGCTTTGCAATTGCATGACTCTATTTGGTTTCCCCAACATGTAAACATGCCAACTCATTACCACAACCACATCATTGACCTTGTATCAACATATGGCTTAGAAATTGACCACCCTATAGTTTTACCTCAAAATACTGCCCTTTCAGATCATCACCCAATTACATTCAACATGTAATTAGAACTCTGCTCAGCATTGCAATTAACCCACTTCTAAGACTACAACAGAACTCCTGTCAATACTACCAGCCGCACTTGCCTCAGCTCTTACTCCTGGCACTGAAAGTGTCGTTAGTACATCCCCACCTCATATCGACCTACTAACAGATGGCGACACAAAGTGTGCTTTGCTCAACCCTTGACACTGTTGTACCACTGAAAACAACAGAAAAGACTTGCCCCATGGTACACTGACCAGACTCCTGCACGTAATCAAATTGCTCGGGAACTAAAAAAAAGGTATTTTACCTGGCATGGAAGGATAATCATGGAAAGAGCACTTTCTGATACGAAATCAGCTTACTGTTCTTCATTGATTGAAAACCCATTTATAGGATAACAAAAAAAACACAATACAATCGAACATTCTGTTTATACGACCTGTAGCAGTAACAAATTCATGAACTTTTTCAATAACAAAACTTTAACAATAAGAGAAGAAATTCACCCTCCATGACCCTATAGCCCTTCCAGGATGCACTATGACTAGACTAGAATCCTTCACACCCATTGACCACCCTGAGCTCAATTCCCTTAAGTCATCATCTTAATCCTCAACGTGCCTACTAGACCCTATCCCTAAAAAACGACTGGTTCTTCTAGGCCTTAGTACTGCACACGACACCAAAGATCATCATATTTTGCAACAGAGGCTTGAACAACATGTTGGCATCAAAGGCTGTGCCCTCTCCTGGTTTAGGCCTTACCTTTCTGATCGTCATTAATTTGTTTGTGTCCATAATAAGTCATCTAATCACACCATAAGTTATGGTGTTCCCCAAAGCTCTGTACTTGGACCCTTGCTATTGTCCTTGTACAAGCTATCCTTAGGTACATGGCATTAACTTTCATTGCTATGCTGATGACACCCAACTTTACCTATCCATGAAACGTGATGAAATTGTACAGCTAGCCAAGATAGAAGCCTGCCTGCAAGATGTAAAAGCTTGAATGACTAACAACTTCCCGCTCCTCAACTCAGATTATGCTTGTAGGCCCAAAAGTGTAATTACCAACCAAGACCTCCAACTTCACTCACACATTAAACAGATCTTAAAGACATAATTTTTTTCATCTACGCAATATTGACAAAATCAGAAAAGTCCTAAAAACGTATCCATGCTTTATGTTGCGACTAAACTACTGCAATGCTCTCCTGTCCGGATGTAGCAACAACTCAATAGAGCCTCCAACTTATACAGAATGCTGCTGCTCGCACACTTACTAGAACAAAAAAATATGAACATATCTCACCGGAATTTGCCTCTCTGCACTGGCTCCCTGTTGATTTCAAAGTATTCCTAACATACAAAGCCCTAAATGGTTTAGCTCCAAATAACCTCAAGGAATTAGTTGTCCCCTATTGCCCACCGAGAGCACTTTGTTCCCAGAGTGCAGGTCTCCTTGTAATTCCAAGATTAATAAAATGCACAATAGGAGGCAGAGCCTTATGCTATCAAGCCCCTCTCCTAGGGAATAATCTTCCTGCTTCCATTTGAGATGCAGACACCCTTTCCATATTCAGATCAAGTCTAAAGCCATTCCTCTTTAGTGCATCCCATAGTCATTAATAATGCATCAAAAACCCGTCACCTGTCGCAACGCTCTTAACTTCTTCTTGTTAGCCATGTTGTTGTGTTTAGCAGGAGTGAGCTACAGACAGCGCATGTTGTGCTGTGAAGGAGGGCCTTAATGGATCACAGGTACAGCATGTGGCTCTTGTTGCGGCAGTTGCCAGCTAGTTGTGCACTGCTATTGTATCCTACCACCCTTACTATGCATGTATAACTAAAAAAACACCTAGACAGCAAACCTAACTAAACATAACTCATCACAACTAAACACATACAATTCCCAACATCAATAAAACTGGGCTACAGACACAGTTGTACTGTAAAGGAACATTTTTATGGATCCAATTGTTCCTCATCACCATATCCATTAAGCACATTTACGCATATTGGCATTGAACTCTAAACCTTTCACTTGGTCTGTTGACCACTAAGCTGGTCTACAATACTTAAATGCTCTCTCCCCATCTTATCCTCTATCACCGTGTTATTTTTGTATTTTATTGTGTACATTTATCACATGTATGCTGTTTACATTTACCCTTCTTTTTCTATCTCTACCCGGCTGGCTTCAAGTAGATGGGCCCCCCCTTATGTGCCGCAGTTCTGCTTAAGGTTTCTTCCCGATTAACAGGGAGTTTTTCCTTGCCCCTGTTGCCATTGTGCCAGCTCTAAGGGTGTTCAGGCCCTGGGCGCTGGTAAGCGCCTTGACAATTTTATTGTTTTGACGCTATATAAATACAATAAAATTCAATTCAATTAAATTCAATTTAATCTTGATTCAAGCATGTTCTGTAGCACTGATAGCCATGCTGAAAATAAACATGAATGGCCAGTGGCAACTGTGCAATCTCTCGCCTAATGGCTTCAGCAGCCTCCTTTTGACAGGCAACACAGATGTATATTACATGCTGAAGGCGAGACAAGGGAGAATCTTTTGACAGCGCTCATTCGCTCCCCGCAACCAGTGTAGTTGCAAAATAATGCCTGCAAGGCTTCTATCAACCTGAATTGTTTGAGGTCCTCTACCAGCCCTAGCACTAAGATGGTCTTCATTTTGTAACTGTTTCAATTACATAATTGATGTTTTCACTAAGGGTGTCAGGAAAGACAAAAGGAGAGAGAGAGGGGGAATGAGAAAGAGAGATAGAAGGGGGGTGGGGTGAGTGACAATGACTCTTAAGTGCTCTTTTCCACAGAGAAACAGCGGGTAATGGTGGGAGGGATCAAATTAGATCACGAGAAAAATAGTATCATCTGAAGCCTGCCTCAGACACCATTCAAAATCAGTCTTCCATGGAGGAAAGTCTCATAATGTGATTTTAAATATTCAGGAGCAGAAACATAATCTAATAGATAATGATTCAGTAATTACAGTAGCACCATACTTACACTTCATCACAGTAGCTCAAATGGGTCTGATGGTGAGGAAAATGTCAATTTGGCTGCTTTTTCCCTTAGAGAATCTCTCACTGTTTCAGGGGGGGGGGGGCATAATTTAATTGATAGCACTGCTTTCTCTGTGGGAGAGAGGCAATCTTTCGTTCCCTCTCTCAGTTTCACTTTTACCCTCTTGATTGTGTGACTGTGCGTCTGTGTGTGTGTGAGACACTGTGTGTGTGTGTGTGTGTACTCCCAAGTGTCTTCTCCCCTCACTGTTTGTAAAAGTGAGCAGACCTCCCCCTCATTAATCTCTGTCTGATTCCCCTGTACTCTTTGTCCTTGTGTAGGGATATAGGCCATAGGGGTGGTGTGCTTCTAGCATTGACGATGGATTTTGGTCTGCACTCCCACATTTCCTTTCCCCTCGTCTCCACTCCACTCAACTCCTCCTCCTCTCTCTCTCCCCTCACTTTTGTAAAAAGGTGCTAAATGGCAGCTTCTCCATCCAGTCAAATACACAGGGCCATGCATCAACCGGTGTTTGTCGAATCACACTGTGAGTGACATGTAATTTCCCTCTGGCTGGATGGACTGAATGTTATCAGTGCTTGGCATTGAGCACCACTCCTTTAATTGCACTTAATATTTAAGAGGTTTGACAGATTGCAATACGGCCTGCGCTTTTGCAGTTTGGCCCCGTGATGAATTAAATTATATTCAAGTCATTTTCCTGCATGTCCTTCCGAGGCTCCTCAATGTCGTCCACCACTGGCTCACGGATTCTCTATCAGTTACATGGTCAGCTTGTGTGTTGCCAGAAGATAGTGTTCTGAAATTACCAGGAGGAGAACAAGATCAGATCAGTGTCAATCAGGGAAGAGACCAAGAGAGAGAGAGAGAGAGAGAGAGAGAGAGAGAGAGAGAGAGCAGGGAGAGAATAGTGCCCACTGGGTCACTAATCATTGCAGATGCATTGGCCTGGACAGAATGCAGATGTACATTATGAGCACTATAATTTTAGGCCCAAGACAGGAGTTTTAATAGTTTTAATAGTTGAACAGGAAATGGCTGTAATTTGCATCATTTCAAGCATCCCAATGATTACTTCTTCTGACAGATCACCAAAAATATTTGCCATTTTATCAGCATTCCATTAGACTCTGGCTGATAAGTGGACACAATGATAGAAGGCTTTCTTAAAGGTATTTGTCATTTTGACAGGGGGAGGCATTGTTTGTCTGTCAGGCTCCCTGAAACAACATCTATTTTAATTTGGCTCTTACTTGAATTCACACGAACACGATGATGAGAATGATTAAGCAGTCAATCATTTTTCACATTTAGGGTAAAAAACAATATGACAGTATATGTAGTGCTGTGGATTGGATTATGGTGTTTAAATTGAGAATACTGGAAAGAACATGTATTTGGCTCTTACTTGAATTCACACGAACACGATGATGAGAATGATGAAGCAGTCAATCATTTTTCACATTTAGGGTAAAAAACAATATGACAGTATATGTAGTGCTGTGGATTGGATTATGGTGTTTAAATTGAGAATACTGGAAAGAACATGCCGGAAACATATTGCTAGACTCGATATAGCTAGATTCTGATAATCCATCAGACAGTGCTTTGTGCTGTATGAGCACACACAAAATGACAGCAGTGTTTTGCAGCTATGGGAAAGAGAGCTACAGTGATACAGCCAAAGAACTTAAAGTTCCCCAATCTGTCAGTGCTGTGGCGAGTGGAGTGCCTTGCTAGGCATGACTGTCGCACTCTGGGCTGCGGCTGCATGCTGAAGCATGGATTTGAGCTCTGCCCATCTCCCCTCTCTCCTCGCCTCTCCTCTCTTCCAGCTGCTCTTTGCTCAAGCGAAACTCAAAGGGCCCTGCTTTAATTAGAGGGTTTGTTTAATTAAAGGGAAACTGTTTGATGTGTGCGCGCCATTTGCATTTGCTGTCCCAAAAGCCCGAGCGACCAGCGGAGAGATGTTGAGGGTGCTCCTTTGCTCCCTGCTCCGGCTTTGCCCTTTATGTGTCACAACACTACACGGCCATCTGCTTCCCCTCTCCAACTCCACCCCAGCCAAACGCACACACACAGACACACAGACACACACACACTTGGTCCATTGTGTGTGTGTGTGTGTGTGTGTGTGTCTGCCTCTCTCCCTCTCTCTGTATGCATGTGTGTGTGTGTGTGTGTGTGTGAGAGAGAGAGAGAGTGTGAGTGTGTGCGCATATGTCTTTGTGTGTGTGCGCGTGTGTGTGTGTCTATACGCGTGAACATTGATGCTTAGTGACCCTTCAAGGTCGGCGTCTCCACAGTGTGTTGACGAGAGTGGCCCTGACCAGGCGTTCACCTTTCAGACCTCCGGCCCACTGTAGCTGCAGCTGCATCGATTGCCCTAAACTCCCACACTGCTCCACTGCGCTGATAGTGGGACAGGAGCCCTGTTTCTAGGCCACCTCAGCAGCTCCCCTCCAGCTCCCTCTGAGCACCTCCTCACCATGCATATTCATTTCAGACATCACTTTCACACCGTGGATCACGTCTGTGAATGCCTGAGCTCATTTAAGCTAAATACATCTCACACTGCAGAGCAGTACAGCCCTATTAAATGTTTGCACTGTACACACACACAGTGAACACCAATTAAGAGATCAGATAAATGGGCTCTGTCATTTGCTTTGGTTGATATTAATCATCCCTATAGATTTATGTTCAAATGCTGTTGTGGTAATACATTATTGGATTTTTGTTTGCTATTTTCTTAGTTGCTGTTGTTGGTATCTCTAATTATCTGAGAGAAATAAAGGCAGGATTTCATTATCAGGATATGCGATATTCAAACTCTGTGTTTATTGTAAACAGCAAGGTAAGCCAAGTGACAAGCAAGGCAAGTGTCGGGGATTCCAATCAGACTTCAAGGCGCCCGGGCAATGAAATGGCATGGTTGCATAGCAACCCCTCTCTAATGGGCAGGTGAACATAATCATTGAGGTGGGGGAGGCTCTGAATAGTTTTAATGAGCCTCCTTGAATACAGAAAAAAGCAGGTGTGATGAAATGACTCGAAATCGGTGGCCGAAGCGGATGGGCCTCACTCCTGAAAGGAGTTATTGTGGAAACAAAAAGTTTCATTAGGATGTACTCTTTGCACATGAATGGCAAGAGAACAAGTGTTATGCTGCCATCTGCGCTTTATTAAGGGAGGCTTGGCACATCACCAGGCTCTAGTGCTGTTTTTAATTGATTGTCCTTCCTCTTCTCTCTCACGCTCTCTCCATTTCCCCACAACCACCACTCACACGCACTCTCGCTTTATCCTCAACTCTCTCTTCCCCCCTCTACCTCACTCTCTCTCTGTCTTCCTCTTTCTTCGAGTCCCCTGTTCTGCCAGGAGACGTGTACTCACTGGCAGTTGGCATCGCACTGACATGGCACTTGTCAGAGCTGTGTACCCGAGCTGGTTGCGCTATCAGAGCTTCTCATCATGGAGATCCAGCGTCTCCATACCTGAGAGGAGCTGTCATTGTCACCAGCCTGCCGCCGCCGCCGCCGCCTCCTCCCATCTCCCTTCTCACTGCCTCCGTCTGCGTCTCCTCACATGTGCTGCCTCCTTCTCCTTCATGCTCTGAATAGTACGCTGATGTGATGAGGCCTTTTTAAATGGGCTGCTTCAGTGGTCATGAAAGGCATTGTGTGACACAGAGGCTTAATGACAGCAGGAACATGCTTTAATGTAAAGCAGGGCTATAAACACAGGGTGCTGATCATCTAGGCCACATTTGGAAAGCTTTGTCTGGAAGAAATTATACCATTTCAAAGTTTTAAGGTGGTTGAGACAGCCAATACATGTCACAATATAAATACTTTCTTAGAAAATTCATGAATGGATAGATTGATGAAAGCAAATTGGATTACTGAATGAGGATGTTTAAAGGTGCTATATGTAAGGATTTAAGTTTAAAACATTCAAAACTTAACTAGAAATAGCGACAAATAGAGTTGCTATGAAGAAGAAATAACTATTTTGACGTAATGTCAGAAAAGCTTATGCACTGTGTTGCCCAGATATCTTCTAAAGTTAGCATGCTAACCAGAGCTGCTCCAGCCCCTCTCATAATACCATTTTGTACCTTAAGAAGCACTATTTAGTCACTGTAGTGAAAACAGTAAGGCGAAGCAAGAGTGCCATAACAGGCATAAGCCCACACTGTCAGGAATGGTGTTTTCAATTGCTAAAATTACATTTCAGGGGCTAAAATAATGACATTTAAAGTGTTAATTCATGGAGAAATGGAATGCTCCATTTTTTAACTACAGATCCTCAATTCATTTTCAGAGAGCTGGTTTGAATTTATGAACAGACCATATATTAAGCATGTACAACAGACCATAAAGTAAGCATGGCAGTAAGCATCCTGTTAGTATCAACAAGTAGCTCAGTTGGCCCATCAGTTAACATTAAAGGTTAGACTATCAGCTAGCTCAAAAGCTTGAGTGCTAAAATGTAGAACTGCAGGGTCTGTTTGCCTTGACTAAGTTAATGTAATTTATAAATATGAAATGATGTTGATGGAAACACTAATGTTAGACTAGATATCTTTCGATCATAAAATATTCAATCCCCAATCTTGGCCAAACTTTGTGTTTACTTTTGCAAAGGGAAAGGAGGTATTGGTGTACAAACATATTAATACCTTGCCCCCAATCTGCTTGGGGAGGAGAGTATCAAATAATTTAGCTTGCTAGCTATTGGTTAGACAGACATACACATAGTCCCCCTAACAGTGCTGTCAGTATATTTGTGTAAAGATGAAATGCTTGTAGACCTTAAAATAATGACTTATACATCAAGGACAATATTGGTCTCAGATAAGTAAACGCATATGTAAAAAGGAACAGAAAGACAAAAAGAAAGTGCACTATTTTATCATGCCTGAAGAGTCGTCGTTATTACAGCCATTAGCATTTTCATTTTTTGTCAACAAAACCCTCTTAGAGCACCTTTAAGAAAGCTTTTATCAAAATAAAAGTTCCCATACACAATACTAGTCTCCATGACATTCCCCATTGTTGAACAACCACAAAATGACATGGCCTTGACCCTTCGCTACAGGAGTATAAGTGATGCAAGTGTTGGAAAGCATATAACACCAAAACATTTTCATTTGTTTAATTCATTAATTGTGGCGGTTCAACCTTACGGATTGTTTATGAGGATAACTATTTTGAAGCTTTCTTGAATAAACTCATACAGTTCCCCATATTGCTTCATTGCCAAGCACATGGATGCTCTATACATATTGATTTATGCATTTCTGAATGCATTGTGAAGTGTTTGTATAAGGTTATGGGGCCTTTTCTGACTTCTCGTCTCCCTGCCCTTTGTAATATTGTAGAGCTGCTGTCCTCGGTGGAACGTGGAGGCTGAGTGGCCTAGTTTGCCCGAGTCTAGCCAGGGTCTGAAGCTCATCTGCTTTCATCACTCTGGGGACTCGGCACAGACAGCCTTTGTATTAGACCCCAGACACAGCTATAAGCCTTTATCATGCCTCTTCTCTGCAGAGGGACTAGGCATTTAGCTGGTCAGACTTTTTGGAGCAGATGCATCTCATGTGTAAATCTGTAGACCTGTGACCTCAGTAGGTAGTACCTGCAAGCAAAAATAATAACTTGCCTGATGCCTGAGCACATGTGTGAAATATTACATACAAGCTCATTGTTTAAATGGCTATTGGTAAGTTCACTTACTGATTAATTTACAATGGCCTCTGCAACCAATTCCAATAGCTGTAATTATACATACCTATTCACTCTTGTGTAGATAATAGATAGCAAAGACTGTATGTTGTCATGTTGCCTTAAATCCAGTCCAGATGTTAATTGTGCCCTCGTCTGCATGGTTTGCTGGAGTTTATATGTATGTTCTTGTTTGTGCCAAGATACTGAACTACTCTACATATAGATGGAGAGGATATCATACATCAACCAGCCTGTTGATCTCCAGCCACCATTTTGAGTCTGGGGTTTGAAGTGTACCAGCCATGGTGGGAGTATATCCTGTGGGCCCAGGATCAGGCATTCAAAAGAAACATTGTATTTTGACATTCAGTTATAACTATAATGGCACTGGAGAGTGGTTATTGGTTGAAGACTGATCCAAACACATGAAATGTAATCATGGTCTACACTTATTGCCAACTCTAGGGATGGAAACGGATCCCTCTGGAGCATTTTCAGGCCACAAATAATCTAGTGAAGCACACTGAATATGCGTCTGGCAATAGAAAGCCAGGCAATGTAAAGTCAACCTGAACATTTGTATTACTGAAGTACTATCCCTCTAAAAGGCATTTCGTGAAACAGGTTACGACATGAAAAACACGACTGATGTTTTAGTAGCTGCAGCTAATGATGCAACATCTTACAGGCTACTATGCAATCATGGAATTTTTTTTTGATGTAGCCAACCGCATAATAGTGCAGAAAGTGAGAGAAGGAGCAAGATTTAACTGAAACTAGGAAATAAAAACGTTGAAAAACATTGAAAAATGTATAAAAAGAGAGAATATATATATAAAACTGTAACCCTGTAAAGACAGACACAGCCAGTCCATTTTTTTAAGTTGATGTTTTTATTGGACCTTTTGACAAAATGCAACAACAACAAAATAAACATTGTCATTTACATATATGTTTTTTTTTGTATCATATTTGAGACAGCAGGCCTTTATGGAAATGTATTAATCACAATAGAATTTCAAAGAGGACCCTTTTACCTTGTCATAGGCACACACAAAAATTCGCAACACTCCCTAGTGGTGAAATGTGGCAACATTTGTGCACCACCTCAGGAAGGGGTCCTGAGTCCATGTACCAAGTTTCATGTCATCAAAGAGTTGCTGAGATAGGATCTTTCTGTCAGCATTTTGATTGATTTGCAATACAAAGCCAAATGTCCAGTACAAAGACAGATCAATTAAAATACGGCCTTTATTCTCAAGAATTGAAAAATACTAAATAAGATGTATTTGTTAAGCGATATTTAACCGTTCTGTGAAGACAAAATAAATAATAGTTTTAAAGTGATGTGCAGTTACTTACCTTTCCCACATTTTGACTCCAATATATTCCAGACCCTACCAATCTATTGAATCAATAAACCAAGGTTATTGACTGAAACAGATGTAAATAGGAAAGATCCCTAGGTTTAAAACCTTTAAGGAACTGTACTTTGTGATTGTATTGGCTGTAAACTAAAAGGGTGTGAAGCAGTAACACAATATGACTGCCTGTGCATGCGCAGGACAGGGGTCATAAAGTGAAATGTGAAATTTGTCAGTTGCAGCACCCCTTATGGACAAAATTTAACAAAATGTGGCATACATCCAGAGAATGTAGCCAAGTATAAGCATACCAAATTTAAAAACTTTAGCTGAAGCCGTTCTTGAGCTATTGAAATTTGCCAGTTTTAGCGCCCCCTATGGACAAAATTTGACATGCGAATGCACGTGTAAAATTGTATTAACTTTAAATCCTTACAAATGGGTTGTAATGAGCTAGGGTCATGTGCCTCCTAGGAGCCGACTTGTCATAGATTTGTATTGAGCATACCCCACTTCAGGGGGCTAACACGAAGGAACACAAAGCTTATATTCTGTTTCCGCAATGTAGGGCTACATTCATGCAAAGTTTCATGAGGATTTGTGAAGTGTAAGACCAAAAATTGGTGGGAAGAAAAGGAAAAACCTTTCACAAACTATATGGCCGCCTTGCAGGTCGTCTCCTGAAATCCATACAATAAAACATGAATTTTACTGGATGAGACAGATGTTGAAATCCCCTCAGGATTCAGTCCTGCAGTTCCATAGTTGAATGACTTGGTCTTGAACTGTTATGTCGATTTGGTCACTATGACCACTTGATTCTGCTGTAGTACATACAGTACATTTTGCTGCCACTGACAAGCTGAACAAATACAGATTTCTTTACATTACTCAGCATTGGGTAAAATAGAATTTTTTTTTATATTTACACGATCAGGTTGAATAGTCACTTGGCTATTTTTCATTTTTTCATTTTTTCAGCATCTGGTTAGATGGGAATTTCATTATTTTGAGAAATGGTGTGTGGTGTGATAGTTATTCAGAAGAAGAAAAAAATGCAAGCAAGAAAGAAATAAAGAAAAAATGGAAAGACAGAAAAAAATCTTTATTTTCAGATCAGTTTGTTTTCAGGCTGTATATAAGTGTTGTTTTTTTCTGTTAGTTTGCTTCACTGCAGACTAATCTTCCTAAATGAAATTCAGTTTGATTTCCTGTCTAAATCTGTAGCATTGCTTTGTGTCACACCACAGTGATGCGCAGTCACTGTCTTTCAGCAGAGAAATTGAATTTGCATTCTGGGCTTTACTTAGGAAGTGTTACAACAATATCATACCTTAGAGAGAATAATCCCCTCCAGCTTCTGGAGCCACACTGAAATCACACATTCAGAAATATGGAGGGGATTTGTCAACTTAACGGTCCCAGATGGCGTTTGTCGACCCAGGAAGCACGGTTGATAAAAGTCCATGTAGCAGTGCTAACCCCCCCGAAGCAGATGACTGCCCCACACCTCCCTCTGTCATGTCTGGCCATCAGTCTGCATTATGGCCTGGTAGATGAGCTCCGTTACAGAGCCACTGTTCCTCTCCTCGTCTCCCCAGAGGATGGCTGATCGCCGTGCCCAGCAGCTGGCTCCATTTCTTTCCTTTTGAGACCCAGAAGGAAGGGGCGAAGTCTCAGCACACCAGCTAGTGTACCGTGGCTCTTTGTGAGCGGCATTTATTCCCTTATCAGAGGGTGACTCACATTGTGCTCTTAGTCAATGGCAGAATTACAGTTTTTTATTGCAATGAATCATTGGCGGGAAATGAAGATAAGATTCTGAAATGGAGCAAACAAGGTGCAGCCAACGTCTTAAGAAAAGGCTAACCTTCGCATTTTGCTGCAATATTGAAGTGTCTCCTCTACAAGAAAAATAAGATAAGGGGTGGGACTGAAGTCAAAGTAATGAAATTCATGTACAGTATCACATGCTTAGAATAGCAAAGGAGAATGCTGGTGTGTTTGTGAGCAACTGTATGAGAACTGTGTGTGTGGAACTCAATGCAGTATTCACCGCATGAGAGACTAAGCGCCTCTGATCTAATCAAGTATTCATTATAGTCAGATTGTGTTTGGAAAACGTATTTCACATATCCTCTTTCTCTGTGAAAGGGCAGTGTACTTGCATATCTGCTTCTGGGTATCAGTCTCTTGGAGCCTGTGAAGTATACAATTCTGTGTGAGTTGAGTTGAAACACCTATAATGCTTTGTGCAACAACTAGGCATACTCGAGAGATGATATTGGTGAATGAGTTGGTCAGATCAGTAATAAAAAGAGGGAATAACCTGCTGCCAGTTTTCAGTATCAGTAAAAAAAAAAAGCCTTGTAATGCCTGCAAAGGATATAGTGTGCCAAAAGGTCCACAATTGGATCCTTATTTTGACAGAGAAGCATTTTGCCTTACTTTAGTTCACATTGTTGGTCAGATAATTGTTTGACCCAGGTTAGTAGTCTCTGAGCAAGGAATGGTACAACATTTGCCTTTGGGTCTCTTGAGCAGTGATTTACCCTTACAGCTGTGTTTTCTAGTAGAAGTATCCCATCGAAAACTAAATGCAATTACAAATCAATGTGTGTCGCTCACAATCCAAAGGAATTTATTCTCCACTAGTAATTATAGAGGATTCTGATTACATACTGGGCAAAATGGAGACTGATGAATACACATTTTTTTTGCTGCTGATTTTAATTTAGAAATGGCCAGCAGCTGCAGAATAATGCAGCTTTCCCAATCAAAGGAATACATTGATGTGTGTCATACCTACAGGTGTAATGCAGTACTTGTACTCAAACTCAACTCACTCACTCCTTTAAACCACATGCAACCCTACCACCTGAGATGAATGTTATTTGTAGTTATTGCCCTAACGTGACCCCATTCAGTTGTAAGCCGCGCCTATTTTTCGTTATCCTTTTCGCAAGCAATTGTCTTCCTTGGCCCTTCTCTCAGTTGTGTTCAAAGCAGTGGCCACACAGAGAGGTGAGTGCTAGCTGGTGTGGGAGTAGGGGAGCGCTGGCTGGCTGTAGTCATACAGGGGATGAGGGGGATGTGCCCGGGTCTTTCTGGCACACTCACGATTGACTATGGCTGCTTCGCGCCGCTCTATTCTAGGAATGGTGCCCCGTGTCACGTGCGCCCCTCTCTGCCGCCGGGGGTGCGGCCGGACACACACGGACCTCTCAGCCTCCGCTGCGCACTGTAATGAGTTTTTCTGCCTCAGACCTCAATCTCACACCTGCACTCCGCCTGCCAGTACAGCCGGGATCGAGAAATGACCCCGTGAAAAGCAATGATGGAAGCGTTCCCTCTCCTCCTCTAAATTCCCAGCAGGTGTCATCACATTTGCCCAGGCCCCATGGAGCAAATAATAACAGACCCAGCGCAAGTGGCCAAAGAGGTATAATTTATTAAAGTAAATAACTGTCAGTCTTTTGAGCCTTTTGTTTACAAGTGGAGCAGCGTTTCTGTCAGATAGAGCTGCTTTCCCTTTAACCCCTTCACAGCGGAGATTGCAGCAGCACAGCACTCATTGAGATGCATGTCCAGGACAAGTGCGTGCTGTGAGTCGAACGCAGCCTTTTATGTGGGTCTGAGACTCTGAGTCTCTAAGGACTGGGGGTAAAAACAGGGAAAAAAAGATTCTCCAGGCTGCTTGACTGAGCCTGGTGCAGAATGGCATTCCAGTTGGATCTAGTTTGGGAAATTTACTGTCTGCATTTAGTACGAAGCTTCATATAATGACCGTCTGAGTAATTCCCTATAAATGGAAAACTATTTAAGTCATGCCACCAAATGTCATGAGTCACAAATGGAATGTAAAAGACATTTGGGATTTTCAAAGGGAGGTGGGTTTATTACCGTACCTGGTTCAAAGTAATGGCCCTATATATTTCTAACTATATTGTGTCAGATGAAGTGAATCCCATGCACATACATGGCTGGGAGTTGTCCCTCTTAAGGTATCAGTGACAGCACTATTCTCAGGGAGAAATGTGCAACTTGCAGGATTAGATCAAGGCTGTGCGGCAGAAGCGTAGATATGAATCCAATATTTTACCTTGTAGTCATAGATGATATTACATGTCATACAGTATCGAAATAAATATGCTGACTGTATTCACCAACATCTTTCGTGCACTGCAGTAGAACCTAGATGAATCTGATGCCTGCAGATAAACACTTGCCATCTATGTATAAACGGACCCCAAGAACTGAGCCACGTATGCAGTATCTATATCTAATCTGTGCAGTAAATGAAGGGAATGACATTTCATTTGAGACAGTTTCTCTATTCAGCCGTCCACTCTAGAGGAATACCTCAGAGAGGAAATGCTTAACCTTCAAGAAATGATGTATGGATCTCTTTTGCTACTCTGTCTGACCTGATTCGATCACCAGTCGACTCACTCGTACAATGTCTCGCTTAATATGATTTGCAGTTAAACACTTATAAGGATGACTTTCAGGGTACATTAGCACTGGAATGCAGGGATTTTGAGAGCAGCGGCCTGGCTGATGTGGCCCGACCCACTGGAGACAGGGGGTGTGGTTCTCTGACAGAATCTCTACTTCATCGGGTGTCTCAAAAACAAGGCCATGCACTCTGCTGAGGATTCTTAGCTGGGTCACTCACTCTGTATCTGACCAAAATGCTGTGCCTCTCTCTCTCTCTCTCTCTCTCTTTCTCTCTCTCTCTCTATCTCTCTATCTCTATCTCTATCGCTATCTCGCTGTCTTTCTCTCCCGTGAATAAAAAAGACACAACTCTACACATGATGTCCAGTGAGCTGAGGAACATGTCACTCTGCATTAGAGCCTCAACAACGATCAGCCCAATTACAGGAATGCTATGCAACAATTGGGAACAGCACACAAATGATGCACTCGGTGGAGACATTCTGCCATTACTCAGTAGAACAAATCACCTTCTTCTTGATTTCAAACAGAGAGGAAGTAAGCATGCCAATTATTCTTAAAGCCCGACCGATAAGGAAGTGGACAAAGCTGCAGCAGCCATATATTTCTCACCGACAGCATAATCACATGGAAGGCTAATTTTATTGGTTCTCATAATGGAGTGCTTTTAATGTTAGTAATCGCATGCTACTGCAGGTCTTTTCAAGGGCACTTCAATTTTAAAGTACCTCATGACAGTCAAAGTGACTGTAACTGTTGAGTGCCTCAAGTAGCTTTTTTCCGGTACATACTTTTACTGCTGTTGCAAAGACAGCTGGAGATGATGTTTTGAAACTGTGATGTTCGTGTGACTCTCTGTATTGGTCTATGTGGTCTGGCCATTTACACTGTTTAAAATGCAGGCCTTACATTCTGCATTGTCGCTGACATTTGCAGATAATGTACAGGAGGAGTGGTTGGACAAACTGAATTTCCATGTTCAGCCATTTCAGAATTCATCGAGCTACTGTATGTAAAATGCTTAAAACATGAATAATTCATTGACGTCTCCATAACATTAACATTTTGTGGTCCTTAGCCAGAAATAGTGCTTCAAGTTCTCCTCCCAATCCTGGAAATTAAGTGGAATAATCACAACACTAATAACATAACTAAAACTTCAGCTAACACTTAACTTTAGTGCACTGTAAGCTTGGCATCTGTTGGCATACATGCCATCTATGACATTAATATATAATAATTAATTTACATGGATATTTGTAAAGGCAGATTTCAACTACTGTCATGAAGTACTAAGTGTCATGAATGCATCTGAAGCCCTAAAGTAATGTGGTACTAATTTTTTAAAGATATCTCGGATCCCTTAATACTTGAAGAACAATTTCATTTGGTGGTGTGTGCACATTTCAGGGAGTGCAGCTTTGACTTTTAGCAGAAGTGACTCTTTCGTGTGCCGTTGTCTCCTCAGATATAGATGAGTGTGCAACCCAGATGCATTACTGCCAGGCGAACACTGTGTGCGTGAATCTCCCCGGAGGCCATCGCTGCGACTGCCTGCCAGGCTTCATCAGAGTGGATGACTACTCCTGCACAGGTAGGCCACACTGGCTTCTTACCTTAGGGTCTGTCCACTGCATTTTTGTTCATGATAAGAAAGGTAGTAGAGCATCCAGGAGGAATATTTTGAAGTGATCTCACTCCCCCACTCTGCCATTCCCCTGCTTGCCTGTATTGGGAGTCTGAGAGTTGTTGAGTGCCATTTGCCAGAAGAGTGCAAGATGCTGCACAAGCCCCCTCGAACTCTTGTAAAAACACTTTGTACATCAGAAGTGCCAGACACATACCCTTCAAACTGGTAGAGACAAGTGTAAGTCAAATCTCTGAAAAGTGCTACTAAATCTTCATTCTGGAGAGCTGATAAGTAACCGAAGATTTATGAACCATCCAATCTGGATGTGTTCTTCTACTGAGTTCCATAGGACAGATTGCTGGAACGCAACCAAAGGTCATCATGTCCTCAGAATGTCCACACAATATGCATATACATACAGTACATACATGTCACTGAGCTTATATTTTTGTGGCAATATGGACACAGGTCAGTATGTGTGTGCTGCAAAATGGTCCAACCAGTGTTGGAATACAGATGTGTTAGCAATTCCTCTGTGGCATCTGTTTCTGTTGTTCTCTGTTTCAAGTTAATTGACAGTTATCATTACTATAAACTGATGCACAGTGTGAATACTTGAGGCACTTTAATGAAGATCGGAGTAACAGTTAAGAAAGTCTGGTGTATATAATTAGTTCTCACACTCATTTTGTGAACTCACTTAAATAGCATTCGGTATGTGTGTTTTCTTCAGTTGGTTTCTTACTAATTTGGTGTAACTGCTAATTGCACCAGCTATTGGATTTGGCCACAAAATGCTGACAGTGACAGTTGGTTACAACTGCAAATGTGATTAATGGTCAGAAAAAGCTTAGTAAAAAAGAACCACTCAACCCATGCAATATGGGTTGGGATTCAATTAAATTGATTCCTGTCTGAATGTCTGAAGTCAGTTCAGTATGAATTGAAATAGCATGTGGAAGCCAGATTCTTAGAGCTCCCAGACTTTATTTCCATCTCTGTGTGGAGAAAGCACACAGCAGATTGGATACTATTGGATGGTAAGATGTCTCAATTTACTTGTTCAGGCAAACACAAAATTGTTTTACAGCAGCTAGAAGCAACTTTCACATGCTCAACAAAGTCCTTCTTGTGTACCACGATAGAATATGGCTGAAGGAATCACATTGTTTTGCAGCTACATGAAGAATAAGTGTTATTTAATTAGCTAATACTTGACAGCTAAAAAGAAAAGGTTGACCAGAAAAGATCCATGTTGACGGGTTTAAACGGTTTGGGTAGACCATCGCTCGCTCAGGTTTAATCCAGATGACAGATTATTAGTCTCATTGCCTCCTTCAGGTGTGTGTGTGTGTGTGTGTGTGTGTGTGTGTGTGTGTGTGTGTGTGTGTGTGTGTGTGTGTGTGTGTGTGTGTGAAATACTTTATAGTGCCTTTAGCAGTTGTCGCAAATTTCTAGCTTAGCATTAAGGGCATTAATATTTCACCACGTCACCTTTTTATTCTTCTGTATGGGCAGGAAGCACTTTGTGCAATTGGAAGTGAGGCTGTTGGAAGTGATGGCCATCACCTTTACCTCCACCATTAATCTGACTATAATACAACCCATTGTAGTATCATAAAAGAAAAAGTAGATTTCTATAGTAGGAGTAATGGGCATAGTGATTTACGACATTATGGCAGAGAAAAATGAAAGGTGACTTGTTCTGGACCCAGCATTAAGAAAATACCACCAGGAGTCAGGGGAGCCTACTTTTCCCGACGTTTGAAATTGAGGCGAGTGACACTCAAAGCACCATCTAATTATATGGCAGTCAGTGTCCTTCATATTGTACTCTACTCAAATCTCTCTTACACAGGCCAGTTCTGAGGAGAGGGCACAGATAGCAATCATATTTAAGAAAAGGCACCCCCAGAGGGGCTAAATCCACACGCTTATTTAGTACAAGAAGCCTCCCTCCATGCAACTGGCCTTGACATGCCAGGGAGGTGTATCGTTTTTTTATTAAAACAGACACACACAAAAAAACAGTGTCTGCAAAGAAGAAGGCTGTCACAAAGGGTGTTGGAACATTTAAAACCGAAGAGTGGGAGTTCATATTTGCTAGTGCCATGTTTCTACACTTCTACACAAGTTTTGCGCAATGAAATTGTGACAATATGAAATATCCATTGATTTTAGAATGCAGAGATGGCAAGAAATCTCTCCAGTGTGCTGACCCACAAGTACATCTTGTATGATGCTGTCAATTGATCTCACAGATGAATATCTTCAAAATCGTTCCAGATAGAGACAGGCTGCAGGCGGCAGATAGCAATGTTTTTCCTTTTAAATTAATTTTTAATGGAATCGTATGCCCCACCTGCATTGGTCTCTGAGGGTAACTACAGCACAAATCACTTGTAGAGAGAAAGAAAATAGTGTAGAAAGGGTTTTTAAGTTGTCTAGATTGGGCTGGGCAGCCTTATCCACAAGGGACTGGTGTGGCTGCAACTCTTCAATCCAGTGAAACAAGTACTTGAAAAGGCTAATCAAGCATCTGAAGACTAAGATCATTTGTTTTGAGAGCTTCAGTCAGATGGCTGTAAAACCTGCAGTTACATGTCCCTTTGCAGTCACCCCCCCCCCCCCCCCCTCCCCTGCTTTGTTATGCACATTTTTAAAACAAAAGGTCAGAGAACATTAACTACAGAATTTATTTACATATAAACATCGTTTAATTCTACCTGATTCTACATATTACATATCGGTTGACTGAACCTTGCCCGCTTCTAAGCATTTCTCAAAATGATGCAGTGGGTGGAGCTGAGGGTGAACTAACACTTTAACTGGAGACACAGGCTAATATTATATACCTCTCATTGTTGATGTGACAGAAACTCAGTAGCCACATGGAGTTATCTCACAACGTATGTTAGTAGCCTACTTCTCTATGTGCAAGTCATGACGTACACAACCTCCAGACCAACTCCAGGACAGCGGATCATAGATTCCTCTCATCCTGTCACTCTATACGAACCCTTCAAAATGTCTTCAGGGGCAATGTGCAGCAGAGGCTACGGCTACACGTAACAATAGACAGATTTCATTGGCTTTACCTCAGCATCTGAGCAGAAGAGTGACACAACTGTAATCTTAAATTGTCGTTTTCATATAATTTCATATTTTTGTTTTCAGTGTTAGAGGGACTTTACAAAGTTTAGTAATTGCAGTGTACTGAAGAGCTAAGACTTATAAGACATGGGTGTGTGAGACAGACTTCAGTTTATATTCATAATGTGAAAATGTTTGTTCATACAGTAAATCATTTTTTGTTTAACTGTGTCTACTGAAAAAGTAACACAATTCTGAAATGATAGGCTACAGGCTCTTTTTTAAAATATATCTATTTGAAGGTAAGCATTGGCACTTTTATAGAATTGGCTTATTTGAATTTATGATGGAGAATGAATACGAATGAATATATAGATCAGATTGCATCGTATTACATCACATCGAATCGCGCCAATTTGTTCCATATTAAAATGTATCGTAGTCCACGTATCTAGATACATATTGCATCATCTTATAAGGGACAGATACACACCACAGTCTGTTACATATTCAGACAGCAGCTTTTCAGACTGAGCACAGCTTCTTCCAAGAGTTACTGTCTGTTGAAACCATGGAATAATTCTTGGCATTTGTGTGTTTGCACAGCTTATGTGAGAATCCTCTGACACTCAGCAATCTAAACAGCTCATGTTCCCAATGCTCTATGAACTGTGTGTGTGTGTGTGTGTGTATGTGTGTGTGTGTGTGTGTGTGTGTGTGTGTGTCTGTGTGTGTGTGTGTGTGTGTGTGTGTGTGTGTGTGTGTGTGTGTGTGTGTGTGTATTGGGCTGTAGCCGTGTGCTGTTTCTCCATGTTCCCAATGCTCTCTGAACTGTGTGAGTGTGTGTGTGTGTGTGTGTGTGTGTGTGTGTGTGTGTGTGTGTGTGTGTTGGGCTGTGGACATGTGCTGTTTCTCCATGTTTTGGTGAATACTGAGAGGTCTCAGTAATTGTAGTCATGCCTCACTGGCCTCCTGTTGAATGCCATCCCAAGTGGAACTGAGAACGTGCCTGGGAGACCATATCCTTGCAGTGATCCAAATTCATACCCGCTAATCCAAGGCAAGCGAAAAAGGCACACTATCTCTCAACAGGTTTCACAATTGAAAACGCTCAATAGCCAGATACAGCAGACTGAGATTGGTTTCAGGGACAATGTTATATATATACCCTCTTGGCATGGTTCAGTTGTGTGCTGGAAATGTTTTTGGCGCAGTGTTCCAAGTGTTTTCTATCAATATCACAGAAGTAGGGCCAAAGTAGACTTTTGTAAAAGAAGACTTAAGTAACTTGAAAAATGTAAACAAGTTTTGTATTTTATAATGGTTGACTAGATTAATTTGTTTGTTCAGAATGACCAATATTCTGGGGAAGGATTCTGATTCTAAAAACCATATCTGTACTGCAAAATATAATGAAATTGAATTTTCAAAAGTGAGAAGTCCATTTGAAATGTCTCAAATCCCACCAAATCGATTCAAGCTTTCAGGGTTATCATGTCACAGGTGTATTGGATCATCACTCTGTGCATTAAGTTGATTATCCCTCACCAAACAAGCATGAAATCAACACTCTGAAAGCAAGTTCTGCATGAAATTGTCTTCCAAGTAGTCCTACAACAGTGCACTGGGGGCAAAATCCAGAGTTCACTTGACAGATAGCCAATGTATCGTAACAGGTACAGAGATTAGTGTGTCCGTCGTCTTCAACTGGACACCGAGGACCAGGGCTTTTCATAGTCTGAGACATGGCTTTAATGATGTGTTTTTGCTGAGCAGTCACTTTATTGGGTATATAGTGTAGTCCCCCCGGCCAAGGAGAGCTTTCTGCGGTCCCTCATCGCATACTGTAACAAGCGATTACAAAGGCCACACTGAATATGCTGAAACTGCAGTCCGGTCCATGCGCCTAGATTATAATAGTCAAAGCTCTGAGGACCACGCTTGTTGTTGCTTACAAAGCAAGTATTGATGGGTTTTGAACATGAGTGGTTTTCAGTGCTAACCAACCAGTCTCAGGAAAGCCACGAGATTCATTTCATGCAACAGTTAGCACATAATTTGAAGCAGTGCCGGTTAGGAAGAAAATGCTTATTTTCCCCCAGATATATGTATAATGAAAGTTTAATTAGATCCAATTCCAATTAAGCAAGTAATAAATGTGTGAATGCAAGGTGTAAAGAAGACTTGAATCTTTTCCTGGCCCTGTAGGACTGACTGTGTGTCCCTGGAGCTATGTGCATTAAATCCTTCAAAATGAAGGTCACAGTAACTGCATTGTACTGTATGTGCTCAGAAAATAAATGAAGTATGAAAATTTGTGTTAAGATGTTATGCCCCTCTTTTTGCCCCTCTCCATCTGAGAAATATTCACAGTATTTATATTATGAATTGTGCTTGGTGACGTATAGTCCTTTACTGTCTTGTTTTTATATTCAACATAGTTGCTGTAACTATGGCAATGTTAGACACAGATACATGTAGGATAATGGAATAATGTTCCACAGGTACAAGGTGCTGCACAAAACTGCACAACAGCTTAACATCATAGACCTGGCGTGTTGAGGTCTAATGCTGTGAATTAGGGGATAGAAAACCCCAAACCAGCAGTGGTCTCTGAACAAGCCAGGCAATTGTATTGCTGAATATAAAGAAGATGGGGTATCCTGTTGAGAGAATAGACAGGTTGTTGAAAAAGATCCCGTAGCGGAGAAGGGAGGACAGCTGTTACAGCAAAAGTGAGGGCAAATTGATCCAGAGCATCCCCCCCCCCCAGGCCCAACCAAAGACTTGGCAACAGAGGGTTCCAGGGAAGGCAGAAGGTGTGGCAGGTCTCATTCCCTGTCAAGACCAGGAATGACCATTGGCAGTAACGCACCCTCTCCCCCGACCTTTTCCTCATTCATCTTACAGCCACATACATTGTCAGAGAGTCCCACAGAAATCCATGAAACGGAAAAGGAAAATCGTGGATTTGTATTTCACAATTTTATTCTTACATCTACTCCTCTTTATATGCACATATCAGAGGGAGAGAATTGCATTTTGCTTCAGAGTAAAATTGAAAAGGATGCGAATCCCATAACGGTGAGTAATTATGCAGGGTAATGCGACATCACGATTATTATCAGCCTTAGTTTTCAGGGATATTACTCCATGATCCACTACAGCAGCCGTACAATGTGGCAGCACTTCACTGAACTGAAAATGATTCATATGGTTAGGATTTTCTTTATAAATAGAACTGACTGCTAGGGACCTTAAGATTAAAAGCGTACATTTTCACAAAAATAGGAGATATTCGCCTTGCGTTTCTTATACAGGAAAACTCATTTTGATACACTGACACTCTGACACATTCAATTCCTTATGAACAGCATGAGAATGCTGAATTGACTTTATCCTGTTACAACAATAGTGTTACCTTGTGTACAGTCCTTGCACCTGCTGATGATTGTTTTGCGACGTTGAAAATATGGCTCAGGAATTAATCACTGGAATTTGCAGCCACAGCATTTTCCACTTTCAGTGGAGGGTTTCCCTCTATTTGACAGTTGTAAGACGTGATTTCCTAAACCAATGGCGGAATTGGTGTCCTTAATGTTTTAGCGGGTGTGTCTCTCTTCGCTTTGCTGAAAACATAGCATTTACTAAAGCACCCTTCTTGATATGACCATAATTCATTTGACTCAATTTTTTTTCTATTGTCCGTTGCAGCTTGTTCGATCGACTTGGTTCAGGGAAAGGCGCCAGGCTGCTGTACGATCTCTGTATGACCATTCGATCCAGTGCAGAGGCTGGTCGGCAATGATACCGCTGTATAATACAATTAACAGTTCTGCTGTAGCATGTCTAGCCCAGTTGAGTTAGCCAGGAACCTCAAGTCTTACACTTTATGCCGCTTTTGGTCTGAAACTAATCCTAGTCAGTCATTGCGGAAACACCGTTACCTACGTACTTCTCTAGTTAAGAATTTCTTAAGACGCCACAGTGGGTCAGAGTTTAACAATTTATTTTGTCAGGTACAAGTTACTAATACAGTTACATATTCAACAAGTATAATATGAATAATCTAAGGCTACAAGTATAAAAGGAACATACGAAACATCCAAACACTCAGAGAATATGAACAACATACTTGGCTGCTCAGCAGATGACTAGTCCTGTTTCCAAGATTTTTGACTATCTTCCCCTTAAGTAACCATTTAGTCCTGGTCTAATAACTCACAGAGATCAGAATTCTCATGTCTCTGAAATCCATGTTAAGACTAATCTATGCAGCTGTAGGACTGAGACCACTCAGACTGAGACCATTCAAATAAGTCCCAAACATGACAAAGAAATCATCTTCCAATGCAATTTTTCACTTAGCACTCTTAAATTAATTTCTCTGCCCCTAGCTTCACCCTGGCATAGAAAAGCACAGGGAGAAAGCCAGAGATAGAGGATAGAGATACGAGTCTCAGCAGGAGGGTGGGAAGATCAACAACTGGCACAGTGCATTCCTGGAATGTTTGTTAGGGGCACCATAAACCAACACCTAACCCACACCAAATGAGTAGTTCCAATCCAAAGATTTCCTTCCTGCCTTACACAGTCAATGAGTCTTGTCATGATGAGTTTTTGTACAGTGAAAAAGGGAGGACCAAATTAACTATACAAATAATAAAGCTTGGGATGAACATGCATAAACTATTTTTTTTGGCCAGATAGATTCTGCAGGCTGAACAGACTGCTTTGAATTGTTTCTTCAGCACATCCCCCCTGCTGTTCCCTCGGCACTCTGTGCTGGTCAGTGCTGACCTGTGGGCCTGCCTCTTCCTTTGTGGGAGCTTCTGGACTCCTCCTGTGGAATCTCCTGTGAAAAGGTCTCCAGTGATGGTCTGCTGAGTCTGTCCTTTGACTGATAAAGATCTTGACAGGTGGTCAGCACAGCCCATGAACTGAGGAGGAGCAGCGTGCCGGAGCAGCGTGCCGGAGCAGCGTGCCAGAGCAGCGCGCTGCAGTCTGCAGCTGAGCCTGTGCATATGCTAGCGCTGCTCCACAAACATGGCAGCCTGCCATCTCTTTTTCATCAGCTTGTCACCGGCCATTACATTTCAAATTATCAAGCTGCACTCTATGGTTTTTTAGACTGGTTCTGTTGGAAAAGAATACGGAGGCGATTTACTGGGAAGCCAGATGAAAATTAATCATGAACCGCCCGTCAGTGAGTTCTGTGTGAAAAAATAACTATAGTAGCAATATCTTTTTTTTTATTTATACAGTATATCTATCTCTCTTCCTCGTGCAATCAATAAATCAATCAATTAAGCAAATCAACCTGTATCTATCTATCTATCTATCTTTATATCTACCTATCTATCAAGCTTCAAGCTATCAAGCTTCTTTACTTTTAGTAGGTCAGTTGTATAACTCACACCTGAGGCCGGGCTGATTTGCAGACCAGATTGCCAAAGGGATGTATAGGGAGAATTCAGTTCATGTAATAAGGTGTTTAGCAGGAAATTGCCAATAGCAAGCCCAAATCCTTCCATTATGCTGCATTCATACCGGACAGTGACTGACTGCTCTCATTTGGGCTGCTGATGACCTGCCATTATGCATCATTACGGTTGGCTATCTCTGGACTGATAGTGCTCAATCTGCCCTGACACGGGCACAGCACTCCTCTAATTGCCGTGGGCTGATCAGAAATCAGCCACAGATTGTGGGAGTATAATGGTGTACATCTAACCAGGTCTGACTCATGTCCTCAGAGTCCAGGATTATCCTGTCATTAGCCACCCTTCTGTGACCCCTGACCTTCACTCTGAGATCTTTCAAGACCTCTTTCTGTTTCTAAATCAAGACCCACGTGTGGTCGTGACCCTCATTCAGTGGCTTGCCTTGGTATGGTGTTCTGAGAAAGCAAGCATTAACCATTTTGAGGTGATGGCATAGACTATTGCATGAATGATTACCTTTGACCAGAGATGTGCTGCACAATCATGAGTGATTCTGAAATGAATCACTGTTATCATTCTTTTGAATATTCATTATCTCAACTCGTAAATCATTCAGGTCAAACTCTTCCAGATTTGTCATACAAATTCCGAAATCTCATCGCCCCTGTTGACATTCAGCCTTTCTGCTCGGCATCAAAGAAATCCTTGAAAAACAGTTGAACAATGTACTCAACCCGCTTAAGGGCTCAATAAGCACAACTCATTAATTAGGGAGGAAATGTATTAGTCGTTATTAAGATGGCTGGTGCATATTGATGAACAGTGTGGTGCTGCTCTCTCTCTCTCTCTCTCTATCTCTCTCTCTCTCTCTCTCCCTCCCTCTCTCTCCCTTTCTCTCTCTCCCTCCTTCTCTCTCTGAGAGGAGAAGCCTCCAGCCATGAAATGAGTGTCTGGGGGGTGGGGGTGGGGGTAGGGGGGGGGGGAGGTACCGTGTCTAATTTGAGCCCAACAGATGAACATGGCTGGAGCCCTGACTTTGGTTTTAATAAAGCAGATGGTCTCCTGTGGGCTCACCTTTAGAGAACTTGCCGTGTTGCCTTATCTACACTAATTAAGCTGTGATGAGCTGGAGAGAGATTATACAAACAAAATCAACAACGTAGCAATGGTGGGAAGACAAAAGGCCTTATTGAGGAGGTATCCATGCTCAAGCGTGCAATGATTATTTTATGGTTTAGGAAATGTGACTGAAACTTTAATGACACTGATTTCCATGATTAGTCATCTGTAACACTTACAGGGACTCACATGAGTTTGTCAGTTAATTAAACTGGCTGAGGGGGTATGTCTTTATGTGGGAGACCTCAGGTAAAGAAGGGCAGAGAGACAGTGCAGATAGACTTCATGGCGTCATATTCGTCAGGTGAAGTGTTCCAGTGCCATGCTGATTTGAGAGCATAGTGGTATGGATAGGTGAGGAGGGGAGTCTGCTCCTCACATTTCCAGGATAGATGCAGGTTGTCTTTCCAACTGATCAGCAGCACATCTGGTTCCATCTGGCCCAGCCCTCTGCACACCTCTGATTAGTTGTATCAGCCGGATGAGACGCCCACTGTCTCCCTCAGCGGATTGGATCGCTCAGCCCTGGTGTACACTCTCCGATTTGCTAGGGTGCCCTGACAGCTTTTTCAGAGAACAAAGGCTGAAATAGGAGGGTCTTTTCAGTGTTGGTAAACAGTGGAACTGATCGTGTTTTATCACTGACAGCCACCAGTGTCTATTATTTCTGTGGAGAGGAGAGAAGCTGACTGCGGTGTTCCAGCTCAGTTGGGATGTTGGGTACACAAACCACTTGGGAAAGATGACTCACCAGAGCCAAAACAGTGCATTATATCCCACTCAAAAATAGTTTCCCTCTGTCTCACTTCTCCCCCCTTTTCCCTACCTGTCACTCATGCTGTCTCTCACAGGTCCAGAAACACATCGCTCTTGCGTGCGCTGACCTCTTTTCTTTCTTCTGTCTGTCTATCTCTCTTTTTTCCTCTCCCCTGTCTTCCTCAGAGCATGATGAGTGTGCCAGTGAACAGAGCTCCTGCGATGACAATGCCATCTGTACCAACACCATCAGGGGCCACCTGTGCACCTGCAAACCAGGTTATGTGGGCAACGGCACCATCTGCAGAGGTAAGGTCTCACCCCCCCGGCCCCTACAAGTCACTCTCTCTTTCCCGGGGCCTCTCTGGCCAAACACTCAAGCCTTCCGTTTCCTCTTCACTGCCTCACATCCTGCTTCTCTTATCCAGCACTTATTGGTATAGAGATGATGAGAAGGCAGCGATAGTGACCTATTCTCTCTCACTCACTGTGAAATCTGTGTGAAATCTGCACTTTTTATCTGTGATTTGTATAGTATATTATTGTGTAACTGCTTTGTAGTACATTACTGTAAATCACAAATGCATTGTGGGAAATTGTTAATCACGCTAACTGCATGTAAGGCTGTGCGCTTATCGGTTGTTTTCTTTGTTTTGCTTGCCATCAGAATGCTAACGAGCTGCAGACCTTACACATCGGGTGTACAAATCGTCTCATACTTTAATTACTTACTGTTTTTGTCTCGCAACATGCTACCTTATCATCAAACCACGGATATAAACTTGCACCGCTACAAGGGAACAATGTGCGTTCCTGAATGGCTTTGCGATTGTCATCGCAGGCAGTTTTCATGCCAGGAACATCCACCAATAAGCATAGGCAACACATATTTTAGTGCCTGTGGCCATCTGTTATGTGGTTCCTAATTGCTTTTTCATATGAATGGTGCCGGAAGTTAGCACTCATGGGACAATATTTTTAGAAACGTCGCCAGGCAATATCATACTTCTTGGGCTGGAGTAGCTAGCATAGCATCGGCTATAATTAATCTTGTGGATCTTCCTCACGCTCACTAGGTCTATGTTATACCTACATGGACAAAATCAATATAGCCACAACATGAGATATACCATGATGTGCTGAAGTAAAGTGTGATGGCTGTGATTATTTTTTAAGTTTACCAGTAAATGTGTGAGCTGTCTAGCTGAATAGTTATGATGGCCAACCAAAGCAGTTCTGCACAATGGATGGGTTCGAGATTTGTTTAAGGTGTTTGTTGAATAGTAAAAACACATAAGTAAGTAAAAAAAGTAAGTTGTGTTGGAAACCAAAAACTGGCTTTGATACGCTCCACCCTATAACTGCAGTTTCTCTGAGGTGAGTGCACTGAGAAGCAACCACTTGGAGGTCTAATGCTTGGAAGTGTAATTGTTTTCAGCCTTCATTGGTACATATTGGTATAATATATTAAACAGTATATCACTCTAAAACAACATTACAATAATTTTCTGGCCAATAGCAGCTGCTGTTTGTTTTTTATAGTAGGCAAATCAAGTAAACAACTAAACTGTGTTCAATAGCTGCCAGTAACTTACTGTAGTATTCACAGGAAATGTTTGAAAAAGAAGTGTTCTCTTATTCTTTCTTTTTTCTTTCCTTCTTTCTTTCTTTCTTTCTTTCTTTCTTTGTCTGTCTCTTTCTCTATCTCTCTTTCTCGCTGTGTGTACTGTAGAGTCAATTCTCTAACACCTTGCCTTTGCTGAAAGACTCTTACCACCCAGCCAAAAGGAACAAGCGAGGTGTTTTACGCAGCAGAAAGCCAATCCCCTCTGGCCGCTGCCACTATTAGTGGAGGGGAAGCAGCATTTCCTGCAGAGCCACCGTAGCGTAGATGGGTTTGGCAAAGTGGAATAGCTCCATTGGGAAATAGGCCAAGAGCATATAGCATACATGAGGTCAGTCAATAGCACTCCATGAGCTCTACTTTGGTAGCAGGCATGTTTCAGCAATGGCCAACAATGCCTTGAGGGGGTGGTCTTTTAGTGCCAGGCCTTCACTGTTGGGGTTTCAGGTTACCACCGCAAAGCTCTGATGACAAAGGTCTTATGACACAAAGCAAAGAGTTTTATTCATTGTCAGGAAAAGTGTTGCAGCCTCCGGGCATAACAAAGTTTTTAGTACTGAAACAAATAGGGTGAATCCAAATGTTGAGAACATCCCGATTGCACCTGCCAGTACAGCTAGCCATTACCACCCTTAAAGTAACACTATGGAGTTTCTGAAGCCGCCAGATAGGGGGCTACTTTCTGCTGGACTGTTCAGTAACTTATTTGCTTTCTTGCTTTGTCTTTTGTTGCACTTGCTTGATGCTTGACTGTGTTAGGAAAGTTGTTGCTAGTTTGTCATAAAAAAAGTAAGCAAATTTCAACAGGTTTCGCTAAGTTTAGCCGCTAGCAAGACATCTCGTTAGCGATGTTAGCAAGCTTGTTATAACACGCTTGGACATTGATGCTAGTAATAGGTGCTCTCTTTGTAATTGTATTGTGAGAGCTATGTTGGCTAGCTTGCCAAGAACTTTCCTAACACAGTCAAACATCAAGCAAGTGCAACACAAGACAAAGCAAGACAGCACATAACTTACTGAATAGTCCAGCAGAAAGTAGCCCCCTACCTGGCGGCTCCAGAAACTCCATAGTGTTACTTTAACATACAGTCATGGCTCAAAGTTCTCTGGCACTGTGCTGCAGGGCTGGGGCGGTTTTAGGCAGATAATTATATGTCTATGGAAAATATTCTTCACATTTAGAAATTATTAGATTTGATGCTCTTCTCTTTGTAAAACGGGTCACGGTATGCGCCACAGCCGTCATCCATTTGCCTTGTAGCCTACCGCTTGCTAGGCTATGTTTTTAGCATCTTATACCACCAAGTATCTCTAATATCTTTTTTGTGTTTTGTTTGAGCGAGTATACTTTGTATGTAACACGCACAAGATGAAATTTTTATCAGTTGTGGTAATAAACATTATTTATTAATTACTTTATTGGAGGAATGTTCCTTGCTTCAAGCCCTGTACAGTGCAATAAGAACACATGGCCTGTAGAACCCAACAGTGAAGGCCTGTTGAGACTCATTAAGTGAACTAATATGCTCACAGACTGGTTTATGTAAGGTTAAGCTAGGCTGAGCACTGTGGGTGATTTCTTTGTGCAGGGGTGGCCTCCGGCTTAATAAGTATGTTTGGGGAGAGGGGCACATCCGATCGTAGACTCGTGAATTACGTAGCTCAGTGAGTCCGTACAGCTGTTCATTCACAAACTAATAGCCAAAGCAAACAGTGTCCTCACGGAAGTCAGGAATTCAGTGCTGTGTCTTGCGCTGCTTCACACTGAGCGCTAATGTAAACAGATCAGTCTTTAATTAGATCTGGAGGACAAGGACCACTCTGTAATCCATACCATTAATTCTCTGGAGAACCACAGACCATGGAAGTGTTTGTGTGTGTGTGTGTGTGTGTGTGTGTGTGTGTGTGTGTGTGTGTGTGTGTGTGTGTGTGTGTGTGTGTGTGTGTGTGTGTGTGTGTGTGTGTGTGTGTGTGTGTGTGTGTGTGTGTGTGTGTGTACGTTTGTATTTTCACCCCAGCTCCCTCACGCACACGCACACGCACACACACACACACACACACACACACACACACACACACCCACACACACACACTCCCTGTTCTGTAGTCGCGTCTGCAGCTGCCTCTCTGGCCTTCTGTAATAGAGATATGCACTAAAATTTGTAGCAGGTGGAAGCCAGGTCTTCGGAGAGATCAATGCAATTTGCAAAGTGCCTTTCAGACAATCTCTACTTTGGATCGTTTCCAGTGCAGAAAACACAAGGCATACAGCTGCAAAGAGGCGACACTTACCTTTCCTGCCACACTCACATGTCCCACTCTTTATACCACAGTAACTACTTAAATGAGACGAGAAAAGGCACATTGTTAATTCATTTCTACACTAACTGGTTGAGACACAGAATTAAGTTCCACAGATGACAGGCAAGGCAGTGCTCTTTGCAGCTACTCTCTTCACAGTCAGATTGTGTGATGCATTCATTCATTATGTAGTGTGTGTATGATTGGATGCATTTAGGTTTAGACATATTTCACTGAGATCGAGACCTCATGTGACAGCCAGTCAAAGAAAGAAGGTCGTTTCCAGTTGCCAAGCTTCTTTAATTCTTCTGTTCCCTGTGAATTCATGTACAGAACACGCAGACAGTCTGCATCGTATTGAGTTTTCTTTATGCAGCGTCTTAATTCAGGCTCTCCAAGTCCTCACATATAAGAATGGTAGTTTCTGGAAGAGTAATAGAGACGGATGTAAACAGGGATATGGTCATGCTGGATGATCAGGCCTGGTTCTGCTCAACCCCTCTGAGATCTCATTAGGTCATGGACCACTGCGCCAAATACTGACCAATTGATCTAAGAGTCACACCAAAGCTGTTTCTGAGGCATTGCTCTGCTGGTAGAAATACAGACGAGCATGTTGAGTTAGGGGAAAGGGTGCGTGTGTGCGTGTGTGCGTGTGTGTGTGTGTGTGTGTGTGTGCGCGTGTGTGTGCGTGTGTGTGTGTCTGTGCGCGCTCCTGTAAGCAAATACACTTGTAATGAATGCAGGTGGGGGACTGGTTAAACCTGCTTGCCACTTGTATTCCAACACCTTGTGCTCTCTGGGAGTAAAGCCCCCAGTCCAATATAATATATCAGCAAGAGCTGCATGCTCTCTGTTTTTCCATCTCTTCACATCATGGGTAATTATCTGAACTGTATGCCATGAGTCCAAGGGAGCCATTTCCAGGAAAAGGGCTGGCACCGTGTGTGTGTGTGTGTGTGTGTGTGTGTGTGTGTGTGTGTGTGTGTGTGTGTGTGTGTGTGTGTGTGACGTGTGTGTGTGTGACGTGTGTGTGTGTGTGTGTGTGTGTGTGTGTTTGCACTTGAAGGGCAATGTGTTGTGAGTGTGGCTGTGTCTGTCTGGAAGTGTGTGTATGTGTGTGAAGGGCAATGTGGTCCTCTCTCTCTCTGCTCTGTTGTAGCCATTTGCTTTTGTGATCTCTAGGGACTGAGGCGCGGAGTTCCTCAATAAATAGGGCAGATGCTCTAGTCTACATTTCTCCTTCCACTGCCCTGCTTTACCTCTGCCTTGCTTTGGAATTATTTTTAGTATTTCTAAAGATTCTTGAGCAACTAAACGATTGCAGATAACCCCTCAAATCTTGTTTTCGTCTAATTTGAGCAGGCACAATTTGATGACACTGTCATCAGTTGCATTGTTTCATGGTATTGTCTGCACTGAGCATCTGAACTGACAAACTTAGTTTCTAAAATTTAGCAATATCTTCTACAATTGTGGTGTTGTTGGTCAAACATTACCTGCCAAAATAAGTAGGTCAGACTGAGACTGAATTTTCAGATAAGCGAAGCCAGTTGACACAGAATTAGAGAAATATACAGCACATACCAGTAACTGGGAATGCTGGTTTAAAAATGTTAAAACATCAGTTGATAATTGCTGTTTTATAATACAGTTGTAAACCATTACTGACCATTTATTTTGAGGTGAGAACATACAGTAAAAGATGGTCAGAACAGGAAGAATCAGTTTGTCAAAATGACCTGCCACAACCCATTTCAACATTTTCAGTATAGGCTGACATCATTTACACTTGGTTTACTAGGCTTTCGACTCATATCCTGACATTACTTGCTCGTTTTTTTAACTATAAATTCCTCTTTTGTTTGTTGGCCAATTTGCTGATATTTCATTGCTATTCACTGTGGCCACACAGATGTGGAGCATTGTGGGCAGATCACGAGACAGACCCCTCAAGAGACACACGAGAAGTGATGGTAGCCAGCACCGCCCACCCCCCACCCCCCCGTCTCCACACAGAGCATAATGAGCCCACTAGTGCTCGGTAAATCCTTGGTGTAGTGCAGAACAAGCCAGCTAATCTCATTAATCGTCCTTTTCTGCTGGCTGGTGTACGTAACAAAGGGGTTATATAAAAAATTGAGGGATTTCAGGGGGGGGCTAAAGAGCGGCTTTATTGAAGGATGGGGCTTCTGTCTCATTTGACTGTTAGAACTAATATTGCTGGCCTCTTGGATGAGAGGGTAATGGCACTGTTACACTCAGGCTAATAATGTAATGGTGCTGATGTGAGCCTGAGAGAAGGGGGGTAACGTGTGTGTCTGTACACGCGTGTGTGTCTGTTCGTATGTGTGTGTGTGTGTGTGTGTGTGTGTGTGTGTGTGTGTGTGTCTGTTCATATGTGTGTGTGTCTGTGTGTGTGTGTGTGTGTGTGTGTGTGTGTGTGTGTGTCTGTGTGTGTGTGTGTGTGTGTGTGTGTGTGTGTGTGTGTGTGTGTGTGTGTGTGTGTGTGTGTGTGTCTGTGTGTGTTTGTGTGTGTGTGGAGATGTGCTTTGCTTGCCTGCTAATGTTCGACACTAATACTTCCCTGTCCACTGTTTTTCTGCAGTGCTGTTTTGTTTTCTTCTGGGAGGGCTTGTGGAGGAAATCCATACCAGGGGCAATGTTTTTTTCATAACGTATTGCCCGCAATTGTGTTAACATTACAAGATGAGAGATGCTGATTAATTGAAAATGTAAAACTTGTTTTCGTATGCTGTACCAATTATCAAACTAATTATCTCCATCTTAAGGCTGCAGTCATATTTGCAGATGCTGAATCCTTGCAAAAAGAAACCCTGGACATTAAATTTGACTGTTTCCCAAACTAGCATTTGCCTCTCACTAAGAGAAACATCTCTTCATAGATAACAGACATTTCTTTGTGGATGCCTCCCTTTATCTTTATTCCGCCTGTGAATAAATTTGCATTGATATATGAATAACTCATTTAATCTTTCCCCCTGTGATGACAAGTCCCACCCTGACCAAAACAATGCACTCGGAGAAAGAAAAAAAAAAGAACCTTCTAGTCCCAGTAGGACAGCTTGGGCACAGATTAATTTGGATGTCATGCCGCTGAAATATTTATCTTGCTGAATCAGAGATATGGCAAGTCCTTCAGCTCAGAGCAGATAGATCAGCTGTTTTGATCTGTGCCCACTGATGGGTTCTGGAATGCCTCCTGCAAGTAGGCCACATGCAGTTGCAGATAAGAGGGGACCACCGTGGGAGACCAGTTAAAATGACATGGCCTTTTTTCAATTTCTCTGTCTGGACATGTGAGGCAGTTTTCACATGAAGCAGGCTGGTTTTTTTTATATGGTGGTGGAGGAATGTCTTGTTTCTCTTGCTTTGAGCAGAAGTAGACGAGGACAAGTTTAAGACAAGCTGATGGAATTCCATTTGAAGGTGCATTGGAAATCTAAAAAAATAAACTAAATTCCTGACACTATACTGTAAAAGCACGATAGCATCTTAGTGTTCCATTTAGGGAAACATATCAATTAACCTTGCGTCACAAAACATTCAGTGTTAATTCACTGTCGTCCCAATTTTAGAAATCTCAGACAGTGACCATCTTTGTATCTCTTTCTCAGTTGTCAAGTTATATTCACACTAGTTTAGCCCGTGTCTCTTGTCTCATTTGCTCATCTCCTTTCTGCAGTTTCTCTTTTGTAAACCTTGCTCCATTTAGACTTGATAGGGCATCCTAGCAACAAACTGCAATAATGTTTTCAGTTATATTGGTATTGCATTAAGGTGCATGTAGTTGCTTAGATACACTTGTATCCATTCCAGTTGTAGTTGTATGTGTGTACTGTGCAACAGCAATCAATTTGAGCTCTGAGGTCAAGCGGATCTTTTTTTGCTAATCACTGAATATACAAAAACCCTGTCCAATTATTGTGGAATCAATTTCTGAATTAAATGCAATTAAATTATTTCTCTTGGTACCATCTCCCCAATGCAATCAGGAAATATTCAGACTTGGGCAACTCTACTCTGAAATGTAATCATAGCAAAGTGCAATGAGCAATGTTTCATTCCATCTTGGATTTTTGAAGGGGTTGTTAGCTGTTTTGCTTTCGTCATCTAGTATGATTTGATCAGCCCGTCTACCATTGTGGAGCTCTCACTCTATGTAGACTTGGCAGAAGAATGCACAAGGACCAGCCAGTGCTCTAGAGGTAGAACAAGCCGCCTGCCCTTGAAAATTAAACTGAAATAGTGTTTACACAGAAAACCAGCGGGTCTGATTTCAAAGAGGCCATACATGACTGTGGTAAATCCAGAAATATGTCCAACTCTCTGTGTGAGAGGATATTCTTTACTTTCTCACTAGTAATGTGTTTAAACTCAGTAGCAATTGCTCTGCGTGTAAAAATGTAAGGATGTTGAAGAGGTGCTCACTCAAGCACTTCATTTATGTGCACACTTAGAATAATTAAGTGAATACATTATAACATGCCATATTTGAAACGGGCCATATACAAAGTAGAACTCGTATCAGCCTTGTCCAATGCTTGCCTAGAAAGTAGGCTGTAATTATTAATGCAGGGAAAGTTGAAGGTTGAAGTCTACAGTCAGAGGCTAATTTAGTGAGCAGAATACCATGGTCTTCCTCCACACCTTTGTCAACCACTCCATTCACACCAGCCACATTGTCGTAGCAAAGGGCTAATTATTGTCCATGTGGTTGTAAAAACTAGTAACCAGTTATTTTACAGTTTTGAGTCTTGTCTTTCCTACTTGGCCCTCCTACAAACATATTTTTGTCTTATGTTCTTCAGTAGTCTTATAGTCTTCTCAGACCCACATGTCCAACTTGTGACAGTTTAAGAACTTTGGTCAAACGTCTAAAGGTACAAAAAAGCTGCATCTTTCCTGAATTCTGCCAGTCGCGTCCTGTTTAGTTCCATGGCACCACACCGACTCACTCTGACTAATTCATCCTGCCCTGAGCTCTCTAGCCGTGCATCAGTCCATCAACTTACATCATGGTGCATTAGGCCAGATTAGACCAACAGAGACAACTCATTCAGACTGAGAGACTGATGGAGGGTACTGGGCTATTATTGTAGAGAATAAAATTGAGGTATTAAAGGGCTTAGCGAGAGAACAACACAGCATGTCTGATAAGTATAGTGCTTTCCAACCATTCTTTCATTACAGAACAGTGGCGACTCTAATGAAAATGATAGGAAAGCTCCTAGATATGGAGTAAACATATGGAATAAGAAGATTGACAGGAGTCAGACAAGCTTATTTGTTTTGTGTATTTCAGAATGCATGGGCTTATACAACAACAGACTGCAAAATAAAATGTTATAAGGTATTGTATATGAGGTGTGCAGAGCTAACTTGATATTGTCATTATTGGCAAGATCCTAGCAGGACAGCAACATTTTTAAATGCTGAAAACATAACAAAATGTGTATGTTGCCATTTATTTGTGGTTAATCCAGTGGTGGTTAGAGTTTTTGGCTGTGAATCATAGAGTTGCAGGACAGGATTTTTGCAGTTGTCCCTTGTTAACGCCAAAGTATATATATTAGACTACCAACTGAATAATATGGGATGCAGAGCAGAACTATACCTAAATAATGTCCCAGACGTGGGCTTACTATAATGCTCTAAGGTTCCAGTGGCTTGGATAAATGTAGTAATCAACTTTGATGATGTGATTGATATGTGTTAATGCAGTTGTTCATTTTTAATATTATTCAATCAATTAGTCCTGGGTTATTTATTAGTTACCAACTAACTAATCAATTTACTTATAGTACTTAATGGACCCTTGAAAGGGCTAAATCTGACTGGCTATTGGCTAGCGAGCTGAACATGGATTGAGGCTCTGTAGTTCAAAAATCAAGCATTCAACAACTCCAGCAATTAACAAACACTGTGCATAGGCGTGTATTACGTCAAAACGGTTATTTCTTCACATTCTGTTGCTCTTTTAAGTTCATTTTGAAACGTTTTAACTAAAATTCTTACATATAGCACCTTCAAAATACTACCTGTTGTAATTGTACTAGCATCTGGTTCAGTTACCACTGACATGTTTTTAATGGTACTATGAGTACTAATTAGATGCATGTGTAATTCAGGGATTAAAAACAAACAAAGAGCAACAAACAAACAACATTAAAAAACATAGAGCAAAGATTCATTCTTACAGTGTAATCTGAAATGCACAAAGTGTGTGGCATCTTGAGACTCACTGATGCAAGCTAATTAGTATTCTCTACAAATGCTTCCCAACAGTAAACCTAATCTTATCTCTCAAGTACAATCTGTCCCAGACAATAGTGTTGTCAGCACACAGATTCCAGATGCTCTTGGTGTGTCGGAATAATTCATAGAGTGCTGCCTATGGTACACTGCCCTCAGTTATGAAAGCCCCTCACACACGACTGCCAAGGGCATCTCAACATGACACCTTTATGACTGCAATGAGATGGCCCTTTCATGCTATATGACATGCAAACGCATTCAGTGCTAAATGATGTGTCGCATATCAACTAATGTGTTCCATCATCTGCACTCCTCAGAGAAATTGGTAGATAATTCTGATAGCTCTGGTGGCAAAGGCCTTTGTCTATATTCAAAAGGTACTGCATTCATTTCGGCCTAGGTGGATTTGCAGTTATCTGTGGAAGGTGGAGCAGTTTATTGTGTTCATTAAGGGTCGCTCCCCACGCAGTGTGACATTACACTGTCTTGGTCAGGCACTGGTAAATGGCATTCTGCAGTCATAGCAGATTGACCTGAAAGTGGGGTGACGCAATGTGTGAGAAGGACTCTCGAACAGATAAACATTCCAAGGTCAAGGAAGCAGAAGTTTCCAGAGGGTGAGAAGTTGACAGCATCTAAGCTAATACTTTCTGTATGAAACTTTCTTGCATGGCATTTGTTTTCCATTCCAAAGTCTTCATTGTACAGCACCTTAAAGAAATTCTGTAAATGTCGGAAAGGGAAATGAACCTTTCTGCTGTTTGAAAATAGTAAGGGATTGTAGATGGACTGCATTGATATAGTGCTTTTCTACTCATAGAGCACTCAAAGCACTTTACAGGTTATTGCCTCAGACATCTACCTATTCACACACACACTGATGGTGGAGGCTACTATCTAAGGTGCCAACCTGCACATCGGGAGCGGTTGGGGGTTCAGTGTCTTGCTTAAGAACACTTCGACACTTGGTGAGGAGAAGTCAGTATCGAACTAGCAACCTTCCAACCAAATAGTTACATTTCAAGAAAATGATCTATCTACTCCTCCACTGCATTGTGTTTGAACTTGGTTAACGACACTGATTTTTGTCACATTTATAATGTTGTGTATTGATGATGAATTTAATCACCTATGGTTTAATTTTCATCATAAAATTCACACTAGAATGGCAGTGGTTGTAAGTGTCCCTGCCATGGCGACAATATCCGAGTACTTTGTGATGAGTAAAGATAATTATTCTTGTTATGTTATTCCTCATGTTACAGATTAATTGCAGTGTTGTAGTGTTTGCAACGACCTGCTTAAACGTTACTATATTGTAATGGAACAATATACTATATTGTGTGTTCAATGGCCCTGCATGTTTCTGGAGTGATAACCGTGAAATTAAATGATATATGATGTGTTAGAGAAGGACAAGCTATTATTGTTATTTTCTATACTGGTTCAGATTGTACCGTGCAGTATGCATCCAGCATACGGTGACAGGTGTACTGTTGAGCGAAGGTGATGAGAGAGTCTTCCACAACTTTCACACGCTCAGCTGGGAGTGATAATGTAAAGTGATTGAATGTCTAACCTTGTGCTTACTGCTGCAAACAGTTTGTGTCACCTGCATCTGAAGGCATTTGTGCTATGACAATCTTGTCAAAATCACACAGTGCCTCGCTTTGCAATTAAAGGCTGTAAACAATGCAGTGTAACACAAAGCATAGTGTTACGAAAGTTGTTAACGTGAAATTGCTCGGTTAGCAGGATTTGCAGGGTTGAACGCCAGACCATACATTTGCATAAGTAGTGAAGCGAATGTTTTCAACACAGTAGTGCTTGTTGTTGAAGCAGAGTTTATCTGACAGTCACCCATCCATCTTCCATATGCCACCGCTGTATGTGGCCACAGTCATCTGAGAAGTTATTAAGATGCTAAACGCAATGTTTGCATATCTTGCTAAACTCTGCAAGCTTCAGCTACTGTAGCAGTTCAAGCTTTCCTCTGGTTCACAGGCAAAATTATTATCAGAAATGTTTGACTTCTTGTTAATACAGCTAAACCATACAGAGATGTTATGCTCCTGATTACGAAGCCCATGTGACTCATAGACATGTTCTTTTCCTCAACTCATTTTTTTTTTTAGATGCAGCATTGATCACAGTGTACAGGTAGACAGCTTACATATTTGCCCACAGCAGATTTAAATCCTCTGGCAGTGTTTAAGTAAGCGGTGTTTAAGAAGAAGTCAGTTGCCACCAGGGGAATTTAGACACTGGAGTTAACAGAAAGAGCTTGATGGCCATTATCTAAGTGACAACCTGATTAAAATCCATTAGGTTTGATGACTGTATTTATGCTAATTCAGTCATTACCACTATATAATCTACATTAACATCATTGGCATTACATTATTTATTTTTTGTTTTTACAGCAAGCCCATTGAGATCCTCTGCTTTGTGTCCTAATTAGATTTGTTTCTTCAATTAGAAGTTTGATCTCCCTCTGAGAGAATGGTTCTATGTTGATCCATCATATTGTGAAATAAATGGCCGTATCAGGCATGAATAATTCAGATTAATTCCAGAATTGCGTCTATTCGACGCTGCCTTTTTTCATCCTCTGAATTAATTCATTTTTATTTGGACTGCCTCTCGGTCGTCATGTTTCCTAATGTGGGGAATAGGCCCATGGATGTTCAACAGCTCATGAAGATTGCTATTAGTTGTACTCATGTGATTCTTAACCCAGATTTGGAAGATTAATTTGGGATCTTCTGCTGGCGTCATGTAACTCAGTGTTGGGGTTCAGAGAAGCATTAGCTCTTCTCTCACACGAAGGTCACCTGAGCTTCCACTGAGCTCCTCCGTCTCATTGAAGGATCTATCAGTGCGAGTGCAGGTCCCCAAAGTGCCCCACTGACAAGTCCCCACCCTCTCCTTCCCGACTCCTTTCTTTCATCTCGCCGAGGCTGCCACTGCTGCAGCTTTTGCCTCTGCCTCCACCTCTGCTGCTCCTCTTCCCCTCCATCATATCTCACAGGGTTGATGTGACGTGACAGATAAGGAGGGGAGAGTCTGTGCATCATCTGGGGACAGCACTGTGCACTTACATGCTGACCTCTGGCCCAGAGAGAGCATATGGGGCAGGTAAAGCCCTCCCATTGGGCGGCTCAGGCAGGCTCTAGTCCTTTTCCTCACTGTCTCATCTCCCATCAGACTCATGCCAGTAGCCTAGCCCAGCTTTGTGCTAATGGCTATAGTATGATAATTATACAAGTAGATAGATTGAGTCAATATAATTGTAATTCATTTTAGATTGTGCAGTTAATTAGCGGGAGAGGCAATCAGGGTCTTCATTAGGACTTGATAGAAGTTTTCTAAAGAGAGGGCCCAGTCAAATAAATGGCTTTAATGGCTCTTGGCATAGTGGTGTACATTTGTTTATTTGTTAATTTTTTTCACTGTACTCTAATAAATTATGTGAGTGGAGCACATTCCATTAAACACATCATCATGTATTGCTCTGGTAGTTCTGGCTGTTGGTCTCATTATACTGTTATGTACATCCTTAAAGTCTATCTTTCCATTTAGCCTCTTTTTCTTACAGTTACCTTTATACCTTACAGTTGTATATCACCTATGTTAACATACCTATACTGACTGGCAGAACTTGAATAACAATGATGATAATCTTTAAGAGATTAGTCTTCAGTAAAACCCTGCAGTAATTTCTCTGGATAGACCTTTCAGTCTTCTTATTTATAAACTGCAATAAACAGTTACATGTAACAGATGTATGTAATTAAATTACAAAATAAATGTAATTGTAATCTGTTACAGTTATGTGGAATATCACATTAATTCTGTTCCTTTGCATCTAGGCAGGCTCCATTAATTTGGCAGTATGCGCTTAAATTGTGAGTGTTGTTTTTGATTGGTTCCCTTGTTTAAATTTGCACCTCTCATCTGCCAATCAAAAAGTAACCGAAAGTAATCAAATGTAATTAGTTACACTACTTAAGTAGTTAGATTACTAATTACATTTTTAACAGGGTAACAAGTAATCTGTAACCTATTACATTTCAAAAGTAATCTTCCCAACCCTGGCAATAAAATACAATTAAACATCTTTGCAATGCACAATAGCACATCATTTTAAAGACTTCGAATTTTGTGTGGATTTATCAGGAATACGCTGTGTTTCAAAATGTGTGTTTATTTTAGAAAACAGACATGTCGTTGATCAAGTGATTGCAGTTGAAGGATAATGTTTGTTTTGACACAAGCTTTCGTCAAGGTAATATGTGGTCCTTGTCAGTCTCCAACTTGCCTTGTAAAATTTCTACCCATTGAACAGATAAGTGATCTGACATTTATTACAGGGCAGACAATAAATGTTCAGATGCTACCTGGCAACTCCGCAGTCTTTAACCTTGCCTTGTCTTTTTGAGGTGACATTGAACTTTTACACACTTTTACTTGGGGATACCAACTAAATTATGTTGATGTTAGCAATCAACAAACAATCATAATGGATTTGTGTGATTATTATTTGATGGATAAAAAATGATATGGACTTCTTGACAAACTTTATGCATATACAAACTGACAATGTTACAACTGCACAAAAAGATAGGTGATTTGACATTTTATTTCAGGGCACCTTCACTTCTAAAATACTGTGGAAATCTATTAATATACTGTAATGCTTTAGCATAAATGAAATGGCTGCTCAATTTGATATCTGTACAGCAGCAAAACCACTGTCTAGACTGCATTATGAATTTTCCAGCTTGAAGTGTTTCCGATGTGACCGGTTGCTTCCGCGTACATCTTAATTTAACTTATAAGCCTGCTTAGAATAATCAGTCTGCTTAGAATGATCAGTCTAAGACCATCATATGGCCCCATATGGGTTCACTCTTATACCACCATAATTCAATTTCTGTAGGTTTCAGCTAGGCAAAAGTCATTGCACAGCCATTGCAGAGTGAATAAATAAATGGATGTGCTGTAACCTGATTTAATTGAATAAGGAAGGAACATGTAATTGGATTCGGCAGCAATCAGGTTAGTGCTTACCTTGAGACTAGGAACCTGAAGACCAAAGCCCAGGTCAGAAATCTAGAGACATAAATAATTATAAAACTTATAATCAGTAGCTGTACAATAACTATATCTTTTACCCCAGTGATGAAATATGATATTTTCTCATTGGCTGGCTGGTATCCGATATTTCTGTATATACCTAGTAGATCTGGTAAAAAAAAAAATCAATCACCATTCTATATCAGTATTCTGGACACTACACATGGTAATCATAACAATCAAAGTAAATAATGGTTGATTTTTGTATTAAACCTGATGTTTACTTTGTGTACATTTAGGCTTAAACATGTGCCATAACAGTAGGCATTAGTAGAATAAAGCCTTCGAAGTGTCCCGATATGTAGGCTTAAGCATGTGTCGTAACATTGGGCATTTGTAGTATAAAGCCTTCGAAGTGTCCCGATATGTAGGCTTAATCATGTGTCGTAACATTGGGCATTTGTAGTATAAAGCCTTTGAAGTGTCCTGATATGTAGGCTTAATCATGTGTAGTAACATTGGGCATTTGTAGTATAAAGCCTTCGAAGTGTCCTGATATGTAGGCTTAATCATGCTCACAGATTTATCAGTGGCAGAGTGGGCTGCTGCTACTTTTCTTTTTTGTGATCATCCCACAGCTCATTCAGAATGCATAAAAAGTCTACTGAGCCTTGGTCTGCCCTTTATTTTGGGTTTAAAACAAATAAGAATCGACTTACATTCCCTGCTTCATTTCTTAGGTGGCAAATGCAAGTTATCTGTCCCCCGGGATGATTGGAAGATACATATTATTTGACTGGTGTTACAGCCTGGACTTACAGCATAGGGACTCAATAAACTTCAAAATATTCAGCTACTCAATTTTCATCAGTCTCCCTCTTTTTCAGTTGGGATCCTACTCTCTCCACTAACATCACCACCATCTCTCCCTCTCTCACACCTGACTCTATCTCTGTTCCCCTCATCCACCTCACGACTATGACATTTTCAACATGCACTGTGTGAGTCTCAGTGTGTGTGTGCATTCTGGTTTCCAATCCATCTTCCCTGATGGGCAAAATAAATGTTCAGATGCTGCCTGGCAACTCCACAATATTTAACAGGCAGCAGCACATGCGTTCCCCATAGAGATAGGAGCAGCGTGGCACATAGCAATCACGGCATTCAACATGTGTCAGGGGACGCACGCACAAAGGCAGTTCATTCACCCATTGCTTCCAAAAGGCAACAGATTTTGCCCAAAAGTAAGGGTTCTCCAGAAATGAGAAGTGAATTACATGCAATTTGTGAAATTACTTTGTAATGTCACCCCTTCAGGGACAGCAGATAGGCCATAATAAATGGACAGCAGATAGGCCATGATAAATGGACATGAAATCGATCAGAGCGTATTACTTTTTTATATCAAAGAGAGACACTGTCCTCGGTCTGTCCTCACTGGCAGTGCACTAGAGGTTGTGTGAGTGCTCGCTTTTTTCTCGCTTCCCTTTGAAATTGCTTTATCTCCAAGTGCTGCTCAAAAGCATTTGCATGCAGACAGTATGTGGGAGGGTTGGCTCTATGCATATAAAGATACATAAGTGTTGTCTTTGCCTTTTATAGGGAAAAGAAGTGTGAGCACAGTATAGCACACAGTTGCAGTTTTTTTTTTTTTTTTTAACTGTGGTGTGTGTGTGTGTGTGTGTGTGTGTGTTTCTCCATCTCAGCTTTTTGTGAAGAGGGTTGCCGCAGCGGAGGAACCTGTGTGGCTCCCAACACCTGCGTCTGTCCCTCCGGCTTCACGGGACGTCTCTGTGAGACAGGTAGGCTGCAGCACATTGTCACACACACATCTGCACCTCATTAAACACAGCCCGCAGTCCACAACGCCTATCTCTCCACGAAGCATCTGATAAAGCGTGTTAGTCCTGGAGCTTTTTTTTGTCTCCATTAAACATGGCCTCCATTTCCTGAAGTTGCTCCAGCTCCCACCGTTGTTGAATGCATCGCTGGGGCTGTTAGCAGTGATTTTTGTGAACGCCTGATCGAAGTGATGCCGTCATCAAAAAAGTAGCTGCCCGGCAGGGTGGGCTCTGGCATACAAGGGAGACAACACATATCTTTCAACACTGCTGGAGTGTAGCAAAAGAACCCCTGCAATGAGTTGGTGGGCTCTGTATTTATCTAGTTCCATTGGATGTTCGAATTTCTGTTTCTTTATAGATGATGACTGGAGATTTGAAAGCATATCAGCCTAAAATAAATTCTGCTTATTCCACACACTGCTGTTTGACCACAGGGTCAGTTAGCTTGGCAAAATATTGCAGTCAACATAGTATTCTGACTTAACGGCCTCATTGAAGAAAATGCAAAGCCTGCTTGTGTTGCGTGTGTCTGACTGCTGCGTTGCGGAACTGCTGTGGCTCGGTTGCGTGTGGGTCTTCACACCGGCAACGTTTTTGCTGCGGCGCCGCTATTGCTGCTTTCTGCATCAAGTTTGCCTTTGATAATGGCGGTCAACACACAATCAGTTTGGTATCATGACGAGTGGTCCAAAAAGTGAAGACCTGGAAGTTGTCCAGTTGTAACCTGAAAGCAGTCACATTCAGAGTGAGAGCGAGAGAGAGAGAGAGAGAGAGAGAGAGAGAGAGAGAGCAACTACTGCCCTTCACCTAATGTTCTGTTAACCTAATGTAACCTAACCTATGTAATTATAGCCTACATTGGGTTAATATTTAGTACACATGTAGCCTCTACTTTCCCCTTTCATTACATGCAGTTGCTAAAATGGTTACAAAATATAATATTTACATTTCTGTCATGTCTGTGACATATAACCCAGACATGGAAGCTGCAGTGTAAGGTGTCAGTTATGTAATGTTGCTGGTATGTTGTCAATATGACTATCAAAACCGAACCGCTTACCTCACACTTGAAAAATAAGTTCCACGTCGAAACTCTTGTTATGCGGCTGCAGCGTGGCTCGAGCCACACCTGAGATGTGTGACTCTTGCATGCAGTGTGCATTCTCTCACGTGTTAACATGGGTGCTACAATGATAATCAACAGGTAACACAGCCACCACACACAGCGCAGGCAGTGTGAATCGGGCCTTCTACTAATTACACCAGTTATTTTAATTCTTAAGTCTAATATGTAAATCCCACAAAGTAGCTTATTAAATTATATTATAAAGTATTCCAATTTGAAACTTCAAGAGCTTTGATCAGAATTTAGTTTCTGGATTACTGGCAGGCGGCACAGAAATGCTGGTGGTTTGCGCTTGATACGCGCCTAGAATTGAATTGATTAAAGACATCTCCATCAGAATATGTATTACTGAAGCACGGTGTGTCATTCCAGGAATAAATAAGTGATGTAGGGGATGACTCGACCAGGGATTACTCTCTGTTTGCCAACTTTCCACTACCTCACTGATCGAACAGCAAGCACTCCAGCAGAGGAAGGTATTACAAATAAGCCCACGAATCACCAGGAAGACAGTCAACAATTCAGGCTGACACATACAACTTGAAATTGTTGTCCCATTAGTCCCTACCACCGGTCCATCTTGCTGTTGATATCTTCCTTACCCTGTTTGCTCTGCTTTTCCCATTCAGAACAGAGGCTTCGTCATTTTAACAAAGATCAAATAGTTAGCACTAGCTACATAAAGCTGTAGTTGATTTGTATATTAATGCTATCTCTTTATCTCACTCACTCACTCTCTCACACACAGTCTCTCACTCTCTCTCTCTCTTTGTCTCTCTCTGTCACTCTCTCTCTATATCTCTCTCTCCCCCTATCTCTCTCTTTCTCTCTCTCCCTCTCTCTCTCTGCCTTGGATGCAACCCAACCATTTGCCCAACCGTCTATTTTCTCTGCTGCTTTTTATAGCCAGACACACCGACACTGCTAAGCTGTAGAGGCAGAGCAGCAGCCGAGGGCTGGGGGTGTGGTGGAGGGCTGTGCCTTCCTCCCCCTTCTCACCCTCACCGCCCACAATGTTGCCCAGACCCACCCCAGAATTGCACACCATAGGGGCAACAGCATGTCCCTCAGAACTCTACCCTTGAAAGATAAATGCAATATATATACGTGTGAGATCTTCCATTTTGGAGACCACCGCACATCTGCCCAAGTCCCTTCCCAAGCCCAGTCCAGCTCTTCGATGCACCCCTTTATGATCCCATAATAGTTTCAGACCAGAATCTCTCTAAGGTGGCTCTGACATTTGTTAGGAAATAATTAGCCCTGATTCATTCACTATATCAGAAGGTCAGACTGTATGGACAGAGAAATAGGTTCGATGTGAGGTGATTCAGTTACCCTGTACGTATGTGCTACTGAATACAGGCTTTGAGGCACCAGATGTTTATGATGGAATTACGAGTCTGCCTTTCCACCGTGCAAATGCATATGGCTTTATATCACAAAAGGGTCTAGCTGGGCAAAACTATTCCTTTCACACCAAAAGCAGGTGGAGCCTGTGGTGCTTACCTAATGCAGGGTATTTTCAGCCGAATTAGGTAATTCTGTAGAAACCCTCCTCTTCAGAACACATGCACACTGATTGTGTGTCTGTGCACGCGTTTGTGTGTCTGTGTGTGTGTGTGTGTGAGTGTGTGTGTGTGTGTGTGTGTGTGTGTGTGTGTGTGTGTGTGTGTGTGTGTGTGTGTGTGTGTGTGTGTGTGTGAGCGTCTCAGGAATCATGGGATTTTCAATTGCACCACCAATCCTGATTCCGCCTCCTGTCAATTATAAGGGTCTGCGGTGTGTAATTTGTAGATTTCTCTGTAACGATGAAAACCGCCCTGGTTCCTCTCCGCCTGTGCCTCTCTGCAGCATGCGGACTCAGAACCTGATTACTTTCTGCTCTGGGAGGTGGAACAGTGGTAGGGGGCGGGGGGTGGAGGGGTGTACAGAGGAGGGGGGGAGGGAATTGAGATGGAGATTGGTGTGTTCTCTCTGAGCAGGTGCCTTGTACAGTGCCGGCGAGAACATTGTCTCCATAATGAGTTCTCTTTCCGCAGAGCTGGCGTCCTTAGCCTGCAGTGCTGTTCGGCAGACGTGTTGTCTTTTGCTGGCCGAGGCCCGTCTGAGTGAGGAGCTCGACGCAGCCTTCCATCTGTCTTGCTCGTCTCTTATGTGGAATGAAACAGATCCATTTCCTGCCGCTCCTCAGCATGGCCCTCAGGGATGCGGCGATGCACTCCTGTTGTTTCACGCAACCGCTGAGGAGCCTCATTGCCTCTCTTGGCTACGCCTCACATAAGCAGAGGTTAAACACATTTGGACTTGGTTTCCCTCTCTTTTCTCTCTCTCTCTCTCTCTCTCTCTCTCTCTCTCTCTCTCTCTCTCTAACTGTCTCTCGGTCTGTCTGTCTGCCTGTCTGCCTTTCATATCCAGTTGATTTTCTGCTTCTGTTGATAGCTACAGGACAATGATTTGGAGCGGCCATAATCAGGACATTGTTATGGAGAACAGGCTTTAATGGAGATCTGAGGACTGTGGCTAATGATTTTGAAGGGTGAAATTAAAATACTTACTCTAGTCTTCTTGCCTCATGCAAGCCTGAATGAAAGCAATTGGTCCCCCATCTCCTTTTTGTGAAGTGAGTGATTTTAACATCCAGTGTGTTCAATTATTTTTGGCAAGCAGGATATTAGTATTAAGCACAGATGGAGGAGGGTTTAATTAATTTGATGGACCAATCAAAACAATTAAGAAGGGAAAGAAAGAGAACAAATGCACTGCTTTTAACTAAAAGACAGCTTTGTCACCTCTGGTTCCAGAGCATGCTATATTATATGGTGAAGGTGCCCTTTAAATAGTCTCAGAGGGAGTCTTGAGCAGATGCTATGCTATAGGTTTTTGCTTATTTATGATTTAATGTTTAATTTAGGACTCCGGTGGATGCATTGAAGGCTGTTGATCTTATGATAAATGAGGGAAGAGACCCCAGTGAAATTTAAGCGCAGTCTTAGTGCAAACATTGCTGCTAATGTAGACATATGTGATCACACTAAAAGGTTTACGGTACACACTAAATGGTTAAGACCCTTCAGACCCTTGACAATGTTGAATTAATTATTCATATGCTCTTATGATTTCTTGTGGGCATTGATGGCTTATTGCATTTCTGTCTGTAGCAATACTTGGATCATTATTTTACACTGAAATATATGATGTGCTGTTAATGAATATCTTGCTGTGCCTTAAGTACAGTGGCAGGCATTTCAGCTAATCAAAACAATAACTCTATTCCCTAATGATATCAGGCCAAGGGAATGGCCAAAACACCTCAGTCTGACATCTTTAATTTAATTATCTGCAGATGAGTAAACCATGACAAATTGCTCTAATCAAAATGCTCTCTTATAAATTTGAGATAGAGCTAACAGGCAATTAAAACATGTTTAATCACACAGTAATTATTTTAAAAATAATTTTCATGTTTTAGCAGATGGACCCTTTGACTTTGACCAATCTAGGTTGACATCTTAATGGATTTGTCTATTTTTTTGCTCTTTACATTTTCTCCTCATCCTTTAAGTAATCTTTCATTGTTCTCCTTCTTTCAAATTAGTTCCTCTTCCCATCTTTGAAGCCCCAGACTGTCATTATAACCCCAATGGAAAAATCCATACTTGCTTATTCAGTCAAACTCTTCAAAAAAAGATGTTCCGAGCCTCTGCTGTTATAAGGTGCCACAGACGTGCGTCAGTCATGACTGCTGCTCTCTTAGGGTAAAATGAGCTGTAATTTTGAGTGATGGCGTCGATGCTCTTGCCTCAGCTCCCTGAAGGTCACCAGTGATTCTCTGCCCATCTGGGTTGATGGCAAAAGCTGCACAGACATACTGCACCATGCACAGACACACAGGACACTACAGGAGTCATTGGTACTCGATAGGGCTGACAGTGCCGAGTGTGGTTTTATCGGAGATATACAACTTCCTCGATAGGCCGCCATTTTAGCTGGAGGACAGCACTCTTGTTTCCCTTGTTGTCAGTCACAATCCTCTCACTACTCCCATTGTGATGGCAGCGCGGCCCGATTTCGAGATTACTGCTCCCTGCGAGGATATTAATAAGAAATGTAAATGAGAGTCTGCGAATTAATGAAACACAATTGCTAGTGTATTAAAGCGAGTGTGGGCGTGAGCTTTGATGAGTTAATAACCAGCTCGATGCTCCGGGCTTCTAAACAATGGATGCTGCTGTGATAGCATGTAAATCCAACTACGACTCCAGCGTACGAATTCAGCGTGCCTATTGAACAAAAATAGACACGCGGTGGGCCCAGTGTAGTGACAAAAACAGAAGGCTGGCACAGCGAGGGGTCTCTGCAGTGCATAGAGTGGAGGCGGGGGGAGGTGCTCTGCAACTCAACATCTAGCAGGGGGCTTGCAGTGCCAAGGTCGTGCTGTCCATTCTCAGGAAGCAGACATGCAGGTAAAGTGTGTACATCCCCCAGTCATTGTAAGTCTAATGGAATAACTGTATCTGAATAAACATGAACAAAAGAATAAACTAAGGTGTACCATGCACTTTATATGTACTTCAGTAGTAGCTGGCAGCTGTGACATAAAGGATCTTTAATGTGGAGGTCGAACAAGGGAACAAAGGCTCGATGTAGAGCATGTAGCTGCCCTACACTATGACTGTCACACTGAGTGTAGACAAGCAGAAAGCATTGAGGGCCGACAGTGCCAGGCGAATCGCTGGCGTTCGCCACTGGTCTGGTTGGAATACAATGGCAGAGAGGACCGTGATTGTGATCCACAGGGGCTAACCAGAAGCTCCTCAAAGCCATTGTGCAAACAGACTGTCGCTCCCTTAATGACACGAACGGAGGTGCCATGCAAAACAAACACAATGGCATTGAATAAGGGGACTGACATCAACTCTTCATAGGACGCAGTTTAAATGCTACCCAGAGAGGCATTTTCTTGTCAAGAATTTTTCAGGTTATTCCTCTAAGAATTTTTGGACGCAAAGCTAATTGCTTTGACAGAGTGCAGGAACATACAGGAGCCGTCTCCCTTAATTGCTGGGATGTCAAAAAGAAAACTAGGCCGACCGAGAAAGCCGCATGAGCCACCATTACAGTCCCGAGACAGGAAAATCACTCGGAGCGGGCAGGTGGAGGAATAAAAATTGCCTCACACAATGCTTTTCTTTCATTAAGTGCCAGGTATAAAATAGTATGAATCACGGACTCCATTCTTTATTAGAGGCAGAGGTTTGACTCTGACCCTGTGCATAGTGCAGCCTGAATCACATGACTACTGCATGTGCTTTCCTGTCCGTGCCACACTATTTAACCGAGGCATACACACACACCTGCTGTGCCGACACCATGCTGAGACATTCACCAGACTACTGGAAATCGTCCTCACTGAACCGCCTCTTCAACCCCCATTGATGTGTTCATCTATGGCCCGGTACTACTCACAAGGGGAAAAAAATTAATCTTGTCCTTTTTGTTGCAAAAAGAATCCTGAAGCTGTCACTTTAAAACCACTTAACATGCTCATCTGTGCCCTTTGAGTGCAAACCACAGGAATACCCTCGACAAAAGAATGCTCTGTTATGCTACAAAATGGCTGATCTTTGCTAACAGTGTCTATCTTAGAAGTTTCCAACAAGTTTTGACTTGAGCTACACTCAGAATTGCCTGCAGTCTGACTTTTTTTTTTAGGAGAAAGGGCAGGGGCAGGGGCAGGGTATGGTCAGCTTTGAAGTTGAAAGCTTTGAAATTGTCATTGTTTTTTTTTTCTTTCACATCGGTGAAGTAGTGATGCCCTCCTGCTGCTGACAAGCCTCCTCTGTTCTGGATTAAGTTACAGCAAGGTTAACGCAAGATCACATATCCCGCATTAAACAACCGCATCCCTCTAAATGTCTGTTGCATTGACCTGCGTCCTCGCAGGATGGGCCGTGGAAAATGTGAAGTGACAGGTGGAGGAGGACAGCTTCAGCCGTCTACCCCAGGGCCCCTCCTCCTCCTCTCCTCTCTTCATCCTCTCCTCTCCTCTCCTCCATCCTTAAGCAAGCTGGGTGATCAGGGGATAAGAGTGGAATCACCAGGCCACGCCTCGAGGTCTCTGCTGTATGAAATGGATGCCATTCTCGGAAGGGTCATTTGTAAGTGCAGGCCAAACTGAAAGCACAAGTGTAGGGCAGGGCGGCTTTGAATCCATAATAAAAAGAAAAGGTGGGATGGATCACAGCCTGTCATATGCATTATTTATGACAGCTATTACAGCTTAGGGAGAGAAGGGAAAGTCTTTGTCACATACGTGTGTATACATGCATTCGTGTATTAGTGCTGCTTTTGTGTGTATGTTTGTGTGTTTGTGTTTCTAGCTACATGTTAATGGTACCTGGAACTCTCATCTCAAACAGCAATGTGCAGAAACGGGCCTGCCTTCCTAGCTGTGTTCTAAAACCTGCTTAATTAATATGCCTCCCTGAGTGTTCCTTAATTATTGTGCCGAAAATAGTTTGCAGTGAATCACTATGCCACATCAGTTGATACTAAAATTCAAAGTGTTTTGCTGTAATTCTTCTTGTTTGTTTCCAGGCTTACTAGCGGTGGGTTGTAAGTCCTACGTGAAGGGGCAAACAATGCTGTCATAAATGAGTCTCTGTGTGTGTGTGTCTGTGTGTGCGCGCGCGTGTGTGTGTGTGTTTGTGTGTGTGTGTGTGTTTGTGTGTCTGTGTGTGTGTGTGTGTTTGTGTGTGTGTGTGTGTGTTTGTGTGTGTGTGTGTGTGTGTGTGTGTGTTTCCCAGACATCGATGAGTGTGCCGAGGGTCTCATCCAGTGTCAGAACCACTCCCGCTGCGTCAACCTACCCGGCTGGTACCACTGCCAGTGCAGGAGCGGTTTCCATGACAATGGCTCCTACCTGCTTGATGGGAGCTCCTGTGTCGGTGAGGAATAATTAAGAGCACCTCTGGAGAATCTCTCCTCACAAACACACACACACATATACACACACACCCGCCCACACACACACACACACACACTGCCAAATCCTCCCTCCCTCCCCTATTAAGTCATTCATATTAAACTAATATCAGCTGCTGATCCAACAGCCAGAGCCCATGTACTCAACCTGTTCAGCAGAGATCAAACATTGCCTCTGTACTGATGTGTACTTTGTCTGTGGGGGTGTCTGCATGTGTGTGCAAGAGGAAGAAGGATGAAGAAATTGGAGGCTGTTACATTATAATCATCTGTGTCTATTACAATGCAATGAGTTCAGCCTATTTTAATTAGCAAGAGTAGTTTAACCTGACATCTGTGAACATGATCAAGAGAGTGTAAGAGTACAAAAAAAACAAAGAAAGCAGGAGGGAGAGAGGAAGCACGAGAGGAATCAGTATGCTTCACATGCTTCACCCAAAGCGAGCCTGTTACTCACAACACACATGTTGATTTCACGCATTCTGGAGAGCAGGGTGAATGACCTAAATAGGTGATTAAATATTAATATTCCTCTGCATTTCATTAGCAATGCCTGAGATGAAACCAAGAGTGTGAAAAAAAGACCCTGAGTGGCAGATTCTGTGGCACTCCTGACTGCCTCTGTATTTTGCCCCATTTTGCTCCAGGAGCAAAAGAACCCCAGTGGGTTGTTTGACAGTGGGCCCTGCTGTAGCTCTTATTACCCAGATTACATTCAGTTGGCTGTTACCTGGCTACTCTTGCAGGGGTTTGCGTTATAATCCTGCTTTTACTAAATGTCAATTGAAGCCTCTGTCATCATAACACTTTCATAACTATACCTTGAAGATGCCACGTCCTCCCCCTCATCATGATGTCCAATGATATAACAGTGTCTAACTACTATTATCAGTAATTGCCAGGGCACCTTCTATCATATTACATTATTATCACATGGAATTATATACCCAGGAGACGAGAAATACTCTTTTTTGATTGGCTTATTAATATTCTTAATAATGGGACACCTATGAAGTAGATCAGGTAGAAAAGTTCCCCCTTCTATATCAATGCTCTGGAAACTGAATGGTTGCTATAACAACTATAGTAAATAACGCTTGATTGAAAAGCTGTCCATCGATAGAGCCTGCTACAGTAAGTGTGTAGTCAGGGAAGCTAATGAATGAACAAAATAAATGTATTCTCTCATTTTGCCAAGTGGTCTAAATGCAATGAATTCCATGGTTAAATAACATGTTATCTGGAGAACTAGCAAGCGGGCAAGCCAGCAAGGACAGAATCAGAAACAGCTAGCAAGGACAGAATCAGAAACAGCTAGCAAGCTAAGCATTGGCAACAATGGAATCAATTGTAACAAAGCAATGTTATCCTTTGGAAGAAGAATGCAGTACTTCACACTAAACAAGCCTCTTTTTAAACTGCCCCAAATGTTTCTTTGTGGGCTATACATGCTTGCCTAAAAGCATATAAACGGGATAACGGCCTTTGAAGTGTCCCGTTGTACGAAAAAATGGGACTTGGCAAAGGAAACTTCTTTGCATCTGCCTCTTCCAATATTTTCTTATAAATAAGTGGTCATTATCCCTTACATAACACTAGCCAAAGCATGTTCATGACATGATTATGTTAATGTTATGACAGAGGAAGGTTTGGATGAAAGTCATGTCTCAGCCCTATCTATCTACCATTCATTTTGTAATTTTTATCTTTATAAATAACTTTGCCATCTCTTTAATTTTTTAGCCTCTGTCTTTCACTCACACTCTCTCTTTCAATCACTCTATCTATCTATGTATCTGTCTGTCTGTCTGTTTGTCTGTCTGTCTGTTTCTTTATTTCTGTGTAACTTAATACCTAATATCTTAATACCTGAGAATCATCTGGAGGAGAGGAAAGGAGGCACAGAAGTGGAAATTTGCCAAAGGGGTCTGGAGAATTGACCAATATTCAGGATAATCTCACTTCTAAGCGTGGAAGGAAAGATCTTCTTCAGTATGGTAGCAAGGCGGATGGCCGACTTCATCTCAAGAAACAATTGCATAGACATATTGATGCAAAAGGGTGGGGTCCCTGGAGTGCTGGGGTGTCTAGAACACACTGGAGTGGTGACCCAGCTCATCCACAAGACCTCAAGGTAATCTGGCTAGACCTAACCAATGCATATGGCTCCATTCCCCACAAACTGGTACAGACCACCATGGCCAAGTGCCTTGTGCCACACCACATTGTAGACCTGATCTTGGATTACTACAACCAGTTCAAGATTAGAGTCTCAGCAGGGTCAGTAACATCAGAGTGGCACAATGTGGAGGTGGGCCGGGGCCCTCTGACCTTATCAGGGACACGTCAGCCTCCAATCACAGCTTTTATGGATGACCTGAGAGTCACAATAAAGTCAGTGCCAAGTTGCAGGTTGATCCTTCAAGGGCTGGAAAAACTTTAAGGCTTTAAGCCGGCAAAGTGAACACTCATAATGAAGAAGGGCAGAGTCATGGACAGATTATGCTTCAGCCTTGAAGGATCACTGATCCCAATGGTCTCAGAGAAGCCAGTGAAGAGCCTGGGCAAGGTTTTCAACAGCAGCCTGAAGGCATTTATTCAGTCAGCCTGTCAGAAACTGGACAGCTGGTTGAGATCAGTCAACCAGGTTGGCCTTCCAGGCAAGTTCAAGGCCTGGACATACTAGCATGGTATATTGCCAAGGATACTCTGGACGCTACTTATCTACGAAGTCCCAATCTCCACTGTATAGGCCTTGAAGAGAAAGGTCAGTGACTGTCTCAGGTGATGAATAGGGTTACCCAGAAGCCTCAGCAACAATGCTCAAACAACACAAAGCTCCAGTTGCCCTTAAAGTCTTTGGAAGAGGAGTTCAAGGTGACACGGACAAGAGAGGTAATGATGTATGGAGACTCGAGGGACTGAAAGGTGGCCTAGGAAGGAGTAGTGGTGAAGAAAATGGAGGCAAGCTGAGGACGCTGTACCGGAAGCTGAGTCACGACTGAGTCACAGAGTGCTGGTGTGAGCAGTGAGAAGTGGGAGAGCGGGTCTGGGTATGTTCACAACACCATGGTATGGGAAAGGCAAGGGGAGGAGGTGAGGGCAGAAGGTGAGGTCGAGCAGAGCTGCTGGTATGAGTCAGTGTGGGGGCCTGGACAAGGTGAGAGCATGCCATGAACCTTAAAGTCACATGGACGGATCTCTAGCAGGCAGAGCCTTCCTGATTCAGGCGGTTTACGACGTCTTGCGGAACATCTTCAGATTCAGCAAAGTGGGGACTCCTAACTGTCCACCTGGCTCAGCAAGAGGCACGTTGGTGCACATAATGAGTTCCTACCCAAGGGCCGATGCACTTGGTGCCATAACCAGGTGTTGAAACCTATTGCAGAAGCCATCAGCAGGGGAATCAGCAGCAGCAGCAGCAGCCGAGCAATTCCTTTTGTCAAGGCAGGAGAGCAGCTAGGAGAAGGTAGCAGGGATGCTTGCGCCCGCTCAGGACTGGCAGCCCTCGGTGGACTTGGAGAAACAGCTGAGTTTCCCCATCAAATTGTCAGTACAACTTTAGGGCCAGATATCCTCTTTAAAAATGAAATCACTAAAAACATCATCATCATGGAGCTGACAGTGCCATAGGAAGACCGAATGGAGGAGGCTCAAAAAAGGAAGAGGCCCAAGTATGAACCACAGGTAATTGACTGTCACACTCAGGGCTGGAAGGCTAGATGCACGGCCATCGAAGTAGACTGCAGAGGTTTTATGGGGCACTCACTCCAGAAAGCCTTAAGTGGGCATCACAGGCGTAGCCAGGAGCAGAGCCATCAGGAACGCCAGCTGAGCAGCTGAGAAAGGCCCTGAGGTGGCTCTGGATCTGGAGAGGAGGTCCATGGTGACAAGCGAGTGCCACCACACACCACAAGCCGCAACCTAATCGACCATGGCTGGGTTGCCTGGGTGAGGGTGTCTGGTGACAACGACCCCAGGTTACATCACCCAGTTCAGGTGCATCAGGAGATGTATTTCAGAATCTAACTTCTCAATCTCTTCCATTTCTTTGTCTTTTTCTCTTTCACCCACTATTATTATTAATTTACTTCTCTCTCCCTATGTTTGTCTTTATCTGTGGTCATGCTGGACTTGACTCGGCTTCCCACAACACAGAAGCTGTGGCTGGTCAGATGAAATAGTGATGCTGGGTAATGGTCTCGCTCCAGCACTGGATGAGTGGGAGAGAAGCTGTATTACAAGCCCACTAGTAGACCTCATCCCGCACACACAGATCCATGCCACAGGCAGGCTGAACTGCCGACCAGGCTGGCTATGTTTTTATTACACCCGCCCCTTGCCAGCTCCTGAATAAATCTATATCTGTTTGGGGTTTGAAATGTGTATGCAAACAAATAGTGGTTTGGAAAGTTGTCTTTATTCAAATTGTTGTGGATCAGAGATAGGGGCAGCGCTATAGGGCTGCGGCTGATGAAAGATTAGCTTAAGCCCATAGTGCTAACAAGTGCGTAAACGCTGGATAAAAAACTGCTATTATGTTGGATTTGACCAAAGAAATCTTATTATGGGAGGAGCGAAGGAGGCAATTCTCTGTAATGGTGCTCTCCTGTTTGTATTTTAGATGGAGTTATCACAGCCCCTTCTCTCTCTTCTTCACTCTCCTTGTGTGGATGTGTGAGTGTGGGTTTGTGTGCATGCACGTGGATAGCGGCAGTAGGGGAACAGTCATTTGTGTTGCCGTAGTCTCTGTAGACAGCCATGCGTGTTTTTCAGTCGATGCTTATCATCCATATGTTTTAGGGCTGGGGATTTTCATGAGCAGATTGTGCATTAAGATCAGGATAACAGGAAGTAAACACATACTGCTGTGTGTACTCTTTCTATGTGATGTACATGACCTTTCCATGTGTCTGTGTGTTTATGGCTGTGTGGATATGAATATAAGGGAGAAAGTGTGAAGATCCTCTCTCTGTGTATCTCTCTCTCTCTCTCTCTCTCTCTGTGTGTGGGTGTGTGTGTGTGTGTGTGTGTGTGTGTTAAACTAGTTTACTCTGGGGCACAGCGAGTAGCACTGTGCAGAAATGTAGCATGGGCAACTATTAATCAGCAAAGAGTTAAGTTATGCCTCTCTCCCTGACGGCAGTTTCATTTAGTTTATGCAAATAGCTTGTCACAATTTTACATAAATTTGTCGGGTGTTTTTTTTCCACCCCCTCTCCCTCACTGAGAGAGGTTTATGCCGAGGCCAATTAGAATTTAGTTGCCTGTGTTGCTTGAGGTCCAGCTGAAAGCCAGAGAGAGAAAGAGAGTGAGTGAGAGAGAGAGAGAGAGAGTGAGAGAGAGAAAGCTTCTCTCCCACCTTTGTCACAGAGGACAGTTTCATTCCACCTAGGAGATAAAGATGATACTCAGTGGGAACAGCAATTAAAAGTTGAGATGGAAAAAGAAAAAGAAAAAACGCTTTTTCCTCAAGTAGGTTCTTTAGTATTATTTAAATGTTTTGACTCTCAGTGAAGTCCTTGAGATAGCGCATAGTTGTAAGAACCAATGATAGTGAAGGGGAGGCAATGTGAGACCTGACTCACAACTCATACTCGAATACGAGTCAGACAGTTTTGAGATTAAATAGAGACAGGAATGTGTAAGTCATTGTTTATCAACAGTGGGATGCTGCAGGCTACAGTCTGAAAGGAAGTTTGTCATAGTTGTTGAAGAGTTGTAAGATTCATTGCATTAAAAGAGAAAAAATCCAGTAGAATATGCAAGATCACACATAACTAAAGATAATTTATGGACATGCGCCAATGACAGGTTGAGTATTTCAAGGGAGACACAAAAAAATAAATCACAGCCAGATAAATCTGTTGGAAAGGTAAATGCACAAATAGCTATAAACAAATGTTTAAGAGCAGTCAGATTTATAAAGGAGTAGGCACACTATGTTATGCACCCTTTTCTCTGTAATTTTCACCCAGCTTAAGGTTGTCATTAGTTTTTACACCTCCCAAACTTGATCTCATGATTTTTAATGAGCTAAATAGGGCATATGAATGAGGGGTATGTGCACATGTTTCTCATTCAGTCTATTTAGTAGCGTGTGTGGAACACTGGTCATGGGTCATTAGGATATGGTGGAGAGTTCAGCAATACCCAGCACTGCCAAACTAAATAAGTCAACATTTCCAATTGGATTGAAAATGCACATCATCTAAATATTGCATGGCTGCACACATACTTAATTTAAATTGTCCTTTTTATTCATACTAAACGTTTTAATATTTTTAACATGAGGTCTTCTGGTGGTCTACTGGAAAAGAAAGCATTGTATTGCATTTTGCAGGAGAGATAAAGAAGGTTCACTGAAGGTCATTTTGATCAATTTGATCAATACTTCAAAGATAGTGTCTACTCATAGACATGTCCGGATTAATAAATCAATTTTGTGTAGTATATTTCAAAACAGCAAACATTTCACTGTATGTAGTCCACTTGTGTAAGTGCTTCCATTTCAAAGTTCTGTGCCTTATGTAATATGTGCCCTTGGATGGGAAAAATGTTTTCAGGTCTGCACTCACCATTATGAGAGGTCCGATAAGAATTGATTTGACTCATACCCACAAGGTATTACCGCCATTGTTGGCCTTGGTACAGTATGGCTTCACTGGACAGCAGCACTGATTTCAAAGGACTCTTGTCCACCAACACTTCTAGATGATGCCGTGTATAGAAGCGATCTGTGAAGGCTGTCTCGTGGATGTTCTGACGGATGACTGTGTGTGTGTGTGCCCTAGACGTGGACGAGTGTGCCACTCAGACCCACACCTGCTGGAACGACTCGGTGTGTGTGAACCTGCGGGGGGGCTACGACTGCATGTGCACCATTGGGCCCGAGTGCACCGGCGACTGCCCCCATGAGGACGGCCTCAAACGCAACGGCGAGGAGTGGAGCCTCAGCCAGGATCGCTGCTCCACCTGCTCCTGCAAGGTACACACACACACACACACACACACACGCGCGCGCGCACACACACACACACACACACACACACACACACACACACACACACACACACACACACACACACACACTAGTTCATGCACAGTCTTGTTGTTAAACCCTAAGTAATAAGGAATATGTAGGCATGCTCATACATACCTGCTCACCCATATGCCTACACACGCACACTTTTACACACACGCTTCTCCCTCCACACATGCGCAGATAGAAGTTTACACATTTGTTCTCTCACATGCTTGGCTCATGTCATGCTGATGTACGCACATTCACTTATTTGCATATGCACACACACCTACACACACACACTCAGTATAACTGAGTAATCTTTTCTGTGAGAAACGTACTCCCACTCTCATTTGCTCATCCTTCCCAACAGAGAAATGTGTGTGTGCGTTTGTGTGCATGTGTGTGTGTTTACCGTGGTATGTCCTGTCAATCTGCACTAGTAATAGAGTGGAGGTTCAGTTCACCTGCATTTGCTTCCTCAGCTGAGACAGTTGGAGTCTGTGCGTGTGTGTTTATCTGCAGGATCTGTGATGCCGTTTTTATAATGGCCTCTGCCTCTGCACACAATCATACTCACAGTGGGAATCTGCTATTGCACATATCACACACACACACACAAACATGAAAACACACATAAATGCAGACACACAAACCATTCCCCACGCACAACACACATGCAAGCAAACATGGCAGGTGCACAAATGCACACAAATACATTAACACGTTTTCACACACACACACACACACACACACACACACAAGTTAGCTCACACTTAGCGCAACAAAAATCAGAGAAAGCGGGCACATCTGATGCCGAGTGGCTCCCTCCGTCAGACATCAAACAAACCCTGCGGCTTTTGGTGAAGATCAGTGGGCTGTTAGTCACCGCTGCCTCTCTGTGGGGAGAGTGATAGCTGGGGCCGAGCAGCAGCACCTGAGCAGCCGGAGACGTCTCTCCTCATCTCGTGCCGCCATCTGAGCGTGCGAGGCGAACGCAGCACTCCATAAATGTTTCAATGCCAGCAAAAGCTGAAATATTGATTTGAGTTGTCTTGTGTGGAGTGTTGCATGTTTTTTTCCTCCCCCTGCAGTGAGATTAACGTCAGGCTGAATAAGACAGCGTTCCTCCCACTGCAAGTAAATGTATGTGCTTATGTGCTGAGGTGTTTTTTTCCTGCTCCCACACTGTACTCCTCTAGGAGCATAGTCTGGGGGTCGCCTTTTTTTTCTCCTCCCTTTCCTCATGTTATGCTGCAATTCTTCCCTCAACCTTGTCTTCCTGTCCTGTCTACCCCCTTGTCCGATGGCGCTTGTGTAGCGGCCGTGGAGATCTCGTGCAGGAGATAGTTTGGTGATACTATAGCCTGCATGGAGAATACCAAAACAAATTCCTAGTATCTGTATACATGGCGAAATAAAGTTGAATTGAATTGAATTGAAATGCAAAGAGTCAGATCAGACAGCACGGGGGCATTTAACCTGCAGCGAGACAAAGACGAAACACAACTCCCCCGCGCACTGTTTAGAATACTCTAATTGCCAGCTCTTACCCTGTGCAGCGTATATTATACTCGCTCCTTGTGAAAAATGCCCCAGCTAGCGTCATTTCAATAATGACCTTGCAGTTAATGATGGGGATTGAACACCAGAAGCACGGCTCAGCTAAGCCTTGGGTTCGGGAAGCTGAAATAAAGTCCACAGTCACGCAGTGGCACTTAAATGTATTTTTCGGAGCTTTTCGTGACTCTTTTCATACCTCTATAGTTTATCTCTGCACTTTGCCACCATCAAGCCTCTCTGCATGTGACTTCCTGCCAGATAGCCTCCTCTGCCTCCCTGAAAAGAAGACAGGAGGAGGAGAGACTGCACCGTGTTAGGGGTTACTAAATGCGTTGGCAAGCAGGGGTTGATCTGGCGCCTCACCGTTTTCTGTGCAGCCAGCTTTGCTGGAATTAGCAGCCTGACAGCTGATAAAGTGTTCCAGGCTGGTAAGGTAGCTAGTAGGAATCCCCAGAGATTCTATGTTCCAGTACATTTTAAAGCCGAGCAGCTCAAGAACAGTGACATGTGTGTGTGCGTGAATGTGTGTACATACAGTACCTGTACATACCTGTCTCATTGTGTAAATGCACACATGTATGTGTGTTTGGGTGTGTTTGGGTGTGTGTGGGTGGGTGTGTGTGTGCGTATGCGCGACAGATGTGTAGGTGTGCGCTTGCATAACAATTTGTGTATGTGTGTGTGTGTGTTTCCATATGTTCATCCATATTTGCATTCATACCACTGTTTCTCTCCTACTGAGTCGGTATTCTCTGTGTGTGCAGGACGGGCGCGTCTTCTGCCGGCGGAAGGAGTGCGACTGCGAGGACCCAGAGGCCGACCTCTTCTGCTGCCCAGAGTGTGACAGCCGGCTGAGCAGCCAGTGCCTCCACCAGAGCGGCCACACGCTCTACCTCAGCGGCGATCTGTGGATCCACAGCTGTCAGCAGTGCCGATGCCTGGTCAGTCGCCGCTCTCTCTCTCTCTCTGTCCTCAGCCTCCTATCCATCTTAAGGCGCTTTCTTCCCCAGATCGATTGTAGCAATAGCAGCCAGGTCACAGGGCTTCCAGAAGGGAATGAAATACCCCCCCCCCAAGCTACTTGCCCCAAGCCATGTGCTTTGTCTCTAGAGTTTTCTGGAAATGCCAGTAGAGGCAGAATGGGGTGATGTAATTCTCATTTTGACTTGTTTGTCTTCTTGAAAGCCACATGAAGGAAATAACACAGGGTTGCAAAGGTCTCTTGACTCAGGCCAAAGAGGAAATAAATAAATAATTGTGAGAAAGTCGCAGGGAAAGCTCAGCTGTTTGTTGTGAAAAATAGGGTTGTTCTGGACGTTGTAGTTCGCCACGCCACAACAGCGCTGCTCAGTCCACAGGAGAGTTCTGTTGGCCAGAACCATGATTTGGCTCTGTGACCTTGGCTCACAGTTGTTGGACGCTGCTGAAGTTCAACAGGAAATTCAATTATGAAGATGTCACTCTTTGGGCCTCATTTATAAAACGTACTTACGCACAGATTTGATCTTAGAGTGTTCGTGCGATCAAATCCACGTCTAAGTACAGATTTATAAAAACCGTCTTAGACGTAGAAAAGGACGTATCTCTACGTCTGGTTCTAGTTTGCGTAAGTACATTTCCTTGTGGCAATACTGGAGTACTGCAAGAATTCGGAACTCTCCGAGCGCCGACACGCAGTTTCATCATCATCATCGTCACCACCATTAGGGCTAATGGTAAAAGGCCAAATTAATGTTGCGCTCAATAAAATCAATTAAACAATTTGAATAATTCATACATTAATGAAATTCACGTCTAATGGGTATTAATTTTAATTCCACACGTGTAAAACATTTCGCTCAATTTATAGCCTATAAAAAGCCTGATAGTGACAGTTTTCAGTAGGAGATATGACTGCATTGGCGTTGTTAGAGGATATTATCCTTCTATGTCCGAAATTTATTATATGTATTAAATGTCCATACAGTGCCCAGGAACAGCGAAATGTGAAAGAGGATTTTCTGCGTAAAACAGGGTTCCCAATGGCTTCTCATCCCGATTGCGCACACTCAGACAGCCTAGGAAACCCACTTCAATACAGCACATGCCTGTGCGCGGTCGGTAGTGGAGTGCAGCATAGGCATGCTGAAGGGAAGGTGGCGATGTTTGGATGCATCGGGAGGGAGACTGCTATATGACCCCGAAAAGGTTTGCCAGATCATCCTAGCCTGTTGTGTGCTACACAACATCTGTCTAAGCCATGGCACAGAGCTAGGAGAAGACGAAATGCGCATGGACCAAGATGACCACCCTCCCATCCCAGCTGGCTGGAACACGCACATCACTGTGCTGAGAAGACGGGAGCTGATTCACCAACTATACCAACAGTATAAGAATAAATGCACACATGTTCATTTTCTTCAGAATGTTTTATTTAGGCACGTTTGTTCAAAGAACCCTCAATAGCGGACAGAGTTCGGCAACAACCTCACTAACAGACTCATTCAAGTCCCTTTGTGAATGAGAAGAGGAAGCTGGTGATGGCCGACGAGGCCCCGATGCTGGTGCAGCAGGAGCTGCTGCCGCAGATGCGGCTTCTGGTGCTGCTCGTGCCGCAGGTGCGGCCGCTGGTGCTTCGGAGACGTGTCTTCTACCATGCCACATACTTTGCTTTTGCCCTTACGCCACCCGACAGGCTTTCGAACAATGTTTTGGCCCGCATCTGCTACTTCCATCAGCAGAACGTCGATTTAAGCCTCACTATAATTCTTCTTTTTACATGTTTCTTTCTTGCTTGCCATTGTCACAGAGAGTTTGTGCATTGAGGATGCGCTCCGTTTGTGCATTGATAATATGCTAATTAGATTAAGTAGGGGCGTTTTGAGGGCGGAGATTCAGCTGCGCACAATTCAACGATCATTTGTGATTTATAAATGCAGGAATGGCGTACACGTGTTTTTTGGGCGTACGTTCGTTTTCTGTGAATAACACTTACGACCATTTCAGAAAACGTCTGAGATGAAATGTAGGATGGTTTCTACGCAACATTTTATAAATGAGGCCCTTTGTCTTCAGCGCTGGAAATCTTAAACATGGCTGTCGTACGCCATGATTCACAGTTTATGACTTTGAGATTCAAGTACGAGACTGAGAGCTGATGCTAGTATAACACACGAATGTTCATACTTGTTGAGGGTGATATGAAACCATATATTCAAATCAGAGTTAAAACAAAAGAAATACTATTTGAGTCCATGACACCTTTGTCTGGAACACTAAATACCTTGCTGATCATCATATCATTGTTTGGAGGCTGGAGTATGCTCACCATATGTCAAGGCTGCAAGTATTTTTCTCACACAGCGTTACATTCTTCAACATAGTACAGACAAATGGTAAATGCAATGTGACAATGGTGACAGAGTTAATAAGATGAATGACAGTGTTAATAAGATGAATGTACATTGTGGCCACACCTCAGTACAGATGAAACCAGAGCTGTTTTTTTAATCTTATATGCATCACTCCCATGACAGAACCATGATGTCTTCTTTGCCAGTGGAGTGACCTGTTATGCAGAGGTCCGTGTGGCTGGCAGGTCTGGCCAGTAATCGTGGTGCGCTGACAGCTTTGCAATTAATTCAGTAATAAGAGCAGTGTAGAGCGTGGTCCAGTCTCAGCGTGGGGAAAATAACACTTTTAATTGCTCCAGCCTGCAGGTGACTGACTCGTATGGGAAGGGAGAGGCTGAGTGGCCCAGCACACTCACGACCAGAGTCTCCCTTTCCCAGGGACCTCCATCGGTCTATCTGCTCCTCCCATCCCCTTACAGGGGTCAACGGCCAAAAGAAGCATCTTTTTTGACCCCCACTTTAATCTCCATCGCTCCATGCTTCCCCTCCCTCACTCTTTCTTTCTCTAACTCTCCCTCCCCCCCCCCCCCTGCCATCCCCGACATATTTCTGATATCCTTCAAGGTTGTGCCTTTTTGTAGTCAGAAAACTTTAAAGATTTGTGAAGCCTCTGAACTCCCTCTCTTTGTGTCGGTCTGTCTCTCTGAACTCTGCTTCTCTCTGGCTCTCTCTGCAGGAGGGGGAGGTGGACTGCTGGCCGCTGGCCTGCCCCGCGTTGCCCTGCGAGTACACGGCGGTGTCGGAGGGGGAGTGCTGCCCGCGATGTGTCACCGACCCCTGCCTGGCTGATAATGTGGCATACGACATCAGACAGACGTGCCAGGACCCCGCTGGCATCACCCGTCTGAGCGGCGCAGTCTGGCGCTCTCCCAACACGCCATGCTCCATATGCAAATGCAAGGTACGCCACTGCTCCCTCGCCTGCTTTGTGCCACATCAGTCACACAGAGGGCCAGTTCGCAGAGTCCCAAAAACACACTGTCAGACAATGTTATTTGAAAATCTGCTTAAAAGTGATGTTTTGAACAGGGGAGCACTACAGTCTTTCGGAGGATAGATTTCCCTCTCACTTTCTCTCTCTGTTTCTGTAGCCATCCGTTCCATTGCTTATTTACACTTTAGACACATTCTGTCTTGGCATTAGCATACTTCAATTAACAAACTACTTATTTAAGGAACATAGGAAATGCTAAATGCCTTGAAAGGATTTATTTTTTCCAGGAGAGACCACTGGTGTTGCAGAATAAGTTGTCAAAAGGATGTCAATCAGAATAAATTATCATTTTGTTTCAGTTGCATGTCTAAGGTCATTTCGGCATGGCATCAGTTGCACTAATGAAATTTCAGTGTAGAAATACATCATGTCTCTCAGAACAGTGTGGCTCGCCTACTAAACAAAGCTGAATGTGTCTCTAGCGACTGTCCTTTCTTTTAGCGCTTAATCAAATTTGATGGTTCCCATGGCAATAGAAAGTGAAATGCCCTGGGCGTGTTGTTTTCCTGGAATGACACTCTGTGTTCTCTGTCCTCCGCTTGCTTGCCTAGAACGGGAGCATCTGCTGCGCCGTGGAGTTGGAGTGTCTCCAGAACAACTAGCCAGCACTCCGGAGTGATACCTCCCGCCCATGGACCAGCGAGATCATCCTCTCTCAAGAGCCACCTTTATCTCTTAGTCCTTTATTTATTTATTTATTACCGTCCCTGGTAGGGAACACATCAGAAGGACTGTCACCCGGGCGTCCACAGCAGGAGGGGAAGGGAGGAGTGGAGCACAGTTTTATCAGAGGAAAGCTTGCAGCAGCCCACATAGACTGAGTTTGTGTGTGTGCATGTGTGTGTGTGTGTGTGTGTGTGTGTGTGTGTGTTCCTCTTTATCACCCAACCCCATCCGCCCCCACCTCCCCTCCCCCTCCCCCTCCCCCTCCCCCATGCCTCCACATGTGTGTGTGTGTCCATGTCAGACTGTCCCCTCAAGCACCTGGAACACCAAAAAGAAAAAAGGCACAAGTATCCAACCATGAACTCACAAGATGGGCACAATTAACCAATTAAGTCTCTCTCCTTTGTTTTCTTCGTTCCTTCGAAGCTCTCGTTGCTGTTGCTGTTTGCAATGAACGTTTAGGCAGCAAGAACCCGATTAAGGAGTCAATCCGGGTGTTTTTGCCACGTGTTGCAATCAGCACCAAGGTTTTGTGACGCCGCCCCCCCCCCCCCCTAAAAAGTCAGGGGTCCTTAAACAGGTGTCATTTGTTTGGGAGATAAAGATGGCACGGTGAACGACAAGCGGCCTCTGTAGAATAACAGATGAACCCTGTCCTCCCAGCGCGTTTGTCCTCTCAGGGTTCTCTCTCTCTCATCTCCCATGCAGACTTGGTTTTAATAGAGAGACAAGGTCCCTTGATTTTCAAAGAGCATTAGCATGTCCCTGACTGATAACAGTGTGACAGCGCGACTGTGGAAGAAAGCATAATTAAGGGGCGCATCATGCAGATGCAGGCTTTCATATGCCAGCAGTTCAGGAGGGGTCAGTCCTGTTTGCGTATTGGCAGACTTATTAGGAGAGAGAAGCGAGCGGCCTCTGGCTTCAGCACTGCCTCTTGCCACCTCAAACCCAACCGCTTTATTCAACCACCGCGGCACTGACAAAAAAGCCATGAGAAAGGCCACTCTATGGTGTGTGTGTGTGGCCTTCCCTCACAACAGTCCGACAGGCTTCCATTTCTAGAAAGATGCATTGTTAACCGTACGTCGTCAGCTACTAATTACTATGACCCTGCCATTCCGGCTGATTTCTTCTGAATTCCCCCAGTCCACACTTATGACTAACCTGGTGAGCTATCTCAGTGTGTGTGCTGTGCAGCAAGTGACAAGAAAAAAATTATGTGTTTTATATGGCAGCAGAGCAATGTTGTTTTAACTGTTTTTGATATTGTCATGAAAATATTTGTGGTAGAAATGCACCACTGTGCGTATATGCACATTGTTTGTGTGTGTGTGTGTGTGTGTGTGTGTGTGTGCACGCGTGTGTGTATGTTAGAATGCATGTGTGTGTCTGTGAGAAAGAGAATGTGGGAAGGTGTGCGTTTGTGTGAGAGAGAAGGAGTGTGTGCGTGTGTGCGCGTGTGTGTGTGTTTGTGTGCATTTGTAAAATGTGTAGCATTTGCATACCTAAACCCTTTGTGTATGATATGTGCCCTAAAGCTTAATCAGCAATTGAACTCTTTGTTTTGCAAATAAATGTTAACTGAAATAAAAGAGCCGAAATCTATTTCAGTGTTTAAAAACTAGACCTCCTACACTACATACTTTGGGAGGGCCCTACTGCAGTGTACATATACCGCGCCAGATACAACAAAAATGTCTACTTTGAGGACACTCTCCCTGCAAAATGACAGTCTGGTGGAGTGGTGTAGAGTAAGATACCATCTTTTGATATTTCCTTGGATTGATGCTTTTTTCTTAACAAGCTACTTTGTTCTTATTCTAAGATAAACGATTTCCCTCCTTGTAAATAAGATGTAAAGCCTGAGTCTATGTAAAGAAAAGAAAACACTATGCGAACCATTTTGTCCACTACATATTCTATAGGTATGTTTTTGTTCATCATTGACATTAGCATCACTGAGACTTTTGTTTCGTTTGTTTGTTTATTATGGCCTTAATCCATGATTCTGTTCATTGTGTTAAGCTATGGCCACACTACAACAGCAGGGAACTTGTGCAGTGTCTTTACATCCCGTCAGTCATTTACAAGAGCTGGGTTATTTATTAGATGCAAGAGTTGAAATATACTGTATAATTGTACAAATGTTAAATTCTCTCTGTTGTTCTTATTTAAACAAAGTCAGTCAATTATACGACAAATACTTTTGTTCACCCACTGTCAAAAGCCTTTTTTTCCCCCCTTCACACACATTTGATCTTTCATATCCCCTATGTGCTTGTGCATTATTTGAATAGAACTCAATGGACAACTCTACATATGTCCGTTTACATTGTTAATGCTCTGAACAAACTTCAAATTCTTTCTTGTACTTACAGGGTTAAGTGTCATGACTTGGAGACTGTGTCGTGTTAAGATTCTTCTGTAAGATTCTTTCTCCATTAATAAATATTTTAGTTGTCTACTTTCGTGACTAAAAGATTGATATCATTTTTGTAAAAATATCATTCTGAGATATACACAAATACAGTTTTCACTGCATTTCATTGTTCTCATTCAAACAAAGCTCTTGACATATCTGGAATCCTTCACATATAAGGCATGGTAACAACAAAGATTAAAAGTGGTTTAAGACTGTCAGCCTACTTTGCCACTTTGAGGTTTGAGTTGGAAGTTGAAGAAGCTTCTTTACCTTGAGTCAGGATTTGAGGATTATGCTTGAGCACACTGAACACTCATTTAATATAGAGATCTAGATCAAGGAGATCTCTGTTTTTAATATCTATTGCCATTTTGTCATCTTAATCCTTAAATTTAATACAATATTTGTCAATACAACAGATATTATCTATGTAGTAAATGCTATAATGAAATGGGTATACCCATCCAATATTGTTTTTCATATGCAGGTGATTACACACACAACTTGTTTAAAGCAGCAGTATGCAGGAATTAACCACTTTTTGAGGGATGTTTTTACAGGCAAACCCGTATTGATTGTATATGGTCATATGGCCCAGGCTATGCACAATGTAGAAAGGTTCGGGTCAGAAACCCTGCGAAAATGTAAGAAAAAAACGTTCACAGCATATTTTTCAGTGCCACCCGTGCTGTTGCTGGTGTTTGTAAGGTTTTTGCATGACATTTTGATAGTTAGCTCATGAGTTTTCAACCAAAGTGCCTTACTGTTGCTTTGACCACAATACCACCCACTGAAAGGCTAGAAATTCAATCACGCAAAAACCAGCTGTCAGTGAGGCAGTATGAGGCTGCCCAAACACAACTCCAGCTCTTTTATTTACTCTTACCGAAACTCATGACAACTCAGCAGAGCATTTCATCGCGTCTAAATGTGCCAGAGCATTCGTGACCTACGGTCTTAATGCCGTTGCCATGATGTAGGATTCCCATTACCCTCCATGGCCCAGCCACGCAACGCCAACTGGCCCGCACCGTCCCGAGAGATGCTGAGGTGCTTTAACATTCATGAATAGGACCCCTTGTGATTCTGAGGCCATTTGGCAAAGTGGAGGTCTCAGCATTTCCTCCGTTGAGTTTAGAAAACGGTGCTCTCTTCGGGTTTTGAAGGACCTAATTATACGGACTTAATACACAGACGCATGAATGACGCAGGAATGGGGGCAAAGCACCGGAACAGATGGGGAGCTGCACAAAGGAAAAAGGATGAATACTAAACATACCAGTACTGCACACCACCTAACCCACCACACATATGCTTAAACACACATGCTTACCTATTGATAGGTGTACTATAAATGCAAACATGTAGTTTGCTTTATTTGTCACTTCCCCTAAATGAGTTTGTAGGTCAGAAAATCATGAACAAATGACAACTACAGAAGAAAGGTCTTTTCAAAGACATAAGAGAATTTGCATTGGATTCTGTTCTTTTACTGTTTTGATTGTTCTGATGAACAAGCCGCAATAGTCAACAGCCATTTTGAAACATCATAATGCTTACTAATAGCCATCTGTGTATAAAAAATGACTCGGTATGTTGCAATCTCTCTTAGTTTTAACGTTGCACTTTTGTGCATACACTTAAGACTTAAGCTTCAGTTCCTGTATACAGTATACCATAGGATTGCACTGCATGTATCAATATAAACATGTTAATCCATTATATTTGTTGATTTTTCTCAAACGTAGACACTTTTGCTAAATCATGTTAAGCCCTTTAAATGCATATTGACTGTAGAAAAGTCAATTTCAGCATAATTAATGCTGACTAAATGTGCGCCAAATCGCACTGACTGCCTTCCAAAGTTCCAACTGGATACACAATATTGATTAGAATAAAAGTAAAATGGTTGAATTCTTAGTTTTTTTTTAAATTAGTAACTCAACCATTAGTCATTTACACATGAGTTGTGACCCCTTTGACCAGAGATCTAGAGGAGATAGGTTTGTAAGGCCTAAATTAAGTTTATATTAAATAAATAAAAATTATATTACATTTTACAATTCGCCCAGAGCTCATTAAACATACCCACACAACACAACCACACTCAACACCATCATCAACCCTGTAGTTTAATAGGGGCCCTTTTTCTAGCTTTCACACAATTTAACAGAAATGTCTCCTGGTTTTTTGCTATTTTTGAAACAGAGAGTGGGAGAAGCAGCGAGGGAAAGTTGCCAACTGTGATCCCACAGGCTACTTAGAGCTCATTAACTCAGTGTCGGGAGGGATTGTGGGAAGAGTACATTCCATTACGGCATGATCGAACACAAATCCGGGCCGATCATGTTATCAGAGTGTAATCACAGTAATAAGCAGTGTCACTGCCACCGTCTGCACTGCTGGGACTGCCGCTCTCAGGCCATCAGCCACAGCCATGCATCTCCGACCCCCGAGGGCCTGGCAGCCACACAGCTGCTGGTTCTGGACGGGCACAGAGACCTCATCAAGTTCCCCCCGCTGAACCCCATGCCCCCGCATTACACAAATCAGCACAACTCAGTGAGGTTGCACTGAAAAATAAGAGATGCAGTTGGCCACTCTCAGGAAGCATGACCTGTGGCGATGCATGTACTCTAGCAATAAGGATGTGGGCAATGCTTGACCTGATGTCAGCAGGCTCCTTGGGATTCTGTTTATTGTGTATTATGCTGATTTGAGCTAACAGGCACCATTAGTGAAGGCAGTAACAGAAAAACATTATGTTTCTCCCGAACAACAGAGATAGTTTGTATTATGCCATTCTACTGTGAACCTTGTGGAGGCTAACAACCCTGCTACCGCTAACCGCTAACCCCAGTAAGTGCTCCATGATCCACTGCTGTCTTAATAAGAATAGATCGTAGTTTTTATGGCCATGAATTTTGGTCACAGACACAATTCAAAAAATGAATGAAGATAGATATGATTGAGATATGAATTAAGCCAAAATTACCTTTTCCTTTGCCTACACCCACTTACATATTGAACATGTCATTTGTCTGCTTAATTGATCAATGCTATTGCATAATAAGGTACGACAGCAAAGTAATGGCCATCACTGTACTCCCTTCTGTGAAGGTCAACCCTGAGTAGTAAGGTTTGATTTTAAAATGGTCATAATCTGCAAGTCGGAACCTATTACAGGTGCTGTCAAGGTCATTCCTGAAAGCACTTACTGGTGAAAGAAGAAAGTTAATGGTTGTTGTTATGTTGCAATGCAAAAAACTGATTCAACTGAAATTGCCATACACTTACACTCTACTTAAGGTTCACAACTACAGCTGTCCAAAACTACCAGGAGATCATTGTTGTCCTTCATTTCACCCAATGGTTTCTTACCTCTACTCTATCTAAAAATGTAAATTAGAGAATGCTACAAGCAGTTATGAAATATGTAGTATGTTTGATGAAAGCTAACTGATGTATCGTAGCATTGTATTTTGATGCATCATGCTGCAAAACATATTCTTCTTTTCTGACCCTGAGCACAGAACTCTGTAGTGAAGAATATGGATGACATTTTTGTTTACATGTCCTTCTCGTGGATGTGTGCCATCAAAATAGACGGATGTTATAAAAAACTAGCTACTTACAAAAACCTTAAAACTGTAAGAGCTTTCATAATGTCACATTCATTTTATAATTCAGTCCCTCTCTATCACAATCATTTAGCTTTGGCAAGAGAGCTCTGAAAGGAAGCAAAGAGGGACAAAAGAAAGTATCTTGTCACCTAACTGTTATCTCTGAGCTTTAGCCTCAGTACTGAAAGCTTCATGTCCTCCACCATTTATCCGTCATCATTTCCCCAACCATGCCATTAGTGCAAAAATAATAATAACAGTGTGCTCAGTGGCCTCAACCAGCTCTCCCTGACAGCTCTGCCTACGCCTCACTGTGGACAGTCCTCCTTCACCCCACAGAGACAACCCTGATGAAATAACAATACAAGAACATTTCTAAAGCTGAAGGAAGATAAACACAGCTCATGAAAACATTATGACAAGCAGAACATTCTCGCGAATGCCCGCTAACCCATAACATTCAACAACAACAAATTCAACAGAAAGAAATAGACAACAAAAGCCCCAAAATGCGGCCCCTCTACCCCTTTTTCAAGACCTAAAAACAAGTGCTCTTCTCCCATCCCTCTTCTCAGGAAACCACACACAGCGCAGAGAAATTGCCCTGATGCAAATGCGTTTGCTTTGCGGGCAAGTGCGGACAGTAAATATGGCCTCGTGAGATGATATCCTGCTCATTGGGTAATGAGACAGTGAGCAGTATTCAGGCCCAGCATGAGGTGAGACATAATGAAGCATTGTGCGAGCGCACTGGAAAACGAGCCTGCCACTGCCTGATAACATCCTCTCATTTTTTGATGAGGGACAATGAGCCGTGGCAATAAACCCCCATCGAACGGCACACACAAATGGAAACCTGTGGGGAGCCGCGAGGCTGCTCAGCCCCATGCTGACCCTCAGGTGCAAATGGCCAAAACTTGTCCCCCACCCCAACCTACCGTACCCTACCCCCCGCCTCACCTGGAGAAGCAGATGGAGGCCATGTGGAGTTCTTACAAAATGCAGTGATTATTTATTTATTTATTTATTTTACTGTCAGTGAATGTGTCAGAAAGGACTAGCACCCCCAAGGTCAACACAGCAAAGCATATCATCCAATGGTGCTCGAGTGAAAGGAAATTATTGGAATACCATTGGGAGACCAATGAAATGAAATGTGAACCTTTGAAGTTTATAAATGAAATAATGAGAGGAAAGCAACAATACAGACCAGTAATATTTTTCCATTTTCTGCCCTGTGGCTCTTTCCACAAATGACCTTAAAGGCTTTTAGCTCAGCGCCTTCAAACTTTAACTCCCCACCCATAGCACTGAGTATCTAGTATCTAGTCTTGCCTTGTTCTTTCCTGTCAATTTACTTAACTTTTTAAAAGTTCAGTTTGGTAAATATTGCCAATGCAATGTGACATCAGTGAGAGCTCCGCATGAATGAAGGTGAAATTGATTTGAGTGGCGACTCCCCTTACCTAGTCACGCCGGCCGCAGAGTGCAGAGATGTCGTACTAGTCATTACAGAGACAACTGTGAAGAAGCAGTCTCTAACAGCATTACTCTGGTCTGAAGCCTGCTAGGATTCTAATAAAGCAAAAGTACTGAAAAGTGTTTGAAATGGATTCTGAGAGTCAATTAACCCTAGGCAGATGAGGTTACGAAGCAGTTTAATTTGAATGCAAACTTTAAATTATGTATCCAATACAAAAATATGTATCCAGTGTAATAACTGCATTCAATTTTCAAGCTTCCACTTGTTCAGGCAATGTTTGAATCATTAAATCCATTAATAAAAATACTTCAGGACTAACTTAAAGCTTTAACAAAATTGGACAAGAAATGTTTTTATGAATAAGTGACAGAAAGATGTCCCCTCAGCAAAGGGCAGTCGTGCAGCATACTGTGTGTCTTCCCCAACAGGATAAATAATACAGAGAGACTTCTGAAAGGGGGGAAATAGGCCAGAACAGAGTTGTTCATTTGACTCGGCCTCCAGACAAAAACCTTTGTGTGGCCTTTCCCAATTCTGCTACGGCTTTCATCTTTGTTTGATATCGGTAGTACAGTCCTTTCACACTCTTGCCAATAAACACTGGCATCGCCAGCCACATGTGTGAATTTGCTGTTGGGGAAGTGCTGTAAATCGATGCTACCAGTAGAGACCGTTCACATCCATTTTATTTCTTACATTTTAAATGTATACATTAAATGTACAGTCCACAATTCTAATGCAATACACGTCTTGTCAAATTCAGCAAATTGCTCCTCACAGTCCGATGGCTCTCCATTACGTGTGTTCGGAAAAAATAGCCTGTGTTTGTAGTCCAGGTGCTGTAAACAAACGTAGTGGTGCCGACCAAGCCATAAACAATTCCAGCAAATCAATACATTGCTTCAGAAGCACGGAAGGGAGGGGTGTAATTTCATTGGCTGTTGAACTCAAATATCAAAAACCTTCTGCCAGAATCACGAACTGCATGTTTAAGTGAGTACAAAGATTTCACCTTCTCAAAAGCTCCCCCAAAACACAATCCATGAAGAACCATGAATTACATTTAAATGGGCCCAGCGTATACTTTTGTATTGTAGGCCCCCAAGTTGTACACTGAAATTACCATTACGACGGTAAAACTGATTCCAAGGAACGGGAAGGAAATCTGCCATGACCTATCTGTCGGAGCCTGTCTGATTACTCGAGCCCTGTCACACAATGTCATACACAAAATATGCAACCTGCCGTTCCTCTCTCGGAATACGAACAACATGTCTGACTTCTTGTCTGGATAGGGCTACACACAGAGAGGGAAAGGCATGCCACCAACAGCCTCATTGCTCATGCAGCCATGCTTATGGGGCCATTCTATGCAATCTCGCCGACGCCAGGACTCCTCGGGGTGAGAACAAAGGGGCTATCAGCTCTGTCGCCAAAGGACGAGTGCGGATTCGTCGGCGGGGGGAAGAGAGCTTCCCGACACGTCGTTTGACATTTTATGACCTTTTGCTGCATTATCAGTGGCCCAGCAGGGTCTGTGGTCTGACTGGGGCTGATTGTGTTCAGCCCCAACCGAATTGCTCCCAGGGAGACGGGCTTTCTCGACCCTGCCAATCGCAGAGAGAGACACTCTCAGCCATTCAGCCGTCCCCCTAAGCACGCTAGGGGGGAAAAAGAAGAAGTGAGGAGCAGGGGATCCGTCCATTTCCATGGACTCTAAAGGTATGTGGCTTGGAGAAAGTGGTCCCCTCACACTGCGTAACCAGATTGAATCCATATTGGTCTTCCGGTGGCTTGATGGGCCCTTTGTGGGGTGAAACAGGGAGGGGATGGCAGTGGTGACAGAGAGAGTGGGGAGATTGGGGCATTCAAAGGAACTGCATGTTAGCCCCCCAATGGAGGAAAGATGGAGGACAGAGCACTCACTCTCTCTCTCTCTCTCTCTGTCCTCAGTAACTCAGTCACTGTGCCAGCATGGGGCGTGTGCCAAAGTCATTTCCATCATCATGTCCCTTTGCTTATTATCATGTCCTCTGCATCCCAAGCCTTGCCATCTCCTACAGTCCCCTCACAGTGGGGAATGGACATGGACAGAGATGGGGCATTTCTTCTTCTTAAGGGAGGGGGTGGGGGGGGGGTCTGCTGATTGCACTATAAAAAATGTCAACTGCTGCTCTGGAAGCTCACATATTTTAACAGAGGACAACCAGAAAGTGGTTATGGGCAGGAGAAGTCATGATGACGCCATGAAGCCATCCATAGACTGGTCTTAGAAATCAGTCATTGAACACGTTCTCCAGGGGTTCACTGTGGAAGATGAAAAACAATCTTTTCAGTGTTTAGAATATGGGAAATGTAAGACAACATGGAGCATGAATTGTAGATTTCTACAGTGTAATCTTAAAGAAATCATATGGAAATCTTATTTGCAGCACAGTCCAACTCTATTTTTGTCAAGATATGTTTGTTCAGGTATAACACAGAGCAATGAGACAGCACAGCACCTAACACTGATGCACTATTCTACATCTTTGATTGACATGCATCACTGTTGCATTGTTGAGCTGAAACACCACCTATTAGCTAACAAGGCATATTCATATTTCTAAGGCATAGAAGACACTGATAACTCGAAATAGCTTTTTTTGCAGCACAAATTTACAGTTTCCATGTTAATGTTTCAGCTGTGGCAAGCCAAACCAACTGTCATAGTACAGATTACACAACCATCTGTCAGGTTACAGCTTTGTAACCTGGTGTTAATTTGTTTTTACAGTTAAGGAGTTCAAAGCTTTGAGAATCAAAGACATCACAGACCATATTCGTTGTCGTGTGCCTACCAGTACTGCAATCACCTACATATCCATGTGATACATGTTGTCCTTTTAACCTCTGATATGTAAGTTGAGGAAGGACATATCCATCGGTGACTATGACGGATTAAGCACCTATGGCATGTGTGAATAGTGTCACATGACCTTGCTTGGTTTCCTCTCTTTAGCATGCTGTGAAACTGCATTGTACAATTTTGACGGTTCAGCACATAGGGTGAAGGGCAGAGAATCTAGGTTAAGCACATTTCCGGTGTTGAATGAGAACATCTCACAGTAAAATGCTACTACTATCCAAGAACATCTGGAATGAGAGCATACACTCATGACTGTGCTTCATCTGTGCTGACATTTTAAATCATACTGCACATCTGTGCCAAAGAGGAAAATGGTTCAGAAAAGAACAAAGACACCGAGCCACTTATGGAAAATGCTTGCAGCACATCTAACATGTATGCTTGCCACGCAATGTGAAGTGAATGTGTTAATTACTTCTGAGGATTAAGTAATGGCTGTTTGTTAATTTGGGTCCCGCTTGTTAAATTTATACTGCTGACCTACGGGCATTGTGGCGATGACAGCAATCCTTGGTCATCTCACAGAGACACCAAGGCAGCAGTAATCACAGGATAATTAGCGTGGAGAGAGTGGAGAAAGGGGGGAAAAATAGAGAGATAGAGATGGGAAGAAGAGAGCATGAGGAGAGATCAATACCAATTAAATGTGGTGTTAACAAAGTGCGATAGTCAGAGTGCTGGGTGCACACACAAGGCTCTGGCTTGATGAGGCTGGTTTAAACAAATCAAAAGAGATTTCCATGACAACAAATTACCAGTGTGGAAATCCACCGGCCATTATGATATCATAGTCATCCACGACTGCTTAGGTAACATTTCAACTCAAAGTGGAAAAAAGAGAACAGCAAACCGTTTCAAAACTGGGCTTTATAAACAGTAACTATCAACTGCTGAGAATAAAAATGGAAATGAAAAAGATGAAAAAGGTGTGTGTGTGTGTGTTTAAAAACAGGAATGTGGCAGAGGGTGATTCTCCTGCCTGGGGAAGGAGAATGTAGATCAACTCCTTCTTGTGAGATATCCATATTCATCAGAGGTGCAGCAGGGACAACCGAGACAAAAAAAGAATGGGTAAACAAGGGGCAAGTCAGCAGGGGAGATTACCCCCCCACCCCCACCCACCAAACCACTGGCTACTTGTGAAACAAACACTGACATTTAGGTCGTTTCCAAAACAGGAGACTAAGAGAAGAAGTGAGAAGCATAAGGATCAGGGCAAAGGGACAGCAAAGTGTGTGCCATCGTGCCGTGCTGGCAGAGTTTCTTGTTCTGCGGTAGGCGGCTTATTACGGTGCCAAGAAAGACAACTGTATCTCTGGGGCTCCCGGGCACGGGGCACTGTCCCCGTTTTCTCGGACAGGGGTCCCTCTGGACCACCTGCCACTCCTCTCGGTGCACCTGGGTGTTGATTAATGCATGAAGGGGGCATTCGAGCCCGTCCCCCTCTTGTCCTTGTTTCTCTCCCCCCCGAAAGTCACTTGCCCTTCTTTCTCTGCCAGAGGTGCCACTCGCAGGGTTACACGCATGGTGGGGGGACAGGTTTTAGCACACAAACTGGGCAGGTGACGGGAGCGTGTGCCAGGGTCATCGCTTGGTGGGCAGCAAAAAAATCGCCACATTTAATCACTCACGTTGCCCCGAAGTTGGCATTCCCATCCCATCTCTCTCCGGTTTTCAGGACATTAGCCGAGTTGAGGTTGAATGGGCCGCACTTGAATCGCTCACTGAAACGAGAGAGATGCTTCCCTCAAGGTTAGCGTTGTTGAAACAGGGTCAGGGCGTGTGCGTATAGCGATCTGCCAGTGCATACCCTGTGTGCAGTGTCGACTTGATTTATTCCTTGTGGCTCCCTTGGGGGGCACAGGGTGCTTCTACGCTGTGCACGCTCTCATGCTCTAGCTGCCTGCAAGGTTAGGCTAAGCTTGGCTCAGGTCAACCCACTAGTATTTTTGTTATATCTCCAGTGGTCCTTTGTTTTCCTTCTGTTATCTTTCATCTCTTTGGGTTCCAGTACAATGTCCACATTGACTTTTTTAGGTTGTATTTTGAGGAGCTTGAGGGAATGGAAAGGGACAATCAGCCAATGTGCTTATTTGGCAGCCCAAGGTAGAACTGACAATTGAGTCGCCGCAGGGTTGGCTCGGACAATGAAAGCTTTGGTCATGGTGTTAAGCTCGATCAATAAAGATGCAGCATATTCCCGTTAGAATGCACAGGTGCATTCATCATGACACCCTCATAATGTCACAAATCAGTATCATGTGGCCAACAGTCTGACATTACCCATTCACCCTCATGGCCGTAATAACCTAATAGGTTTCACTACCAGAGTTTTTTTTCAGGGAAGACAGCAGTAACCAGTGTTGGGGAGTAGCGTTGCTGCAAGTAGCAGCGTTGCTAGTTGAACTACATTTCTCAGTTGCATGGTGGTAACGTCGCTGTTTGGAGAACCAAATCGTTTTTCAGTATTGAAGGTTTTTTTATTGATCAAGTAATGTGGGAGCGTCCACACAAGCTACAATGTCCTGAGCATTTCTGAAGCTCAAGCAAGACGGAGCTTTCTGCTGCAGTCTGAAATAAAACAAAGGATCAGTACATGATACCACCACCATAATAGACGGACATATAAGTGGAGCCAACAGAAGCACTTCCGATGGTGACGTCACATAGTGCAGCTTCTGAGCGTCTCTTTACTGTTGGAAAAGATATTTTCTGACCAAAGAGAAAACCGTCTTTCCGGTGCATATATGAGTTGAGGTATTGAGTTTCGAGTGAACATACAGTTTATCCTGCAAATGTGCCCAAATCTAAATTGAGCATACCCACATAAACACAGGTTGACACACACACACACACACACACAGATGAATATTCACACTTTGCATTTTGTTATGGTTAGTTTTGAGATAGCGTTGACTTGGTGGCATGAAGTTGGGGGGGGGGGGGGGGGATAGAGATCATCTAATCTTTCTCTTGTAGTGGGCTTTGTATGCTCTCATAGTACGACAAGAAAGGGGTCCAGGTTCTCTTAAAGCTCTGTATGGAACCTTTCAGAGTAAATCTGATTTTTTCCAGTTTCAGGAGAGACATGGTGTCTCTGATCCATTTACTGAATGTGGGTGGTGTTTGTTCCTACCATAAGAGTAGTATCAGACGTCTGGCAAGCAGAGAGGTGTTAAAGTAGCTTCTGATGTAGTAAAACCAAGTGTAAAGTAGGCAACAGGCCATTGTAGTCTGAAAGCTCAACACACTGCAGCTTGACAAATACATGCAAATAGACAAAACACAAGCAAATTAAGAAAACATCTTCATCAATTTGACAACAGATGCGCAGCATTTACAAATTGTACAGCAAACTCAGACAACACAACACATTACAGAAACACACTGCAAATTCAAACAACACAACACATTACAGAAATTCACTGCAATTATACCATGCAACAACAGAAGTGTTTCCAGAGGACAGTTAAAAGTGATCTTTGGACATCTGGATTGTAAAACATGCTACGTTAGCTTCTTTCCTCTCGCTCCCCACTTGGGCTTCAGCAAACTTACATGACTTGTGATTAAACGTATCAAACCGAGACATCAGTACTAGCATCTCTAGCTGCAGGCTGCGTAGCCATGTTGTAATTTGCTGATTATACGCAGAGCTTCCTTTTGTCATCACCGAAGCCATTCCTCAAAGCTCACTGATTGGTCTGATACAAAATCTGAGCTCAAGTGATTCTCAGCTGGGAGTTTATTCACTTCATTTAGCAGTGAAAATATGTTTGCAGTATATTCCTGACAGTTTACTCCGACTATATGATATATGATACATTCCTTTTGCACAAATTCTATAGCTACTGATAACTTGATATAGTTTGAAATAAACATCTTATAGCAACAATAAACAAACTATTATTCAATTCAGTATTCATAAAATGGGTGTCATTTCATTACCTTAGCATCGTTCACTCCAACATGTGAGAAAACAGGTGCTGCTGTGGTAATCAGGGAGATCCAAGCAGGGGGACCTGTATGCATGCACATGTCTCTACATTGTTATTCAAAGGTCATATATATGTTCCAGCATTTTTGTTTTTTAAATCAGTGTTTTTGTGGTGGTTTGTGACGTTAAGGGTTAATAGGCATACAGGAAGGTGTAATGGCCTTTGGACTTCATCTCAATGTCTTGATCAAGGTGCAGTTTTGTTCACCCTTTTGCTAACAGTCTTTAAAGCTTTATATTCTAAATGCTTAAAAGGTTGGACTAAGGACCACAAGCACACACACACACACACCACGGTGGGGATGGGGGAGGGGCACTGAGTGTGAGATGAATATAATCACCGCCTTACTTGGACTTCAATCAGACTGGTGACACAGCTGAATAAATATCATGAGCTTTTAATCGATGGGATTAATCCTTCACACGTTTTCTGTTTAACTAATGTTTCAGATTCGTATTGGATGAATGCCACGTCTAAGGTCCACAGAAGGTCGATTCTGAAGTTTTCCTCTTTAATGGAGACCTTACCTGCAGTGATGCTGATGAATTGAATGAATTGTAAGTAGATGTTCATCAATCTTTTTTAAATTTCGGAATTTAGGCTTGTTAGAATAAAATTGCAGCTCTTTTATATTTATTAAGTGACTACAAGACCGTTTTGTCTCCCTAATTCTACTAGTAGAAGAGCAAAATATAGTGTTTTATATTAAAGAATTCAGTGAAGACACATAAATCCATTTATGTAAAATAACAATACTATAAATGAATGATGAGGTTAGCCTCCTGTGAAGTCATCTTTACTCAAGTCTGTGAAATCATCTTTAGTCCTGTCTGTGAAATCATCTTCAGCTAAACCAATGTATTTTACCAGCCTTTCACACAGATGGCACGGGTTCCTTAGAGTGGCCTATAACTTACCCTGTAAGCTAGCTCTGCACTCCAGGCATCCAAAGGATCTTCAGAATTTGCTAAATGAATCTGACAAGTGCAGTGGGATTGCAGTCTTAAGTCTCTGTAACCACATTCTGTTCACATTCTTCGCTCCATGAAAGCAGACTCAAAATGAAAGACAGTGATTAATGCAATGACCAGGGGGTTGCACACTGCCGTGTATGACAATAAATAAATAAGTGTGCTCGCTTACACAAAACCCACATTCTAAATACACAACCTGCTCCCTCAGACACACAGTGCTTTGTGAGCACACCGCAACAGAATCATGAAAAGGCGATTAACAGAATTTCTGTGAGTTATAACACTTTGTTTGACAGAAGATAGGAGATATTTGAAATGCCTCAAATGTCATCATTCATTTGAAATGCCTCAAATATCTTGTTAAATAGGAATTAAAGGAAAACACAACAGAATAATTGCTCTCAAACAGTGGAAAGTTAAGACTGAGGTGGTTCTGGCAAAAGGTGTCATGGCAAAAGGTGTCCGTGTGCCAAAAGGGGTCCGGGTGATGTAATATTGGCTTTCGAACGACTCTTGAGTGACAGTTGCTATACCAACGCTAGCATTACGTCACCCGGACACTTTTTTGGAAGTGACAGACTTGCATTAAATACCTCAATAACGCAATTTACCCCAGAGCATCTCGCATTATACTTCTCTACCTGAGACCAGCTTGCCTGTATTTTACCTGCCATAAACCAAGCAAAACAACCATGTGCTTGATGTTTGACTGTGTTAGGAAAGTTGTTGACTCGCTAGTTTGTTATAGTATCATATCAAAGTAATCAAATTTCAGGTTCGCGCTAGCATCTTGTTAGTGATTAGCAATTCCTGTGTTGTGTTGCTCTAAGAAAGTTCTTAATGTGTTGTGATTATTAGACATATCTGACGGCACCCACAATTACATTTTCACAAAACAGGGAATTGTTTGCAGCACCTTTACTTTAACTGTAGAGCACAACGAAGTAATTGCTAATCGCTAATGAGATGCTAGCGGCGAAACCTGTTGAAATTTGCTACAGGATACCTGCAAGGCAGGTGTAGCTAAAACTACAGCCTAGTCTCTTAATATTGTGCCTAACAGGACACTGTAACCCGGACACTTTTTGGCTATCAGTCAGATAGTCTCAAGAGTTGTTTGAAAGCCATCAGCTGCTTTTTAGTCGCTTAATATTGGCTGCCAGTCTCCTGTAAGTAAGCACATAGGTTTAGCCATTAGCATCTCGTTAGCGATTAGCAATTCCCCCGTTGTGCAACAATCTTAAGCGACTAAAAAGTAGCTGATGTCTTTCGAACGACTCTTGAGACTCACTGACTGATAGCCAAAAGGCGTTTGGGTTACGTAGTGTCCGTTTAGGCACAATATTAAGCGATTAAATAGGGTGACCAGATTTGAGTTTGTGAAAAAGAGGACACTTCGTTGCGCGGGGGGGGGGGGGGGGGGTAGTGTATAGCATGCCGCACCATGACCATGTGAATGCATACAAATGTCACAAATGAAATGACAAAAATGACTATATGAACATCTATTTATTGAACTTTAACAAAACTGCAAAGTGCAAAATCTTTTTTGTGGCATTTAGTCCAGCACTTCTTTAATGTGTCTTGTCCATATATTGAAGCAATAATGATAACAAATAAAAAATTCTAAATAATAAATACTTTATATAACCACATATTAAAATAAGAAAATGAAGACACTTTTCAGTCCTCCTCATATAATAAAGCAATAATAATAACAAATACAAAATTCTAAATAATAAATAATAAATTCTTTATAGGGCCATCTATTAAAATAAGAAAATTAAGTCGGCGATTACCGATCGAATAGGTATGAAAGTCCTTGCAGGTCATGTGTTTGAAATTGTACTGGGTGCACAGAATCCCCTTCAGCACTTCTTTGAGCTGTCACCGAATCTGGGAAAATCTTTCTTAGCAAACCAGATGTGCAGTCCATTGATCTGTAGCTGTTGTGATGCTTTATTGTATGAAAAGCAAGGGTACCCTCTGCAGCCGTAACAGAAGTGTCTGTTTTACTCACAAAAAAGTCTGTCACTTTACTCGATGACCTCTCTCTTGCTGCAGTTTTGTGTTTTGCAGAGTGCACGTGAGCTTCCAAATCGCTGCCACCTTTATTTGCCACCGACACGTAAGTGCCTGCTCTGCATGTCATGCACTAAGCTTCCGAAGCATCACGGCCGAGGCGAAAACATAGGTATTTTTTTTTGGAGTTCGTCCGTGAACTTACATTTACGTTTAGGCATGGCTGCAGATGTCATGTGCTGTAAACAATGCAACTAGTGGAGGCGGCAAGGTGCTCAGTGTTGCCAGATTGGAAATGGTGAAGTATCGTACCAAAGGCTCAAAATGGTCGTATTTGGAGGATAATTATCGTGTATCTGGCAACACTGAGATCAGTCGACCAATGACTGTTCTCTCTACAGTCAGAGCTCGCGCAAGAAGGTGGAACGTAAGGGAGATACCATTTCCAAAGCTTGTAAGGGCGTAATAACTAGTTTGTGAAAGACCCAGAGAAACACAAATATCCGACGAAGCAAAATCCCGGACGTTTTTGGAATCCCTGCCGGACGCATTTTTTAGGTCTCGAAAAGAGGACATGTCCGGGGAAAAGAGGACGTCTGGTCACCCTAGATTAAAAAGTAGCTGATGTCTTTCGAACGACTCTTGAGACTCACTGACTGATAGCCAAAAGGCGTTTGGGTTACGTAGTGTCCGTTTAGGCACAATATTAAGCGATTAAAAAGTAGCTGATGGCTTTCGAACGACTCTTGAGACTCACTGACTGATAACCAAAAGGGGTCCGGGTAACGTACTGTCCGGTTTACGTAATGCTAGCGTTGGTATAGCAACTGTCACTCAAGAGTCGTTCGAAAGCCATTATGACGTCGCCCGGACCCCTTCTGGTGCCCGGACACCTTTTACCATGACAGTTCCACTTGACAGTTTTGCTTCTGAAAGTCTAATATTGTCAAAAAAAAAAAACTTACAATAAAAGGTGTTTTACAAAAACAATCCTCTGTGGGTTTTTTTTTGTTATGTCTATTTCAAACTTTATACACACACTCAGCCAATTAAAAAATTGTAAGTGTCAGAGATTGGATTGCATTGATGGGTGACATGTATAGTCCAAAACTTGTAAACAGTGCCAAGACAAACACTTCTTCTCTTCACACATATTGTTGTCACTTCAATTCTTCATGTTCAATTAAAATTATCACAAGTGTGATGAGCCTATTGTGTTCAAAAGTGTACATTCTCTGCACTGATGTAAGTGTACGTTCTCTGCCCATTGCTAGTTTACATGTGATGTATGTCAAATATTAACCTACAAACTGATATAACCATCCTTTTGAAATGCCTAAAGACAGATAAAAGATTTGCTCATATACACTAGTTAGCTAGAATGATACATTCAAACAAGGTAAGTCTTGTCTTTTTCAAATATCTTTGCATTTGTTGACATAAACAATTGTAGGTAGTTGGACACCAACAATTTCCAACAATTTCCATCTAGCAGGGGTCATTGAACAACAAACGAAAGAACAGTTTTCACAGTTGCAATGACTGCAAGAAGCATTTGTGTTCACAAACTGCAACTGCAAACGCCATCATTTTGCTTCTGGTGTGTATGTACATACATATGCCCTGTTAAAAATGTAAGGTAATTTGGCTTTTTTCCAATAATTTCCTTGAGGAACACAGCAACCAGGATGTGAGAAGTAGCCTGAAGTGAACATGTGGTGAGTGTTACATAATTAGTGATGCAGAATCCAGAGGGATGGGAACTTTATGAACCCACTTCAATCAATCCATGACAACAGCACTCATGTGCACACTCCATGCAGACACACACACATACACACACACACACTCACACACACACACACACACACAGACACACACACACACACACACGCACGCACGCACACACACACACACACACAGACAAACACACACAGACAAACACACACACACACACACACACACACACACACACAGACACACGCTTTCATATATCATCTATACGTCAGCAGTTCTATCCCTAACTATTGCTCTGCTTTCCTTTGCCAACACATTGCTGTGAAGCTTACCTGATTTGCCCACAAGTAAAGATAAAGTAAAGAAGGAGCAATGAGCAGGCGTTAGTGGTGGGATCACACCCAATGCCATTCCTCACCTGTCTTTTCACAGCCATCTTCATCACTGCCGTCAGCGCAGTCATCTTCACCGTCACATCGCCATGACAACCGCACACAGCGGCCCGACGCGAAGCGAAACTGATCTGCCGTGCACTTGGACGTGGCTGGAGAAGGGTGGTGAGGGGCTCATGAGTGTAAGAACATACACACACATACAGTACAGCACATTACACACTTCTACTCAACCAATTACCCCAGTCTTTCTCTCTCTCTCTCTGACACACTCATACAAGCGTACACACTCGCGCACACACACACACACACACACACACACACACACACACAGACACACGCTTTCATATATCATCTATACGTCAGCAGTCCCATCCCTAACTATTGCTCTGCTTTCCTTTGCCAACACATTGCTGTGAAGCTTACCTTATTTGCCCACAAGTAAAGATAAATGATTGGGACAGCTCCCAACCCACTGCTCTTGGACAAAGGTTGCTTGTAACAATTGAACATAAAGGAACTGACATGAAAGGAATTAAAGCATACTCATTGCATTCAAATGTCAAAGCAAACTCTATATCTTGTCATATGCTGGCAAACATACAGTGCAGCTGCTTGTCTTTGGTCTTATCTTTGGCACTCATCAAAGTGGTCTCCAATGGCCTGCACTGACACAACAAATGAGGTCTGCATATAGCCCCAGCATAGCAGATCAACTGGCTTTTTAGTAATGCAAAAAAATTGCAGGTTTTCAAAGCTGGTGTGGATGGCAGTGTATTCTGAATACTATCACAGCTTCTGCAGCCTCGTCTTTGAAGTGGTGTGGGTGAAGACCAGGACAGCCTGACTCTTTTAAGTATTCCCCTGTTCTGGCAAATAACCAATTCAACTCTGAGTCGGAACTTTGTAGATACCTGCAGAGCCCAGAACAGAGGAGCTACGCTGACTTTATTAACTTCTTACAGGATGAGAGTTTTTTTTATTTATGTTGTTGTGCCAGTTATTTGCTGTTTATAAACATCAGAAGAAGTTGTGGATTCGTCCTCCAAACAGGGTTTGGGGATTGATTTCTTCAGTGAACCAAATTAACTAATGAAGATGAAGGAAATTCAGGGTGCTTAAAAGACAAAGCTGTAACACTTATGTAACGTGAAAGGAATATAATATGAAGGTAGCACAGAAATCAAAAGAGAACCAAATGGTGGTGTAGCCTAACAGCATGACCTTACATACATATTTTTCAGTCCAGCTGTACCCCATGTGGATACTGCCCTATGGGTGGACATATATGAAATAATTGTATACGATACATGTCAATTAATAATTCAGAACAAGTTCTGGGAACCTTGTGAATTTTTTTTATATGGTTTAAGTCTGTGACAGCATAGTTGCTTTGAAGCCTATGATCTAAAACAGTAGAGGATGAACTGCAAAGTGGAACAAGTAAACTGCTAAGCTGAACAAACGCCTTCCATACAGACATGCACACAAAGACATCTGTCGTTAAATAGTCCTTAATAAAATAGATGTATTTTGTAAGACCATCTTGAAGGCTAAAGTTGTGTAGGGAAAAAAGATACGCAAAGCTGTTAACTTCCTTCCGTCTGTCTGTGTTTTTCTACAGCTAATAGTTTAATGATCTAGAAAAACAACAAAACTAATGTTTAAACGGAATACACTGGAGATGACTCCAAGGAGCTTTTGATAATGACACGTTAATTTGTTGTCACATGTTCAGCCATGTATTGAATTTATTTTCCTGCACAGATGATGGAAATCCAAGTGAATGCTGTACCAATAAATAACCAGTCACTCCGTTTACTTCAACTTAACCTCTAATCTGCAATGGAAAGGTCAATATATAGAGTGGTGTTTATAGCATCTGAGAGGCTAACCTCAGCAGCCTTTTGTGCAGGGGTTACGGTGAATGGCTACGTATGAAATGGGATTTCTTTCCCCCTGAGGAATCAAGGGGTCAGAGGTGGGATCAGATACGGACTTTCCCAATTGATTTGTTGGATCAATGTGTGATGTCCAAACCAGGGGGATTCAACGCTCTGGTGGAGGGTAGCTGGATATGTGTGTATGCGGGTGTGTATTCTCATGTTTGTAGCTTAGATTTAGTCATATGCTGCTTGTGTCTTCGGGTTTTTTGTGGATTTGGGGTGATAGTAGAAGCACTGTGACAGCCTGGATATGCACTTACTGCACTCTCCCAATGTGGCCCCACACACCAAACAGGATCCTGATGGATTTGCCTGGATAAAGCAGCGTTGAAGATTTGCCATGCCACTGCCTGATGAGCAAATATTTTACCTAAAGACAAAAAAGGCGAAACATCAAATATCTATTCCAATCTTACAAGTAAACAGTAAATAAAAACGGTGATCCGATCTCAAATAAGCACGTCGATTTACATTTGCAAACAAATAGTGTGTGAAAAGGCCTGCAGTCAGTGTGACGGAAACTGCATGAGGTCCAACTGGCTGATTCCCAGCCAGTCAGTGGGGGGAGAGCACAGGCTGAGCTGACTGAGTGCTGATCTTGGCCTCCATGTTGTTAACATAGCACTGACACCCAGACACATACTTCAAGACCCTTGGATGACCACACACCAAATCTCAGAGAGAGAGAGAGAGAGAGAGAAAGGGTGTGGGGTGGTGGTGGTTGGGGAGAAACGATTAACTTGTCAAGTGTAGCACCCCAGGTGTGAGCTGAAGGGCTGGGTGAGCACTTGATTGTAAACACGGGTGTGTTGTCACCATGTGTGGTGAGCTCTCCCAGTAGGCTTCACCTGATTCACTCTTGTTATGATAACAGAACAATACACAGAAGAAGTCCTAAAAGAAAAAAAACAGTCTTTCAGCATGGCTTGGATTGTTGTGGTTTCATCACTCATGGTAGGTAGTGAGTGAAAAAGAGAGCGACAGAAAGAGAGAGAGATAATCAAAGACCACAGAGGCACCATATGACCGGACGTGCCATTATTAAATGGTTATCAGCATGAGAAGCTTATCGGAAATGAAATGTTCTTACCAGTTTGCATTCATCTGGGCAGCTGAACGACTCCCCCACCACCTTGCCCGTGCGTCTCGTGGCGACATGTCATTTGTTACTCGCCAGCCTGACTAAATACCATTGTCCTGGCTGCCGCAGATTTCCAATTCAGAGCCGATCAGGAGGAAAATGAGAGTCCCGCTGGGCTGTTTTATTTATATGCCAGGACCCTGAATTGGTCCATCCATATTCAACACCCCCTCGGTGTAACCCTATTCTAAAAACAGCATCATCCACATTTTCTCAGTGGAAGGAAACCGAAGCATTTCATAAATTTTTCTGTTGGAGAGAAAAAAGAGGATGCCCAGGGAACTCATACCTGTGATGGGGATTAAGATTTATAGTGATTCATTTCAATGATCTACAGTTTAATCATGCTGTCAAGGAAAAAAAGGAAAATAAAATAAAGTAAAGTAAAGGATGTGGGCTGTGTGTTTCGAGGACACAGGCGCGCCAGGCTTTAAATTACGGCGGGACAGAAGAACAGAGGGAGGGGCCCCAAGCCGTGAAATGTAATCGATTCCTGCATTCAACATCCAGTGCCCTGACAATAAATCAGAGCAAAGCTGATATATCATCTCTGCTCAATACAGCTTCCTCTCAACCTTCAAACTTATTTTTCAAGCATGGGTCCATATCAGAACCCATCATAGTCAGATTACTTGAGAGGATTTTCTCTACCTTAGTTTCACCTTTGTGATAATACTAGCATCCAATCCTGGTGTGTAGACATCCTCAGTCTACATTTTTATGAATAACTTTTTATTAGCAATTGTGGCAGATCTCTCAAAACAGATCTCTTTCTGCATTTTACTACACACCGGCCTCTTGAACAAAACTCTTTCCAAAACCTGACCCGCTTGTCTGACGGACTCATCGAGGTTTAATTTCATGTTCCTATCCCCAAAAGACTGTCAGAATCATAAAACACGGGACGAGATGTTAAAACTGTCCATTGTGCCAATAGATGGTATGCACTCACATGAGAATTACCGTGATGTTGAAAGAGTGGCATGGGAGGTTTAATTCTTAGACTGGGTTAAGATGTAAATTTTGGGACCCATCCTCAGTAGTGTGCCTTCGAATCAGTGGGTGTTTCGGCCTTTAATCACTAAACACCCTCATCAAAGGTGGCCAGCTAAAGGGTGATCAAGCCTTAGCTTGTGTCCCATGCCCAATTAAGATTTCCCACGGGACTATGCAAGGCAGGGGCGTCCTCTTCCCTGAGCCAGCCCTACAGCTGACCGCATACCTCATATGCCCTCCTCAAGTTGGAGGGATCTGAATCTGACGGTCTGCCGCAGAGCCTGTCCATGGATTCCAAGCTCTTTTAGCAACCTGATGGTGGAAGAAGCCACAAATCCTCTGCATCCCACTTCAACTGGCCAGACTTTTGCATTCCAGCCACGCTGAGTTGCGTCTGCAGCCAACTCTGTGTAACGCAGTTTTTTACGCTCGTAGGCCTCTTCAACAGAGTTTTCCCACGGGACTGTGAGCTCTATGATGTACACAGCCTTCCGTGATGGGGACCAGAGTACCATGTCTGGCCTAAGGTTGGTAGAAGCAATCTCAGGTGGAAAAATTAGTTGCTGGCCAATATCGACAAGCATCTTCCAGTCCCGGGCCATGGCTAGGTGTCCAGTTTCTGGCTTCGTAAGAGGATGCTTGGGCCCTTTCTGTCCCTCCCGGATGAATGTTGTTATTTTAACGGGATTGCTTGTTTTTGGAGGTAATGAATTGGTTGCACTCCTCTTGATCTCAAGCGCTGCAGCCAAGCTCTTGAGGACCTGATTGTGCCTCCAGGTGTAGCGGCCTTGTGAGAGGCTGGTCTTGCAACCTGTCATTATATGCCTGAGAGTCGCTGGAGCTGGGCAGAGGGGGCAGGTCGGGTCCTCGCCATACCATTGATGAAGGTTTTTTGGTGATGGAAGCACATCATAAACAGCTCTTATGATGAAGCTGATGTTGCTTGCCTCCATTTGCCAAAGCTCACTCCAGTTGATCTTTCTCCTCTCCAGGCCTTCCCACCGCGTCCATTGCCCTTGTTTAGCAAGAGAGACAGCCTTTGCACTTCTTGCAGTCTCCTCCTGTCTGCGCACCTCCTCGACCACCAGCTTCCTGCGTTCAGATATTGTTGCCTTATGGAATGTTGGTTTGCTTGCTGCCAGGCCAAAGCCTCCTCTTCCATGCTGGATATTCCCCACAATGTCTTGGTGTCTCAGGGCTGATGTTGCTTGCTGCACAGCCTTGGATGATGTCCATTTCCGTCCAGTTTGTAGGGGAGGTGCAGCCTTGCTAATGGTCTAGTCTTTGGAGTCCTTCAATGTCATCTGAAGTCTTACTTTAGAGCACTTGTACTCCTCCGTTAGACTTGTAAGAGGTAGTTCAAGGACCCCTTTGCCATAGAGGCCGATGTTACTCAGACATCGTGGGACGCCCAGCCATTTCTTCACGTATGAGGTAATGGTTCGCTCCATCTTCTCCACTGTTGTTATTGGGACCTCATAGACGGTGAGTGGCCACATTACCCGGGGGAGAAGTCCAAACTGTAGGCACCAAAGCTTGAGCTTCCCAGGCAGTAGGGTCTTGTTGATGTTCTCAAGACCGTCGGCGATGTCCTGCCTTATTTGCTGCACTTGATCTTTATCCCGGAGGCTTTCGTTGTACCATCTACCCAGGCTCTTGACGGGTTGCTCAGACACTGTTGGTATCGGGTCATCTCCAATGCAGAACCTCACATCTTTAAGCTGTCCCTTGACTATGGAGATGCTTCGAGATTTGCTTGGCTTGATTTTCATCCGGGCCCACTTGATGTTATCCTGCAGTTTTGCAAGTAGCTGCCTGGTGCATGCTGCGGTGGTGGTCAGTGTAGTCATGTCATCCATGTATGTTCGGATAGGTGGGAGACGGAGCCCTTCCTTAGTTCTCTCACCGCCGACCACCCATCTCGATGCCCTGATGATGACTTCCATGGCCATAGTGAAGGCCAGAGGCGAAATTGTACAGCCTGCCATTATGCCTACTTCCAAGCGCTGCCATGTTGTGAAGTCAGGTGTTGTGAAACACAATTGCAGGTCTTGGAAATAGGCCTTTACCAGTGTAGTGATGGGTTTTGGTACGTGGAAAAAGTTGAAGAATTCCCAGAGGAGTTCATGGGGAACTGAGCCAAAGGCATTGGCCAGGTCGAGAAAGATGACATAGAGGTCTCTCTTGTCCTTCTTAGCTGTTTGGATCTGGTGCCAAATCATACTAGTATGTTCCAGGCAGCCAGAGAAACCAGGAATGCCTGCTTTCTGTACAGATCAATGTACTTGCAATACACAGCCTCTGTGCTATTATACTGAAAAAGATCTTCCCTTCGACGTTGAGAAGGGAGATTGATCGGAATTGACTGATGTCTGTCGCATCCTTCTCTTTCGGGATTAGCACACCACCAGCCCTTCGCCATGCCTTTGGTATTATTTCCTTCTTCCACACTATCCTCATGAGCCTCCAAAGAAAGCGTAGAACATCCGGGGGGTTCTTGTACAGCTTGTATGGTACTCCATTAGGCCCAGGAGCCGAGGCCGCTCTTGCACGTCGGACAACGTTCTCTACTTCCTTCCATTTTGGAGGGTCAGTGTCCAGATTGAATTCTGGTGGTTGAATAGGTGGGATGTCATGTGGGATGATTATCTGCTCATGCCTTTTCGTGTCCTGGTGGACCTTTTCCAGATGTTCTTCCAGTTCTGGCTTTGGAGTTTTTAGGATTCCGCACTTTTCCTTTGCGAAGAGGTCTTTGAGGTGGTCCATGCTTTTATATCTTTCAGACTGTACTATTGTAATGCACTATAATCAGTGATAAGCCAAAGATTACTTTTTATGTTACAAGTAGTCCAAAATGTGACAGCTAGACTTTTAACTAAGACCAAGAAGTTTGACAAGTACAATTTTAGCAGAACAACATTGGTTTTGGCTACAAGTCTATGAATGGACTAGATCCAGCCTATATTTCTAATCTCCAGACGAAAGGTCCCCCGATGAGCTTTTTCTGGTTTTACCTTGGTCTAATTTTAAATCAAAGGGTGGTCGAGCTTTTGCTGTCATTGGTCCCAAATTACAAAATAGTCTCCTATTTTAGGTTAGATCTGCTGCCTGCTTGGACACTTTAAAAACCCGATTTTTCGTCTCTTATTCTATTCTTTAATTCTTATTATTTTTTATTGTAAATTGATTCACCCCGATTTAGGTACGAACCCTGATGTTTTAAAATGTGCTTTATAAATACATGTGACTTGACTTGACTTGAGAAAGGCAGGGATTTAGCAAGGCCTGAGATTGTGCAGGATCCACCTCTGACAGTAGTAAGTCCCTGGGAGACAAATAAAAGAGGAGGATTATGCTTGTCTCAGCACTGGGTGAAAGGAAATTGTGTTAGTGCTTTGTGGGAAAAGAAATGTGTCATTTATGGAGAGTCTTTGATCACAGAGGCAAAGGGACTCTCATGACACTGGGTTCTATGATATGCTGCTAAACTCTCAAATATCCCTCATCAGCAATCCACTACAGGAATGTTTCCAAAAACCCCAGAAGGATTATAATGATGTACATCTCAGCGTGAAACCAGTGGTTTCTAATGTTAGATTTAGTGTGGTGTGGTTTCTAATGTTAGATTTTGATATTTTGTTGAACTGATGAACTGGTATCACATTAAATCGCCTGTCAGAGGGCACAGTTATGACGATTTTTGTTATGTGAGTACAGTTGCACAGCTCTCAACTAAGAAATGCACACATACACTGCTTCTGTGCTTCATGATAAATTCCTCTCACATTCCAAGGTTCCCAATGAATACTACCATGTGTGTCAGAATTAAAGGAAAGTCATTGGAATTGCGCTGGCCCTGAAGTTACAATGTGCTGATGGGCTGAGAACGTCAGACCTGTAAGAGACAAGGCAATGGGAAGCAAGAGAGCAAGAGAGGCTTTGATCAAATCCTTCTTTCTTACACGGCCAGGACAATTGTTTTTCTACAAGATGCACGAGTGCACAGCAAGCTGTAAGGCAGTGTTTTGACCACTGCTTCAGTGCACCTGCAGCTCTCCTGTGACTCCTGCCATTATGTTAGTGTCAAACATGACAACAGTCTGGACTGGCAAGTGCATATTTTCTGACACGCGGTGAGGATGGACAGGCCTGAGCAGTCCCACCTCATCCAGCTAATCTTAGAAGGGAGCTGGAGAAAGGGGGATGCTATCTGTCAACCCATTCCTGCTCTGTTCTGTGCATTTTGGACAGGCTTTATCATGGTCAGATCTAAAAAAAAAAAAGGTACTGCAGATAAGGACAGAAAACGATCATTATTGTCAGCAGTTTCTAGCGCAGAAGAGATATAAGAAGTGTAACTACGAAATGGCTTGCTATAGACAATTGCAACCTATAAGTCTTCAGTGGCAGTGGTATGCTTGGCCTGTCGTATAAAATGTAATTAAAAGTCAGTGGCATTTACATGCACAGATGCATGTACACTGTGTCTTCAATGGAAATATAGCTCCTTGCATATGGATATAAAGAGACACACAGATGTAGCACAATCTGTGCTTCTGAATGGCTTCATTCACACACAGTGGCGGCTCCTGACATTTTTTTCATTTTGATAATGATTAAGGCGACCCATTCAGTAGGTACATTAAGTTAGCTGATTAACTCATACAGCAATACCTTTTTGTCCACTATTGGCAGCACACAACAGTAATATGTCCCCTCTTGCTACATAGCTAGAGTAGCAAGTTACAGGTGGAAAGCTATGGAAGAAAGTTGCATCATGATGTGGCTCCACATTAAATTATCCCACTTTTTCATTATCCACGTGTCTCAAATGTAGTATGATGTAGCATACCGGTAGCTTAACAGGACACATGATATGTCCAGTAACAACATAAAGAAGGGGTAACATAAGTCAAAACCAACCATATTTATTGACTGATCTTGAAAGTATTGGCTTACAAAAGCAAAATAAGTCATCACATAAAAAATAATTCAGTGTTAGTGCAAGAAGCGAACTGTGAAACACACTGTGAAACCTATGAAAAGTGACAGTGGTATATAGAAATACAGACCGCGTTAGCCACTTCACGACGCGATTTTCTTTCGTTCCAATTATTGGATGTAGGGCTTCCCTCCCTTTGTAGAAACCTGTTGAATGGATACATTTGGTCTAGGAAGTCCTAATTGTTTTGTTGTCAATTTATCTTCATTAGTACGCCGACTAAAAAGGAGTTTCTGTCAAAGACCGAATCGAGTTGTTGCTGTCGCTACCGGATGGTAGTCCTCTACCGGATGGTAGTCCCGGACATCGCGCATGCTCAGACACAAACGGTTTACGGCAGAAGGCTCAATGTCAACATATAGGGTTGTCTTAACGAATAATGTGGGTATATTTAATGTAATATTTAATTAGTAAAAGTGTGGAGACGGAGTAACGGTAAAAGGCAAATAGTTTGTATTATGAAGAAGTGAGAAAATATAGCAGTAGGTAAAACAAATAAAGCATTGATGTGCTAGCCAATAGAACTTGACAGGGAGAACAAAAGAGGATATCCAGTATATCTTTAACTTTTTTGTTATACAAACGTTAAGAACTTACAGCTGTATACAATGACCAAACTTCTTAAAGTATACCGTCTTTCGCGAACTTCCATCAGCTTTAGCCAGCGATTGTATTCCGCTGTCTACAGTGTCGCAAAGTGGCGCATGCGCGATGTGCGCGACTACCATCGGGTAGTGACTGATCGGGTAGTGCGCATGCGATTTTCATTTCGCCCCAAATCGCCCCCAGAAGGAGCGGGGCCATTTGAAGCACGACTTTAGGCTGACTGAATGACTGTTACCTGATTCGACAATGACATACAGAGGCAGATATCCGACAGAAAAAAAAATATTACATTTAAATTTACATGTCGTCATTTACACGACTTACAAGGATATTGCGTTTATACATCAGGAGTTTTTTTTTTTTTTTTTTCCTAGGCAGTGCGTCGCCCCAATCACCCTTATGGACAAGCCGCCCCTGTTCACACATAAAATTAATGGAGACAGTGTCACTTCGGCCCGCTTGTTTTTGCTCCTGATCATGTTATTTTTCCTGTTTTCTGGATTTTGACTCTAAGTGTGCACTTTGTCTGTTTGGTTTCAGTTTCCGTGTATTTTCTTTTAGTGTGTAAATTTCACTTTTGCTGTACTCCCGCCTCCTGAGTCATGCATTTGGGTCCTTTCTCCCACGAAGCGTGACAGTGCGCACCGCAGTGTGAATCAAAAACACTCTGTACTGTACCTTGGTCCCATTCTACTCCAGCTACAAAACAACAAAAACAACAAACAGTCAAATGAACTAACAATACTGTTTCTTGCATTGACACATACAAATAGAGAAATATAATGACACATGAACAGCAAGCTACACAACTACTACCTTAGCTTACTATCAATGTTGGCATTCAAGAACAATCAGACAAAGACAGCTATCTAGCCATCTCTGATATGCAATTTCACCTTTGTAGCAAACATTTCAGCCACCAACTGAAATGATTAGCTGTGACAGTGTCTGCAAATTTAAAACGATGCCTTTGTGACTGAGAAAGGGGTTTCAAGATGTTTATGAAATTTCTGTTTATACTGTTTTTGTTTGTTTGGGGAGTGTTTGAAGTGGCTGGAAGGTGTTGTAATCCTATGTCAATCAAAATATTAATATCCAGTGAAACAGTACTGACAGATGGTTGCTAAACCAATGAACGCAAGTACAGTGATGCTAAATGTGCTAAAAAAGCACCTATCAAAAATATACGAAAACTGTTATGACCAGCCATGACAGCATCTTAAAATCAAGGAAGTGAAGTGATTCAACAGAATTGGGCTTTTCTTTTCTCCTTTCTTATTTGACCTCACTGAAGCACTGTTTATGGAATTTAAAAACAAACAAATTATCTGAGGGCTTTCATTTGTATTTAAAATGACACCCATGAAGGATTAATTGATGTGATAGCTATGTCACTCCTACAGCCTAGTGGTTTTCCATGAGCATGTAGGTTAAAACCAACCCTGCCGTTTATCGAGCGCTTTAGTCTTGTAGTTGGTTCTACTGGTTTTAGTCTCCCAATTCGACAGGATGAGATGACTTTAATCCACAGATATCATCCAAAAACTCAGGACGACCACAACAGTTGGAAACTACGCAGACAATGGGGAATGGCTGAGAAGACTGAATGGCTTGCATTAGACCCCCAGAGGGACTTAAGACAGAAAGGCCCAAGGAAATCATAGGGATTTCAAACCATTTATCGTTGAGCTCATACACAAACCAGCAGCAAGCATCAAGACAAAAAGGCAATTTGTCTGTGACAAGTGAAATTAATTTGGAGCACTTATGCAGGGAAACCATAGAGCCAATGATTATGCAAAGGTTTGTTTGGATTGTGCAAGGGTGTCAAAAACCCACGGTGGTTATGAAATGCTAAATTCCTCTGGAGAATTAACAGTAATGGTCATGTTTTTTTAGCCGTCAAATATCATTGTATAAAGCAGTTGTGTTACGTGCAGCTCTTTCGCACATTTTCACACTTTTTAAATGATTACCAGAGTTACTTTTTCTTTGAGGGTAAAATGCATCCACTGCCATTGTATTATGATGATAAATGCTACAACTTCCACAAATGGCCATTTCCTCCTTCGGATTTCTCTCAGACCATGGCTTGTTTAGACCCTGATATGCTCTAAAATAAATGCATGAGTCTGAGTCAAGATTTCTGAAAAATGCCACCACCATATCTCTGTAAGACAGCTCATGCCCTAAAATGACCATTTGTATTCTTCCAGAGGTCCTGCCATCAAGATGCTTTTGTTCATTATTCAACTGCAGAAATCACGCCTCACGGCAAAGAGGGGGAAAAAATGTATAAAACTCCATTGCTGTCATTTATCCTGGCTCCAGTGTCCATGACTGAAGTGTAAATCATGTAGGCATATTTGAGACGGCACAGCTAAAGAATAAACCACAGAGTTTTGACAACATTGCATGAAAAGTGGAAGTCTTGCTCTGTGGCTTAGTGCGTAACTTTGCACAGAGGAACAGGGAGAGAAAGAAGAATGATTATGGGGTCAGAAAGCGCAGTGTAACAAATGTGTGTGTGTGTGTGTGTGCGCGTGCGTGCGTGTGTGCATAACAGAGAGATGGAGGGTTCATTCTGTATTCTCATCAGCAGTCAAAGTGCCGGCTTTCCAACTCTTGGAGCCATCATCATTTTCTACTCCCCATGGAAACAGATGTGACCTGAAAGTTGGAGCCATCTCTCACCTTAATGGAACAGTTGGGACAAAACCAACAGACTGTTCCGTAATGTTCCGCCTATGAATATAAGCCTCCTTTTCCTTTACATTTTCTAAATTAACATGGGTCACAGAAAGTTCATGACCGAGCTCCTGTCTGTACAATGAGATCCCATCCTCTGGCCGTTGATCAGCAGAATTTATAAATACATGAGGGAGGTGTTAAAAAGAACTTAGGTGCTGCAGCTGCAGAACGATTAAAAGATGAATACCTCATCACACAACCTCCTACGTAAGGTAGATGATTCACCAGGAAAGTCAATGAGAGAGGAAGAGACAGAATGGAAGAAGAGGGGCAGGAGAGAGAGAGAGAGAGAGAGAGAGAGGGGAAGAGAGACCTAATTCCCTGACCATTGGAATGGAAAAGGATATGCAAAAAAATTGGAGCACCTTTTAACAAGTTGCTGATGTGCCAAAGTAAACTGAATGGCTGTGTGGTCTATGCCCCGACGCAGCCAGTGGAAAAGTGCCATCCGGCTGAAGCCTTCCTGCCACCCAAGCATGTGATGGGGATGGCATTCGTCCATCCCCATATCAGCGGCTCCTCATTCAGGGGTTAATGAGGCAAAGGCTGGAGAAGGCGGGCGGCGGGCGGCGGGAGGGGTGCAGGGCGACTGTCGAGGACTGCTGAGAGGCGCTTAGCCCCAAGCAAGCCTGAGTGTGCACATTTAATTCTGCTAACATGGCCTTATTCAAGCACGCTCCGGCACAGGGTAGACTGCATCCCATTGTTTCACTCTGAGAAGTCAGCAGCCTCTCCAGTCCCATCCTCCAGCAACAGGACAACTTAAAAGAGCCACAATGTTCCCAGTAAGTAAACTTACTTCGGTTGGCTTAAAGAAGATGGCGCTTGTGTAGCGGCCGTGGAGATCTCGTGCAGGAGATAGTTTGGTGATACTATAGCCTGCATGGAGAATACCCCAAAAAAATCCTAGTATCTGTATACATGGCGAAATAAAGTTGAATTGAATTGAATTGAATTGAGAAGAAGATGTGAAATGAAGTGAAAACAGTGAGACGGCTCCAGAGGATGTATCACCCTTACAACAGAAAAGTAACCTACTGTTTTTACAGCGATATCACCACAGCTACTTACTGTGAAATCAAAGGTGCTGACCAAAGATTGACAGTGTGAAGAATGCCTCTTTTGATGCTATGTGAGGTCAGTGGTAAAGAGGACTGGCAGTCATGTGGAAGGGAAGACAGAGAACCGGTAGGAAAAGAATGGCCATGCAAAACAACAAAGTTACTGAACCTGTATCCTACACTGTCTCTTTCTTTCTCTTTCTCTCTCTCTCTCTCTCTCTCTCTCTCTCTGTCTCTCTCTCTCTCTCTCGCTGTATCTCTCACTGTCTCGCAGCACAGTGATCGATGATGGCAAGGAAGCAGGCTGAACAGATGGAGGGCAGTCAAACTGTTCCCCAGCCCTCCCCTCTCTGCCACGGAATGCAGCCTTGAACATATTCCTACCAGAGGACTTGAGAGAGTTAGCAGTTGCTTATAATTTGTAGATGAACTAAACTTTTAAATATTTCATTGTACAATTGCCGTGAATTTATTACCTGCTATGACATGCAGATCTGAATAGTACCGGTAATACCTATAGTTAGTACAAAGGATGCCATCATAATGACTACATGGAGGAAAAATGATGAGAACATAAAAATAATACAATGCCAAAGATTACTGCTGAGGAACAGATACGATATCATTGCAATGTCGTTGTACCATATACACATAAGATATGATAAAGACGCCTCAGTATGAGAAAAATAGAATGGTGGGCTTGACTTATGATGCCGCAGGGTGCCAGCAAAGGCTATTTGCTAAGGTTCTTCACTACCCCCACCCCCCTCCCCCACTTAGTTTCCCGAGCAGAGCAGCAAGGCACAGCCTTTCAATGTCCCATTCTGCAGAGAGGCTTCAGCACCCTGGACAGCGATCTGTCTGACGTGAACAGGGTTCAGGTGAAGCTTGTCCGAGCCAGCAGGCCTGGGCTCATTAGGCTCCCTCTCCAGATCCAAAACCACCGCTGAGGTCCATATGGATAAATCAGGTGATGACCGGTGGAAAATCAGTCGCAGTTGTTGTGTTTTTTTTTCCTCCCCGTTTACCACGCAATAGAATCATGGAGAGGCCAGATGGTCTAAGCTGAGCAGGCAACCCTATCTGCCCCAGTTCTGCTACAAAAACTAATTTCCCAGAATTTTTGTTTGTTTTCGCTCGCCTCAATGCTCGCGAGCGGCACTTAAACACTGACACCATTCGAGCAGGTTCTGCAAGTTCTGCAACTATATTTAGCTCTCTGAGCTTGAAATATGCCATGCAAGACTCTCCCCGGTATATTTAACATGGTAAACAAACAAAAAAACTGTGTTATCACAACAGAGGGTACACGACACACCGAGTCAGCTTGAATACATACGCTTGGCAGTGGGTAAACTGATTGGGGAAGGGTTGGCAATGTACCCCCTACCCTGACTGCCTGACTGGCATCAAATCAATGTCGACCTTAGCATCTGACATCCGTGACAGACACGGATCTCGCCGCTGTCAGATGATTTATTATATCAGTGACTTATTAAATAACGTGATGAAAAGACAGATGAAGCCCCATATGCTTTGCCTTGCTTCATTTTGATTTGGAAGACAACCATCTGAACAGGGGGCAAGAGAGTAAAGCAGGGTGAGGAGACCGGGGTGGGGTGGGGGGAATTGGGTCAGCTCTTACCAATAATGACGGCATAATTCGCCAGCGCAATCTCATCTGAGGCACCGAATAAATCAGAAACGCAACACCCTTCACAGATAATGACATTCCCTTGGTGCAATATGGATCCAGCGAGGAAAAAAAAGGTGAACAAATGAATCCTGTGCCTCTGACTACCCCCCTGACAGCGGCACGGTGACATTCACAATGACATTCACAATGAATTCACATCAAATACACCAAACCAAGACGGAGTGCTGGATAAAGCCTTGCTCCAGAGATTACGGGATAAGGTTGGGGCATCACTGCAGTCCCTGATCAGGTTTTAAGGATATGCACTTTAATGGCTAAAAATGCACCCAGGGTGACTGAGACATCAGAAAGAAAAGGCGATTGCTCATGTATCTGCATCTGTCAGAGAAGAGGGGGCTGGATGTTACTGTCCTGGGCAGTGAAGGCAGTCCGTGTGGTATTCCAGTCACATTGAAAAGCCCCAGCCATTGACCCTTCATATGAAATATAATGAAAGGGCCAGTTTGTTAATCCCACCTGCCCTTCTGGCTACACAAGTATCCTCTGTATGAGTTTTCATCTGCAATATAATGTACTGCTTCATGAGAACATTTTCTACATAAAACAACTTTTAAGTTTCCACATTACAATGCACACACATTACTTTAGGTTGATATGCACGTGGATATAACTTCAGGCACCAGGACCTAATTCAGTTGAGTGAACATGCTGATGCTTGTCAAATTTAGCTTGTCAAATCAAAGTCCCTTGATATTCTCTATGCAATCCTTTAAGAAAATACACACCAAGCATCTTGATCAGAATTCATCCCCCCAAATAAACAGATTCAGCGCATTTATATTTCAGAGCATTCTTTTTATATCAGATGTCACTACAGTTTAAAAGATTTAAGTTGCAGTTAAATAATTCATATTTCAGTCTCGTCTTTCATGCCACCACGTCTGAGTTCTACTCAAGCCTAACTCAAGAAAAAAAATATGAAATTCTAAACACATGCAATTGGATTCATGAACATTGCATGTAAAACATCTCTGCTTATAATGAAAGACCTACATGGAAAAGAGATTTCCAGCTGGGAATTTCTGCGAAAACTAAGTCCACTCTAGTAAATCACTGCAAAATGCAGTAAGGGTAAAATGGAAATTATCATTTTGGAATAATGAGGGAGCTGAACTAGAGAGCCCAACTTTCAGAGTAATGACTAGGAAAATGTGCTTAACAAACACTGACAACAGCAATACAAAAGTTTGGATTGTTTGTCAACTCTTAGTGCAATGTTAGTTTGGAAACATTTTGAACCTTGGCACTAGATTGGGCAGTTGTGACAAAACTGGAAATATATTTGGATCCTGCCACACAGAATACAGAAGTGGTGCTGTTGCATTTGCTTTCAGCATTGTCATTTGACATTCATGACCAGACTAGGTGATTCATCCAGTAATCCACAAATCTTAATACCTGACCAGGCAACATGATTTGTTACTGCAGTAGGACTATTGTGTGAAATCATATGAAATATTTAATTAGCATTTGTGACTGATTATGATAACAGCATTGGCGATACAACCCATATGTTTATATGGCCAAATGTACTGCAGCCTTTCCTAGGTTCATTATTGTGCTCGCAAAACATGTTTGTTTTTTTGGTGAAAAAATGCAATACTTTCTATACCGCTTTGCTCGTTCCAGTTCAACAGCAGCATCTGGCATAAAAAGAACAACAACAAAAAAACAACATGGCTAACATTTGTATCTATTTGCATCAACTTCAACCCATAGGCTAAAAAACATGTTCCTAATTAAATGCGCCACTGTTCTCTTTCTGTAACCTCCTCCCCTTCCTGCTGTTTCTCAGGCTCCACATGGGAGTGTGCATTGTACACAAGTCTGTGCCGCTCACAAACAGTCACTCTGAGGCATCTCTGTCACTGAGGCGAAGGCACAGGGCATTAACATTTAAATTTGTTTTCCCTTTTTTTTTCCCAGGCTGATGCATTTACATGTATATTGTGAAATTTCAGAAGTGCGACATGCTCTTGGTGCATTCCTCTGTAGATGTTACCCCTCTGACATAAAAGAATCGGAGGAAAGGGGGGGGGTGGGGGTGACGCCCGGAGTAGAAGAGAGGAGTTCAGCACCAAGCTGTTGTCTGTCACTTCTGAGTAGTTATTTCTAGCATTTATTTCCGTTTTTAGCTGAGGACTCACTATATCCATAACCACGGAAGAGGAGGCACAGTGACAGCATAACAACCAAGGCCCCAAAAGATTGACTTCTAGTTTCAACCCTGGTGAGAGGACATTTCAATAGTCAGAGCAGTGTTAATCTGCAAAGGATTTCACTGAATCCACAAAGCAAATTTCAAGTGGAATACAGTCAGAAGACATCCTTGGACATCCTTGGAGGAAATCATTTGGAAAGTTGGTGTGTTTTTTGGTGGCTTTGGGTGACTTCCAGAAACACTCTGAAGCACACGTGCAATTGCATCTGCTTGAAGGAGATCAATGTGCTTGCATATGCATGCACACATCTGTGCACAAGTGGAGTATCTCTTTTAAGAAGTGCCATTGTTTGCCTCAACAATTACTAGTAATGAAAATATACAAAGCTCCAACGCTGCTTTTTTAGTATCCCTAAAACTTCTAATTAACTGCGGTAAAAAATATGTCGATACATAATAAAATGTGGCCATGCATTGTTCTACAGAAAGCAACTATTTTACTCGTCCGTAGTATAAAGTATTCCTGGCAGCAAAGAATTAGCACATTTCTGCGTGAGATATAAACTTTTCAGGAAATTGGAGTTGTTTTTCTTCCCTGTTGTCAAAGTTCAACAGTTCTATTATCTACTGAATGTCTTGAATCTTCCTGAGGGAGAGGATTTTGTCTGTTTTCCCAACCTGATGCCGTTTATTAATGAGCCCATATGGAATATTATCTTGTAGATATGGGGGTGATTTGAAAAGTCCTTGGACAGTGTCAGGACAGATTGGTGTTGTTTACTTGAGCCGCACACTACAAATCCCCAGACACTGCTGACTGTCACAGGGCAAGTTGCTATGTCTATTGACAGACTGAGCAGAACATGGAGAGATAGGGGGATATGGGGAGTGATAGAAAATTCAATTAAGAGTACTGCTCCTCTTTTCACTGCATGGATAGCCAGCACCACGATGAGGCATCTCTTCCCAATCTTTTCTTTCATAAGAATATGGGTTGCTTGAAGAAAAAAAATGGCATTACGGACTTATCTTACAAGAGACAGTACCAAGTAATACTCTGATTGAGAATGGCATCAAACTACATTTTATTAATTTCATTGCCTTGAGCATCAACACAGACCAGGGTGAAGATGCAATGGCCACTGTGGACTGGAACCTTGACCAGCAATTACAGAGCTGGCCAAAGTGTGATGTAAGCTATTCCACATTTGGTAAATATGCACCAGATATACGTGCTTTGTTCCAGAGACAGAAAATTCCTCGATGGATCCGCAGCAATCAGGTGCCTGTTATTTAACAACAATATGCAGGTGTAATAACAACATGCAACATGGCAGTATTACCTGTCATGTTCCAAATTACACAAAAATTTGGAGAGGATTTTGTGTCACCCTGAAAATCAAACATGACTTTGGGATGAGGAGGAAAATAAGATAAGATAAGATAAACTTGTGAAGTGAAGGACAACAGGAATAGGAATCAAACATACACATAAAAAATAAAAATAAAAATAGAAACAGCCCAGCTTCCTCCGCGTTCTCTCCTCCCCAACCGCCACCAGACTATCCAGGTAGTCCACCACGAGCTCCTTGGTCTCTCCAACGCTGAGCTGGAGGCGATCGGTGCCACACCGCCCCACAAAACTCTCCACCAGAGCTCTGCACTCCGCCTCGCTGTAGTCCCCGATGAAGCCGACGATGTAGAACAATGGAGTTCCCTGGGGGGCGCCGGTGCTGCTCACCAGCACATCCGACAGGCCGGCCCTCAGTCCCACACACTTTGGTCAGCCGGCGAGGCAGTCCGCGATCCAGGCCACAAGGCCATGGTCCACCCGCAGGAGAGCCGCCACCTGACCACCTGACCAAGCAAGAGTATGAAAACTCCTCCTTAACAGGAGAGCTGTTTTTTTTTTTTAGCAGGAGAGCTGCTAAAACAGGCTGCGCAAACAGACTGCCACTCGCTGCGCCATGGCAACCAATTAAGTTATCAAAAGCCGGTCATGTCAGTTGCTCCGGCTGGTCTCAAAAAATCACGTCCAACCGGCCAAGCAAGACCACGACCAAGACCAAGACCACAATTAGGAAGAGCAGCGCACTATCCCAATACAAACAACTAAGAAAAGTAGACATTTTTAAGGAAGGACCTGCAACCCCATTCCACCAGCCTACATCCCACAACGTGGCCATTCTCACAGGATAATAATACACAATTTAATGATGAAATCATGCCATTCCACACCAAAATGGAATAGGCATCTCTTTTTTTCTCCTAATGTTTTATCAGCTCGTTTTCCTTTTTGAAAAGTACATGCTGAAACTGTGTACCCAGGAAAACAAATCACTGTCCAATCGCAGAAAAATAGGGGATGTGGTTGAGGTCCCCCGTGGGGAAAAAAACCCGTTATATCGCTTATTGTCCAAAAAGTCTTTGTATGGTTCATAGGCCCACAAACAACTTGAAAAACCGCCATTGTACCATGCAAGGGGTAACGGAGCTACATAATTAAAGAGACTGAGCTAATTCCTATCATGCTATGTGCTAGAATGGTGTGGATAACTGTGTTCTGAGTTAAAAATGTCATGTGTATTGCCCTCCTTTTGTGTCCAGTGTAACGTATTATTATCAGGGTTGGGGAGTAACTAGTTATTTGTAAGGGAGTTATGTTATTAAATTACAAAATAAATCTAATTGCAAATACGTTACAGCCACTGAGAAAAAATATGTAATTTAATGACAGTTACAAAGGGGTTACATTCGAATATTACCTGCTATGTTGCTTTGCATCTTTTCACCATCTAGACAGGCTCCATTCATTTGGCAGTATGCACTCAAATTTTGAGGGTTATTTTTGATTGGTTCTCTTAATCATAAGTAAGTTACATTACTTTGAAGTAATTGACCTAGTTACATTACATTTTTAAAAGCGTGACTAGTAATATGCAACCTATTACATTTCAAAAGTAGCTTTCCCCTGCCCAGTTAATGTTTCATCTGTGTGCTCTGTGGTAATGATGTGTGTGTGAGTGTATTAGCCTGTGTTAGCTAGTTATCGGTGCTCTGTCAGAGTCTTTGTTATGTCAAGAATAGACCTGTCTGCCATAGAGTGTGGAAGTGACCATCATCATTTTGTATGTGATGGATTAGCAGAGAGAAAGAATGGGGTTTTGGAAAATCGTCAAAATAACGCTCGTAAATAACTGCTTGAGAAACCCTGCATTCAATTCTATTCAATAAAATACATGAACAGTATAGTATGTCATCTCCGTATATGTCATCTCCCCACTCGTTTCGATAGGAGCCTGATCTTAATGGCCTGAAATAGCTGCCCAGAGGTGTTACCAAACTGGCTGCCAAGTGGTGAGACTTCTGTATCCGTATTTCCTGCTGAATGGCTTCAGAATTAAAGGTTTATGGCCAACCAAAGCAAACGGCTTTGTCTTTTTTGAAGAACCCAGTTCCAATACCACAAATCATTTTGTCTCCCAAAGAGGTTGAAGCAGTATCTGTCCAAGTTAGCCGCTATCATTCACCTTACCATGGACTGGCTGTCCACACCTTTCGCTAAGAAGACAAAACGTAAGGGCAGTAATCCATCCTTCTGGCCTGCTAGTTACCACTGGCCAGTTGCACTACTTGAACATAAATGTTGCCCTCCTTTCCCTCTAGCAAATTTTTCAATGACTGGTTAAAGTCTGTCATCTCAGTCATTGGTCTTGTTTCCATTGTAAGCATGGCCAATGCATTCAGGCTCTCCTGGGTAATGGTGTTTCTGAGGAAAGTTTTAAAGCTTTTTTCAAGCTCTCACTCTCATCATGTCCACACAAAGCCAACTCAAAGGCTCTACAACATCTCACACAGTATTATTCTGGACAAGGATGTGTGGACTTTTAGTCACCTCTTCGTTATGCAATCTAGTGCCAATCCTGTAGCCCTCACCTACAGTAGTTGTTTAGCAATGCGTAATGTGCCAAAAACAAATAGCTTCATAGTATTGTCTAGATGGCTGCAGTTACTTTCGTGTTGTTTGCATTTTTCAGGTCAGTTTTAGGCCTTGTACCCCCGTCATTGTTCACAATGCTTAAGTGCTTTGAACTAACAAACAGGGAAAGCAACAACAAACATAACTTACACTGCATCCAGCTAGCCAACTACGCAGTTTCACTTGAAGTAACCATCTCCTGAAAGTAACTGTCAGCTGCTGGCTTATGAGCGGGAGCAACAGTCGCACATTCGGTTGTTAATGGTGGGTGTGAACAAGGAAGATAGCGCTGAGATTTATCCAATTATATTAGGTCAAATAACATTAAAACAATACCAATTCTCTGCCAATAAAAGTGGGTGTGTCTGGGGCACAAAGAACTGTGCCCCGTGAAAAATCTAAAGTGACTAACTAAAGACCGGCCTAAGGTCATCTGCTTAGCAGAAGTTGAAGGAGTTCCATACACACTCATTACACTCATTCACCCAGGAAGTATGTGTTCACACAGGAATTAACCAAATACAATTTGGAACACATTTTGAATGAATGCTGACACGACTACCAGGTGCATTGTATGCTTTTTTTTATTTCATAAAAAAAATTAATTCATGTTTAACATACTGAAGTAGAATTTCTTGTACTTCCTTCACTGTATATGTGTCACCTATGTGTTATGAGCGTCTTTTTTCCATACAGTGAACATGCAAACACTGGATGTGGAGCAAACAACTGCACAACTTCATTTCATACTCACTTGTATTTATGGTGTTCACCATCAAGTTGTATGATAAGTGATTGACACCAAGTTTATTTAAAGATTAAAGTTACATAATTACATTACTATGATGTACGCTATATGAATGTATCATGAAATGGATAGTATTATGTAGTATAGCCTGTCTTGGTGAAGAATATGTGCACTCACGAGAATTGTTCTAAGACTTGAGTCTGAATGGCTTCATAAGCATCAGTCAGGCTCTTGAAAGGCATCTATAATCTTCATCCAAGAGACTTGGGATTCTAAGACAGCAAATTGACTAGTTGAGTGGAGCTGAGTGGATCAAACATGCACACATCACAGGGCCATATAGATGCTGTGAGTATGCTTCACTGAATTTTAGCAGAGCCCTGGCTTTCAGAGACACATCATCTCAATTCATTACCATTCCGTGGTGTCCTTTTCAGTGGAGGTGAAATCACGTAAGAAATAGTCTGATTTGACATGTTTTTCCCTATTTTCCTCTAATAAGCCCTTATTTAAAACGTATGTGACTTTTGTCTCGGCTAACCTCTGCTTCACATTTCACCATCAAATACTAAACAATGTTTATGTTATTTGTGTATATATTAATCGACTTACAACAAAGCACAAACAAACACCCATGCAATGAGTGAGTTACAAAGTATTTCAAATTGTAACACTGCCATGTCACAACATGGACAATGGCGAATTCTCTGCTTCAAATAAACCACAACTGCTCATGAAAATCAAGTGTCAGTGCTCCCCGCAATCTGGTTTTCAAAGGTCAGAGAAATCATTTGGCATGTTATCAGACACAATTTTCTATCAGTATCCACTTGTAGAAACATTGGTAGTCCATTTGGTCCGTCGGGTTGTTCAACATCCTTTAAGTGTCCATGGTGCAGCATAACTTTATAAAGTTTGTGCGCAAGCGCGACGAATCAATGCGCTTTAATGGGACAATAAAATGGCTACCTACTCTCGAACAAGGTCGTCTGAGTAGATGCGGCTGAACCATTCAAGCGCCTTACGGAGCAGATAACGTCATACATTTAGTCTCGTTCCATTTCGTCCGCATTTTCCCAGTTTTAAAAAAATTAGTATAAGAATGCGTTCATCAACAGTGTAAGATTCTAAAATTCCACTTCATTTTCAATGGACCCAGATATTCTTTTGAACATTCATTCTACATTCTTAACACACTGGTGTGACAGTACCTGCTGAAGGTTTATACACAAACGCCCTCTGCAGGACAAAATAAAACAGCAATTTCCTGTATGAAGTGAAACGGTAAAACTGATACTACACGAACTCCTCACCCTGCAAACATAAAAGTATAAAATATAAAAATAAACTGATTTGCATCAGATACTCACAAATTCCCAGACACCCTCCCTGCTGAAAAACGGGTCGAAGTTAACGGAAATATGTTTTTCTGTTGACCTTACAGTTGCGTCAATCAGCACCAAACGCTCCGTTATTAATAGGCCTAATCACCGTCTACACAATAGCCTTCGCTTTTCCCTCGAACAAAACGAGTTACAGGGTTCTGATTAGACCTGACTCAAATCTAAAAATCAGGGGGAAGAGAATGCCAGCTCTAGTTAACCTTAAACGACCTTCAACAAGCAGAGGGTAGCCATGCATTGACGTTCCAGCTAGCTCTTGACAAGAATCGTACTTTTAGTTTACGCTCAGCAGCCATGGAGATTACATAACTAAACCTCCTGTGAAATAAAAAATAGGTTGTAGTCAAGTAGTCACTTCATGGCTAAAATTAGCATAAAGTGGTGGAAAAACTGTTAAACACTGAAGTACTGCAATGAACAAAGAATTGTACTATATCTTAAGGCTCACTTTTTTCCTCAGGCATAAATATTTGATTCACTCAGAACACAGCCCTCATATTCAATAATTCACTTCTTTGCTGAAAAGAGGAAATAAGGAATTGGTGATGCTTGTGATTCACAAAACAGTGTTGCACTTATAGTCTGCAATTTAACATGTGCATTACAATCGGATACATAAGATACTCAGAAGCATGCACAACAGGGCTGCGGGCGTTTTAGGAACCAAACAGATGTGAGAATAATGGCAGAATGGGACATCTTGTCCGTGCAGTAGTGCATCTCAAGGATGCAAGTGTAGTTTTTAATTGAAGACATCATTACTTTTAAACTAGTCACAATGACAAGGAATTCATTATGGAAATACCTTTAATGATGATCCAAAGACCAAATGTGGCAGATACAAGTGGCTTATCAGCTTCCCTAACTAATATCTCTTTCTCACCAACGACCAGGGTAAGATCAGGGTTATTTGACCCAGGTTCAACCCTTCTTTGGTCAATTCACACCAAACCAGTCAACACGGGTTATTCCCAGGTTGTGGGAATTCAGGTTAGACTCGGGTCGTAACCTCGGATTGATGCATAGGCTAGCCTACATAATCAACTCCCAGGCTACAGCGGGAGGGGGATTTAACTTCCTGCACAGTGCCAGCTCAACAAACAATGAAGACAAGAGTAGAGGAAAGGCTTGTGTTTTGCTAAATAGAAGATGTTCATGGTACTAGAAGGCTCTCAAGGTAATAAATTACATGAATTAAGAAGTATAAATAAATAAATAAATAAATAAAAACAAATGTTTTTAAAGCGGCAAAACGATGGGCAGTTTGTAACTCACCAGTGGACAACCTTAAAACCGATAAGCAACAGGGGAGTGGACCCCCAGTGGGTTGGCAGTAGTCCACTGGCCTTTTGCTATCTGGATGTGATCTTGCAAAATTTCTCAAAACAAAACACGAATGGCTCAAATGAACACAATCTATAAATGTTTCAGAAACATTGTGCAGGAATTCTGTCTACTGTTGTGGAAATTTACATTGTGTAGTAGCCTAGGCTTGTTACTCACTTCCCCACAGAATACTCAGTATTCCATTTTCCTCAATCATTATCCTTGATGCCACAACAACAGTGTTGCACATTTGTTGTATAGGCTACACTGTTGCTGCTTACTTCCTCGAAACAGGGAGCTGCTCTCGACTCTGCTTCTGTAGCCTAAAATGCGTTTAAGTTGAATACACCCACTATTACGAAGGTGACTTCAGCAGCATTAGTGTCTGAGGTCAGATCAGGTTTCTATAATGTGTCTATCATGACTGGCATCGATTGATTGAAAGGTGCAGTATGTAGGATTTAGAGTGATCTATCTGCAGAAATGAAATATAGAATTCATAATTATTTTTTCATTAGTGTATATTTACCGGTAACTCACCAATCATTGTGTTTTCGTTAGCGTACAATGAGCCCTTGGTATCTACACAGAGAGCGGGTCCTCATCCACGGAGTCCGTCATGTTTTCTACTGTAGCCCAGAATGGAGGAATGCAAACACTGACACTGGCCTTTCGCGTTTGTATGGCACCTGACAGCCACTATAGCTTCGGCTACACACTTGGAAAGGGAGAAGTATTTAGTTAGTTGCAATTTGCAGTCTCACCGCTAGATGCCACTAAATCCTACATACTGTACCTTCAAAATTGAAGATAGTTTTATCTGTAAAGATACTTTCACCAACGTCCAAACCTTTCCTTTACAAATTGTATTGAGGGAATAATGTTAGAGAGCTAGCTAATGCACGTTTAATTTCAATAATTGGTAATGTAATTAAGCTAGGTTCATTATGAGAAGCAGCAGAGCTTCATTTAAAATAATTCACTGGAAGTTCTAAATATCATAAAAAACTCTTAGTTTACAATTGATTACAACATTCTGAGAATGTAGCCTAGGCTACTTATTCTGGGCATTTTGACTTGGGAAATGAGTGAATCTAACGAAAACATTTGGATAGGGTTCATTCTCACAGAGGCCAGAGGGTGCTGGTGTAATGAACTTAAGTAAACCAATGAGACTAATTTGTACTACCCTGGTCGTTAGCAACCTGAGGCGTGCCATTCACTGACATTTCCGTTCTGCGCCTGCGTTTCAGGCCACTCTCGCTCACCAGACGGTTACTTCTAATTGAGAATGTCAAATACGTTGCAAATGGCACTGGTTGTCAGTCCTTGATATCATAAAATAATGGAATACTACAGCAACAGGCTATTGGGGCTTTCCCGAACATGCGTGAAGAAAATGAACTCAGATTTAAAATTTTCGCTCGGCTTTTTTTTGTGTTCAGTTCCACATGATGAAAGTACTGATCAGTTCTATCAATCAGTGATCTCGCCCACAGACTGGCTCCATCGCAGATTCAATAAGCTCATTCGGTCGAAAAACTGCAAACGGGTCCGCCTAGTATACCAACGGTGTGGAACACCATAAAAACTAGAGCCAGACTCTCAACGACAGTCTGACATGGTGTCACAGGCCTAACCCTTTCTAACATAAAAATCAACGTGAGTTGAACCCTGGTAGAAGCGTTGGTAAGAGCGAGAAGCCCAGAGCAGTAGAGGAAGCCCAACTTTGACCTCTCTTTTACAGCCACAGCTAAATAATTCAGAATTAATGTTGTTTGAATTACATACAAGACACCTCATAAAGTGTTTAAAATCAGTTTTATTTCAAAACTGTACAATTGCAACGATACAACAAAATCATTCTAAAACATTCAAAAGTCACAGGCTGCAGAGATCAAATCGAGGATAAACGAACAAAAAGAGACAAGCACAGATCAGACACATACATACATACATACATACATACATACATACACATACATACATATCAAAAGAGAGAAGGGGGGAAAAATACAAGAAACATTTTCATGTTTTATTGGCCTTTATTCTTTCCAGTCTCATCATGAGCTCGCTGAGGTTTGGCGGGGGCCCTCTGGGACCGGCAGGTGCGCTGGAAGTCTGGGGTGCGCTAGAAGTCTGGGGTGCAGCCTCTCGCCGGATCAGCTCCCGGGCCTCCTGCAGCTGGGATAGTTTGCTCTGGATCAGCTCCATGGACGAGCCAACCACCGGCTTGGAGGGAAGCGCAGTCGGCGCGGGCCTCTCCTCTTCAGGCAGCTTCATAAGGGAGGAGGGAAGGATGGGAAAGTTGTTAAAAAAAAAAAAAAAAAAGGCAGCTTACATTATGCTTAACATAAAAATAGCTTTGAACCTAATTGATAAGATGTCTTCAGAAAAACTTCAGTGAAGTGACAAGAATCAGAAATGGATAAGTACTCTTGTAATGACAAACTTTATCTTCCGTTTCATCTCGACTTTCAGGTTGAAACAGACCATTTGACTGTCATTTTTTAAGATTTCGTAATCCTGTGCTGAACATTGAGTTTGGCTGTTAGAGACGACCTACCTGATCTCCTTGGGTGGTATTCTCCTGGCCCCAGCGCTGCTTTAGTATTTGGAGTCTTTCCTGGAAGTAAGCAGGGGTTTGCAGTGCTGCGCTGGAGCTGGGATTTGAGACCGCTTGTGAAAGCTGGGGACAGCCAACGGTGGTGGACTTTAAAGGATCTGAAGGGGGAAGGGAGAGAGGAAATAAATCCTATAAACTAGTTTTAACCAGATATGTATACAGGGGCAAAACAGTTGGGTAGCGAAATTAAAATGAGATTTTAAGTTAAATGCTCAATGATCTCGGAAACCAAAATGAACAAGGAACTGCGCCGAAATTATTATTATTAGCAGCTAATCCATCATAAAAGCCTCATTTGTCATATGGACACGAGTTGGTGCCGAGCAGAACAGAGATGGAAGAGAGCGGCATTGATGAGTGGCAGTACCTGAGGTGGGGCACTGACTCCGAGCCCTAGTCTCCTTCTCCTCATTCACTGCCTTCAGTCCATTCTCTACTAGCCCTTGGAGGTTTGTGGGCAGTTTCTTCAGGTAGGCACTCAGGTCTGTGTGCGGGTTCTTCTTCTTAAAGTGCAGCAGCTTAGTTAGGCCCTGGGTGGAAATGGGTTTGGTGAGTAAACAGTAACCTCGCCTTAAATTGGAATCTGCCCGCCACCAAAGACACAGAGAAAAAAAAAAGGTTACCTCTTTTGAATTCTCAGTGGAAACGATCTTCTTGAAAATCTCATCAAGAGTCTCGTTTGTCCTGGATTTCTTCTGGTTTTGGGATGAAAGATGGTGTGGAGGGTCATTAAGTGACGAGATCAAGATGGATTTCCAAAAGCAATTACTAAGTCTGTGTGCCGATCAAGGCAAATAAGCAGACATACCGAATGAGCGCCATCTTTGTCGTTGGTCACCTTCTTCAGATGGTTCTCCAATTCAGATGCTTTTTTGTCCTCAATCAAAGTCAAATGGTTCAAAATCTGCCAATTTAAAGAAACAAATAAGCATTGCTTTTAGCAAATCAACACATGCACAAGATAATCATATCTTGAATAAATATGTCAAACTTACCCTGGGTCCCACCAGTCTACAGAGGGAGTGAAGCAGGGTTTTAATGGTTCTTTGTGGCATGTCACTCTTCAGGTGACTGTGCTTGCTTCTGGGAAAGGACTTCATGACATTGTGGATGTCCAAGAGTACACGATCTAGATTGAGTTGGTCGATCTTCTCAGGAAGGAACTTAATAAGTCGCCAGTGACACTGAAAGAGTAGTACAAGAACTTTAAGCACACCCATCAAACATCAACATCATATCTGGTTATCCTGGGAAATGCCATACCTTCATGACCATGTCCGCAAACGCTGAAGATACAGGGGTTGCAAGGACTTCCTTCAATTCTATTATCATTGCACTAAAACAAGAGACATAAACGAGCAATGAAATAATCTTCCATGACTAAACCAGTGAACACAAGGCTGATATACATTGAAGTTTAGCTGTCAAGGTTATTATTGCTGGCAGAAGACAGACAACTGAAAGGGACATGTAAACCTGAGGATGTTGGTCTGGTCTGCCTTCTGCAGCAGCTGGGCAAGGAGTACATGCACCGTGCGGATGACCTGGGGGCCGTCCTCCCCTTTCTCCAGCCGGGGATCCAGCATGAGCAAGATCAGAGCATGGGTCAGGTCCTTCAGCATAGCCGCTGAGGCCTCACGCACTGGGTCCACTGCCATCAACTACACACACACACACACACACACACACACACACACACACACACACACACACACACACACACACACACACACACACACACACACACACACACACACACACACACACACACACACACACACACACACACACATCAGAAGAGATATGTTAACAACTTTTTGTCAGGTGGTTCCACAATATGTGCCATTGCAATTGGTGTCTGGTCAGATGGCCCCTGTCAAGGTCGTCAGAGGAAATCTGCCTGGAGTGTTCCGACACTGCAGAACATCCAGCGAACAGGTCATTTTCATCAACCCAGACACCACCACACAGTTTTCACACAGGATCCCAGGGATACAAACCATCCTGACTGGTCAAGAGGGGTCTGGACTGACAAATAAAAATGCCATTACTTTAATTTCCCCTGCACAAAATTTATGAGCACAGTCTGGGGGGAAAAAAATCCTCCAGATTTAAGGTGCCCTAAAATGGATTAGGATAAAGTTATTGACCCGAAGTTTCATGGCAAGTTTTATAGGAGACTTCAAACATTAAAGCAACTGCAGCTATATGCCTAATTGGCCTGAATGAGTTCAAGTTTATTATCATTTACTCATAAACAGCATTTATCAGTAAAGAAATTCTTTGTGCTCAGTGTCCGTTCAACTTAGAGAATAAATAAATTAAATACTGGAGAAAAAGGGTAGGAAAAAGAGAAAAAAATTGTAGTGCAAAAAGATATTTCAAGGACAGTTCAGCATCCTGATGGCATGTGGGTAAAAACTATCCCTGTATCTGCTGGTACGGGACCTTATACTCTTGTATCGCCTTCCAGAAGGCAGGAGGTATGAGTAGACTTTTATGGATTATGCTCTACAGTAAAGGGGGCTGTTTTTTCCCCCCTTGGTGGAGGGAGTCTGAATGACCATGAGGAGTCTGTACAGCCTTCAGCAGCATCACACCCCTGAGACAGGAGAAGAGGGGAGAGAGAGAGAGAGAGAGAGAGAGAGAGAGAGAGAGAGAGAGAGAGAGAGAGAGAGAGAGAGAGAGAGAGAGAGACACACACACACTGCACAGGAGAACACGTCTGGCGGAAGAGGACCCCTGCAGTGATGCAAGCTTAACGCAAAACTCAGTAACTGTTCAAGTGCCAGAGAAACATTGAATGAGTGAGGAAAGGCACGCACGCACCGAGAGCATGGTGCCGAGGAGGCAGCTATAGAGCCTGAAGACGTCGTGACGGGGCAGCTGTTCGTCCCCCATGTGGCTGGAGAGCCAGCGCAGCTGCATGAGAACCACGCTGAGGAACTGGTCCACGTGACCGGCCATCACCTCCGCCTTGCCCTCCCGCCGCAGGACCTCATCCAGCTGAACGGGCACAGAAGGGACACAGGGGTCAAGCAAAAAATTACAAATAAACACACACCACAATGTATCAAACATGTTTCCCCACAGGACACACTCTATGTCAATGTGCACCTTAAAGCTTTGCAGTGGGTGCCAAGTGGCTTAGTTACCTGTGACAGGGCTTGGATGCTTGTGTTCATGTCCATGCTGGCCATTTGAGCGATGACGAAGTTTATGGTGGAGTCTGTGCTGCCCTGTTGGTCCTCATAGTGGGTGGGGAGCGGACGCAGCCTAAATAAACACAAAAAGGAGGGGTGATCATGTAAACTGGTTACAGTTTCCAAAAAGGCAGAGAAGTTGTTGCGTGTTAGCTTGTATAAGGAGAGATCAAAAGAAGGGTCACACATTAACAAAGTAACTATGTGCTGAAAATGTCAACAGATCTCGATTCTCATGGGGAGAGGCTAAGGGGTTGGGGTTTGGACAGTGTTCACTGCAGCTTACTTGGGCTCTGGGACCTGCGTATGTTCCAGGAGAACATCAAGATTGTGCTGGACAAGGTCAGGCGGCACCACGTCCCCCATGTCGTCCTCAAACAGGGACAGGTCCAGCTTGAACTCCTCTGGCACTGAGGCGAGAGCCTGTGGCTCTGGCACACTGGGCAAAGACAAGTTATATTTTTTAACATATACATATGAAACATTAGGCAAAGAGTCCCAAACAAGATGAGACTTATCTAGGGATGGGTACTGAAACCTGCCATTAAACGGGCGTGAGGGAGTGTCTTGGACGTACCTGACTTTGGGGGCCTCTTCATGGACTGGCTTGCGAATGCTGTTCCTCCTGACCTTCTCCACCACTGGCTTGGCGGCTGCAGGGGCCTTGGCAGAGCGCTTGATCCTCTCCTCCAGCATGCTCAGGTCCTTCTCATTCAGCTTCACAGGTAAGAGAGAACCATGATCAGAAACACCTCGCTCAAAAAGGTCACCAAGGCAACGACAAACAACCCCTTTGCACAGTCACAATCAACAAAGCATTCAGTTGCTCACATTGCCGATCAGTTTGTAAACCTGTTCTCCACAGGTATTGTAGGCGATCACCACCGTGTTGAGGGCGGCGTTACGGACAGATGTGTCACGGTCTCCGATGTGCACAGCGATTTCTTTCAGCGATTTGTTGCCATGCTGCTGGGAGACCGACATGCCGAACGAGGAGATAAGGGAGCCCAGCTCCTCCAGACACTCTGCACAGAAAAAGCATTTGTGAATGCATTTGTTTCAATGCAAAATGACAGCAATGGCAGCAGGAGCTGGAGCTCAAGCAGAGCGGTGCGTGTTCCTGCCATTCACCTGTCCTCTGCTTCGAGTTCTTGGATTTGGTACCATCCATGAGGAAGGGGAAGAGCTTGCTGGCAGGGTAAACCTTGCACAGCATTTCCAGGATGGCTCGCACATCCTTGCGCACCACGTCTTTAGACTCGCCCATCTGGGGGGGAGGGGAGGGTTAGATGATGTGAATAACGAGCTAGGGGAAGCTGTGGATTAGCAGCAGGGATGCAGTGACAAGGTTGCTGAAGCTGTGGCGAGCCACATCATTGTTCACCCAGCAAGGAAGGCAACAGTCAGGATTCAGTGCTACTTGAACTAATATCCAAAGCAGTAATGTATGACGAGGTCTACTTATCAGAACACAAACTCACCAGACTACCTAAATATTTAGAACTCAAAGCTCTTAAACCACTGCAGGAGAGGGAGAGAAATAGAAAAAGAAAGGGGGATCCCAACCTTTAGCACGAGGTAGGGGACAAACGACATGGCCTCGTGGTCACTGAGGTGGTAGTCTTCCTTGCTGAGGGCCATGAAAAGAAGCTTGAGGTACTCCAGGGCCTTCATTAGCACACTGGTGTTGGTGTCAAAGAAGCGCAGTGTGAACCACTTGAGGATTAGATCCAGACAGCCTTTGGTCACCTCCTTTTCCTCCTGCAGGTTCTGCAGTAGAGAGAGATGTACATACAGTGAGCTAGACTTTTAGTTACTGGATCCGCATCATTGGGGGAATTTTAGAAAATACATATAATTACAGCATACAAAATATTCCCCCCATTTGAGGGTACAGACTTTTGAGAAGGTCAGCCCTGTGGACATGATTGTGCGTGGAGTACCTCGATCATGGCTCCGACAGCTTTGATGTGCTGGTGGAAGTCTGAATGAAAGAGCTCCTCCAGCAACCACTTGGCTACACAGGGGGTCATTTGAGCCTTCAGCTGCTCGATATACTCCTCCCGCGGAGTTTGGAAGTTCCATTTCAGCACCTAAAAAACACACACACACACACACACACACACACACACACACACACACACACACACACACACACACACACACACACACACACACACACACACACACACACACACACACACACACACACAGTTACTTCATCTGTGCGATAACTGCATTTCCCACCTCCTCCTAGTATGGTCCTAGTCACACTTGCCTTGAGACTCTTCTCATCCTTAATCCTTTGCTCTTTGCCGTTGGACACCAGGATGAACAGGGGGCCCGATTTGTCTTCCTCCGCAGCTGCCTTACCTGCGGGTTTCTTACCAGCTGCATTCTGGGAGATAAAAGAGAAATGCATGACACAGGTCACCAGTGTTGACAGGAGCAGCAGGAGACAAAGCATCAGCTCCTCCACTGAACTCTACCACATTCCAGTGTGCACGGAAACAAATGAATGACACCATTCCCGTGACGGATCACCAAGGCTGTACCTATACAGAATACTGTCTCTCTACAAAGCCCCTGTTAAGACAGCAAAGTCAAAGAAACTGGCTTAAACTTAAAATGCAGTAGCCGTAAACTTTTTAGGCAAACACCGTTTCTTGCCGTCTTTAATAATTCTCTGCTGTTAGCAGTACAGACGTGCTGTGGAAGCACTTCAATCCCCCCCATCTAAATAGCAGACAGTTTGTCTGACCCTTCAGCCCCACTGATATTAAGCTCTATACCCAGACTTGCAAAACACCTGTCCAATCCAAATTTGAGAAATGCATTTTTCATAGCACATCTTAATATACTGTCTGGGAAACTGAACAGGGGCCAGTGTATTTGGTTAACATAATTTGGGAGGTTTGGAGGCCCTAAGGCATCATTTTGTTTTGGTAATAGCAGAATATTAGCCAAGTGACCAGCCCTCCGTGAAAAGCTAGAACGTGCTCACCCCGATGTGATGAAAGTGGCACAGACACCAACCAAGGCTCTGAGAGAGCCAGACAAAACCCTTTGTGCATGTAAATGAGAGCGTGACACCCATCTCCCTACAGTGGCAAGCGTTTTGGGACTTATGCTACCTTCCGCTTGACACCCTTTCCACTGGAGCTGTTTTTAGAGTCATTGAAACTACCGTCCATGCTGCTCGCGCTCTTGTTCATCTCCTGTGATTGTCTCTATTCAGACAAAACAGGCATGTTCATCAGTAAACAGCGAACAAGTCAAAGGCCAAGGCCAAGGCAGTCTCAGGAAGCAAGACTTAACCTATTGATTGGAGCCTGTGCAGCATAATAAATGCTGGAAAGGAACAAGCTGTTATTTGCAATGCGATATGACACTTAAAATGCAGCAGGTAGATGGTGAGTGGAGTTTTACCTTTGTTTTGTCTCCAGATCCTGACTTGACTTTCTTAGCCTCAGGGGCCTCATGCTCCACTTGAGTTGGCTGTGGCTTAGTTGAACCTGGCTCTGAGAGTAGAAAAAGAATGTTAAAGGAGTCATTCTAAATTCCCTGGTGTACACACGGGAAAAATAAAATACAATAAAACAGATCGGTCATTTATTATAATAATTGGACTCAGCAGCCAATCCTTCCAAGTGTGTGAACAGACCTGAAGCAGGTTTGGTTGCAACAGCAGATTTAGCTGGAGCCGATTTAGCCGGAGCTGCAGGCTTAGCAGGCATGAGAGTTCTGGCCTTCTCAAGCATTGCCGACACCGGGTCTTTGGAGGCTGTCTGTAAAGGCAAATTAAAAGGATTTAATTTGAGCAACCTAGAAGTGCACACAGTAGTCGCTCAGGGTTATAGTAACACACACATTTGGACACACACACACACAAAACAATATAATGCTTAATATAAATGCTTGTGGTTTTACAAGCAGTATGAGCACCTTGAGTTTGCCTGTGGCTTTGTTCATCTTGTCGAAGCCCAGGTGCATCATGAAGGTGGGCAGGGCCTCCTGGGCCTTCTTGCGGACGTCCGCGTTGCGGTCCTCCAGGCAGGCGTAAAGGGGCAGCACGCACAAGGCCAGGTCCGAGGGCACGGAGCGCAGGGTGGGCAGCTTCTCCGCCAGCCAGCCCAGCAGCTGCGGAAGGGCAAGCACACCTAAGTTATGACCCCCCCTCCACCAGCGCTCACGATAAAAGCAGAAGGGCAAAGAGGTGAAGCATCAACATGGCAGCAAGACATGGGCTATTAAATTTACATGCGCCCGTGATGGGGCCGCCATTATAGCTGTAACGGGGTGACAATGCGATAATTACGCCATTACATCCCCCACCGTGGCCCTGGAAACTGCTCAGCGATGACGAGAGCGCTATCAACAGGAGACGGAGGGAGGTGTAAATGTCAATTGTACGAGCCCTGCAAGAGCACTGAGCGGCGTTTATTCACAAGCACGTATGCATGGCATTATAGAACGCGTTGATGCATTTTAAAGTTGTGCTCTCTGTGGGGAGTAGGGTATTTTTTCGAACCTCTTGTCGGAGGAGGGGGTTCTCCTTCTTCAGCTCGTCAGCAAGCTCCTCGCCCTCCAGCCACTCCTTCACACCCGTCTGCTCTACCCAAGCGTTCAGGGTGGTCAGAGCGGAGGCACGCACTGCACTCTGGAATACAGGTCATAAATATACAGCGTGTTGACATGACACCTGCCCAGGTACACACAGCATACCAAATAAAACACGGTTCAGCAGCAGTGCGTGTGTGTGTGTGTGTATGCATGTTGACCAACCTTGCTGTCTGCTAGCACAGTAATGATGGGGAAGCCCAGGCCCTTAACGTGCTGCTTCAGGGCAGGACCCATGCCTGTGGCTATCTGCTGCAGGAGTGCCAGACTCTGCATGACCTGAAAAGAAGAGTCATGGGAAAATGTATCAACAATAAACAGAAATCTGTACTTATTTTACTCATTATAATTCAAAACTCCAAATTGAAATACCAGTATCTTGTTCGAGTCAGAGAGTCTGCCTTTGAGGGCCAGCGGTAGGTCGCCGAGGTTCGGCTTGATGAACTTGGCCTCAGAGATGACTGCCGCAGCTTCATCAAGTCCCTCCTTGCGGATCTTCCAGTTTTTGTCACCAATCTTTGACACCATATCTGAAGTGATCTTATCGCTGCGCACAAGAGTTGGCATCTTCATTTCCAACACAACTAGACGTGCCGTTCTGAAGGACTAAACAACTGAGGTGAAATGGTCAGTAAACTGTGCTAGGACTCACCTAATATCAGCCCTTGGGAAGAGGTCCACAACATCACCTGCACCTCCCTCCTGTTCATTCGGCCCGTCTGCCTCGTCTGCCGCCAGATCACCTGCTGCTTTCTGAGAGCAGCCTCTAATGGGGGCAGGGGCGGACTGGCCCTTCATCTGAGAAAAACCCACACAAAAGACTTCACACAGTGCACCACATGAGTCAACACATAGGACAACAGCAGAGGGCTGGGAACACAGTTTGTGCTGTTGCCAGGACAGAAATAACCATTATTACATTACACAATACATGCTGCATTTCAGGCAAACTCCATCACAGTCCAACATTTCTAAGAGACTTTGCACACCACAGAATTGCCACCTTTTCAAATTCTGAGTCGATCTGCGTGAGCAGGGCTGCCTTCTCGTCTTCAAAGAACATCCGCAGAGCAGCTCCCATATAGAGGAACATCACACCCAGCAGAGAAATGGCCGCTGTCCTAACAGCCTGTGGGGTCAGAGGTCAATAACATGCCTTAAGTCATCACTCTGGAGGCACAGCCAAACAGACTTCTACAAGATGTTTTATCAAGAACACCCTTTTATATAGACATCTTTTCAAAGGGAGGGAGGATGTAATATATATGCGTATGAATATACTATATATATATATATATATATATATATATATATATATATACATATATACACACACTGTATATATTTTACACACATTAGTTTTGTAGGGGTGCTTAACTATTGCAGAAAAAAAAAATCTATGTAAAAATCAAAGAAGGTGGCAGACGGTGCATACTGCAGAAATGACTCACAGGATTGCTAGCTCCCAGGGCTGTCTTGACATTATTGATGAAGGACTTAACATTTATGCTGCAAGAGAGGGAACAGAGCAAGATCATTTGAATTTCAAATCAAATCTAACTCAGAGGGAGAAAAATGAGCACTGACAGCAGAGATATGTCAGAACTCACCCTGCAAACCCAAACTCCTTAATGGCATTAGTCAGCCAGCTCAGGGTCTCCGCTTGGATTTTGGGGTTCTTCTGGACAAAGGCCACTGAGACAGCCTGCAGAAAAATTAAATAAAAAAAAAATGTTACCCATGAGCCCACTGGTGTTCTATTTAATATGCCATTAAATCTCAGCAAATACTGAAGTACCTGCTCAGCAGTCCATGGCAGTGAACAGGCTTCTGCGATGACACTCAGGGCCTCCTTGGCCTTCGCGCCGCTCTTCACATCCCCGATCTTCTCGACCAGGGCATCCAGCACGGCCAGAGCGGAGGTTTTCGAGAAGGAGCCCCTCTGTGCCACCGTGGCCACCACCCGCACCTTCAGCTGCATCACCTAGAGCCAGACGTCACAACACAATAGAGCATGACGACAGAGACAGGACGGGGAGAACAGAGTACAAACAGCTGGGTTGAAGCACTTCACAAAGGATGAGAGATGACACACACACACACGCGCATGCATAGCGATACCACAGAGATGTGGAAATGAAAGGGTACTTTCTGAACAAGATGTGGGCAAGTGTCACCTGGAAGTTGGTCTCCTTCCATCCGGGCTTCTTGGCTAACATGCGGAGGAGAGCTTGGCAGGGCATCTCGCTCGGTTCCATGCAGTCAACAGCCTGCGGGGGGGAGAGAGAGAGATGACCCATTTAATGCCAGGGAACATGGGGATCGCTCCTGACTACCAAACAGATGTACAACACCAGTGCCTTTCCAAACACACACACAAAAAGTCACCTTAAGGAATTCCTCCATGCTGGCCAATCTCTCCTTCCAGTTGGCGCTGTCTAGCAGCTGCAAACAGGAGGCTGGAAGAACAGCTGCAGCCCTCTCTTCACACACCTCAGGCTAAAGAACACAGGAACAATAATCACCATAGCCGTTTTCCCTACTCAAACAAATCCCCAATTGAATCAAAGTGAAAAAATATTCATCACGACAGACAGCGCAGTTAGCCAAAGGCACTCCATGAAGCTAGTGGTCACTCACAGACAGCTCAGCCTCCACTGTCTCCTTGGCCTCTGCTTTTTTGGCCACGTTTTTCTTGGCTCCTCCTCCTGCTGCTGTTGGCTTTGCCTTTTTGGTGGTTGCTGGCTAAAGGGCACACACACACACACACACACACATTGGTTTCAGAGGCCATTGATCTTGGATTAGGATTTCTTAATAAAATTACAAATGTGTGGTTCTCCAAACCCCTCACCGCAGCTGCTGGAACCTTCTTAGGTGGGGCCGTGGGGGCCTTTGGAGGGGGCTTCTCCTTCCCAGCAGCAGCACCTGCCTTCCCTCCGGCTAGCTCCACTTTATCGGCACACTCCTTTATCTGTGGGATTTATAATGAGCAACGAGACTTTGCAATACAAAGCAACAATGCAACAGCATGGGAGGACCACAAGACATTTTTTGCTTTTAAATAAACATGGCCCTGAAGATGCTGTTAATTGGATCGGTATGAAGGCACTTCAAAGCATGGCATCTTCATTTTTAAAGTGGTGCCTGAAAATGTGTCAAATGCAGACAATCAGATATCTCCTTTGCCAATCGACACAAGGAGTCTATCCAGACTTACCCTGTCAACTTTGAGTTTGTCTAGGTCTGCGAGGAAGGGGTTTACGGCCCGCTCACCCAAAACCTTCATGGCTGTTCCAAGAGCCTCAAAAGCGGCATCTCGAACCTCAGCTGCACTGTCATTCACTTGCTGCAAAGAACAAGGGGTGTGGTGCAATATGTTATTGGGTGGTGTTCGAACATGAGTGAGCAGTAATTCAAATGTTCTGCCTCACATAGAATACACACACTCAGAGTTCAGTTCTGCACTCCAGGACAAAGACTTGGGCATACTTCTACTACTGAACAGTTGCATTTCGAAGGTCTAAGGTATTTTATTCTCTCCAACCGAGCTATACAGGAAATACTGAAAGACATTTTATTTTTTATAAAGAATAATTAAGCTAGCTCGCTTCCCCTCACTAACAGTCAACAAAAAATGCTCTGTGAAAAGGTCAGTGGGATTCTGCTGTGCTCTTTAGTAAGTAACCTCCAACATAATTAAAAAGAAAACAGCGAATTATTTAGCATGCACAACACACACTGCAGGGAAGAGGTGGACCCCTAGTGCGATAAAGGTTTGGGGCCATTATTGCTTACAGCATCTTTAAACACAAATAAACAGTGCTACACTTGAAGGGTAGGATACCTTGAGGAGTGCAACACAAAATGGTTTCAGCAGGCTTTTCGGCAGATTAGCTGCAGTGCAGCGGCGAAAACATCGGGACAGGAAGAGAGAAGTTTGTTGCTTGATGGAGGGGTTCTTGTTGTCCATCACAGATAGGACACTCTCACTCAGATTCTGAAGCGTGGTCTGGGTGAGAAATCAAGATACGAGTGGGTAAAAGGTCACTTGTGAGGATATGTTTACTGCACTGGCAATAAATGCCTTCTTGGCTAGTGAACAAGAAAATGCTTATTGCTGACTCATTTAGCTTTACCATTCTACTCACTTGAGTTGGACAAATCCTTACATGCACGGACACAAACTAATCCCTTCGATTGCCTCCATAATTCCACACTGCACATCAGCAAGAATTTCACTATGAACAAAATCACGACTAATGACTCTAGCTACTCAATTATACTAGCCTGTCGATTTCCAAATGCAAATGTTATTTGACTTGATACAGCAATGCATGGTACACATTGGGAGTTATAAGCTAGTGGTTATTTACCTCCTTTTTAAGACGCATATGTTGACGAAAAAATTATATTTCTGCAGTACATGAACTGCTAAGCAAAATTCTAAATTTAGCTGACTTCCATCTATGGGTGTCAAAATAAATTGGAGGTGTGTACTTACAGAGAGGAAAGCAGCATCGATTGCTTCCTGCAATGCTTGAACCACCAGAGGTTTCTTCTCCTTGAACTTCTCTAAAATAGTTGGCACCACCTATAAAACCACACATTTTCATAGGAATAGGTTATCCTCGAGAAAATACACCATATATATATATATATATATATATATATATATACACACACACATATATATATATATACATACACACACACACAGAGAATGGGGATACCTACATGACCAGCATATGTTCCAAACTTTGTCCTGAGTCCTGTGGCTAGTCCAGCCATACATTTGGCTGCGAGAGTCACCAGCATGACATTGCTGTCCTTCCCAACAACCTGGGATGACAAAAAAAAAAATGTAAAAAAAAAAAAAATGGAGGAAATATGTATGACCATAGATATACTAAGCTAGAATTGTAGACAATACCTTATTCAAGGCTCGAAGCAGTTCACCAAAATCTCCACTCTCAATTCTGGGATTTTTGACCAAGGCCTCCAGTGCATCCAGGGCCTCCTTCCTCTCTTGCCATTTCTTTGCCTCCTATAACCACACATACATCACAAAGATGAGACACTCATACGGATACCAAACTGAAGACAGGCCAATGGTCATGCTCATAAAGCCTCTAACAAAACTGATGGACTACTTTATATCCATGGCAAGTACACTGGTGCACTAGAACAGAGCTATAGGAGCATTGCTATTCAGTCAGAGAATGAGTATTAGAAAAGGAAAAGATGAAACCCCTACAATTTTGTCGTAGAAGTCTTTAGGGAGTTTAGAGAGGATCTCAACGGCCTCAAGGTGCTCATAAGGGTCTACTGGAGGAGCGTCATCTTCAACATCTTCACCTGAAATGGCCAATGGTCATAAGTTAGACCATTTATAAAACAAGACCTTAAATATTCTCTAATATTAAGGAAGATAAGAAAAAAAAAAGATTAAGTGTAAAGTTATAATAAATTCAAGACGATCATGTAAGCACTCATCCCCCAAAAAGTTCAGTCAAAATCCTGACATGGGTCCTGCAGTCAGAATACTTTAATAATAAAAAAAAAAACTTTCCAGTGTCAGAACAAGTTTGTTGTGAAATCTCTGGGCCATTGAAAGTGCGGGCGCTCACCATCAGCCTCGTCTCCTCCTCCTCCGGCCTCCTTCAGCTGCTGCTGCTGCTGCTCGTGCTTGGCTTTCAGGTCCTGCTGTGAGCGCAGGAAGCGGCTCTGTCTGGGCGCCGACGCTGGCAGCTTCGCCCACTCCTCCTCTAGCTCTTTCAACTGGTGGTGGGACAGACAAAAACACACCCACGCCCCAAGTAAGCACAGCGAGACACAAATTAACCAGTTGGGAACTAATCAATTAATCATGTTAAGGCACAGCTGCTAGCTAAAGAAAGCTTGGAGTTTACATGGGGGAAGACTTTACTTGCTGTGAGGGGGTGCAGCTCATCAGCATGTGTACATTAAAAATGCATATCCGACTGGAGCCAGAGGCAAGACACACACACAGACTTTCTGCTGCATAAAGGAAGACTGAGCTAGTGCTCGACTGTGCGTCAGCAACCCTTCCCTGCACTATTTGACATTGTAGAAAGGGGGGTGGGGGGCTCCCACAGTAAGAACACGAACACAAATTTGGTTCACTGTCTGAATATTCAAGAGCACACCATGCAGTTAATTTAAAAGGGCTTGCAGCAAGAGGCAACAATGGAATGCGATGTACACACACACACACACACACACACATCCATTGTTTAATGTCTGCATCCATAAACAGAAACATGGTCTCACCAGAATGGAGTTGATGTTCTGAAGGCCTGGCCGCACTGCTTCCCGGATCCATCTGTACACTTCAATGGCAAGGAGTTTGGATTCATCCCTGACAGCCTTCTCTCGAGACTCAAAGAGTTTGGGCAGAACTTTCACAACTGGCTTCAGAGTGACTACTTTTGGGCCAAATTCACTGTAAAACAAAAGTAACAATAATGATCATAACATAGCTCTTATGGAAATTCATTTAACATGTTTCTGTTAACATAATAAACACAAAGTAAGGCCAAGTTTTACATTTTTACCATTAAAAGTTGATATGTTTATGCCATTTGCCACGGCGCATACCTGAGTGCTTTTCTTATCGTCTCCACACAGGTCACTGTGATTTTGGGGTTCTTGTTGTCCAGACCTTTTAGCAGTTCTTCCTGAACTGCCTCTGCCTTTTCAATCTCAATGTACATCAGGCAAATCTCCTTGCCAAGTTCTTTGGCTCGGGCCTTGGGCTGGTTAAACACTTTACTGACCACCCCAGACACCACCTCACCAGCAGTCCTGAGAGCAAAGGAAAGCTATTACACTCTATATATTTGTGTGTGAAGTGTTAGCCATAGAATATGTCAGACAGCTTCAGGCAAAATTAAAACCTTAACAAACCTTGACGCAACATGTGCATTCTCAATATATGCCAAAGCAGCCTCCAGTCCTTTGAGCTGGGCCACCACGTTTGAATCTGTGACAAATTTCTTTATTATCCCAATATATTTGCCCCACTCTGGACTCTTCTCATCACATATTGTGGGAAATAGTTTTAACACCTCTTCATAGCCATGGAGTCTGGCTTTCCAAACCTGCAAGATCAAGAGAAAGTGTGTACAACAGAGGTCACAAACAGCAAGTTCATTCAAATCATATTTCCCGCTTTAGACAACATAGGCAGGGGCCAAGGAATGGTTTTCATCGATTTTAAAATCAGCTGTGGATGCACAGTTGAGGTATTAAAAAAACTGGAGGAAAAACAAAAGAAACACAAACCCAAAAACTGAAAGAAACCATGTCAAACAATGCCTTCAGACCACTACAAGGACTGAACCATACATCACCTTATGTTCACACTTCTGATCTGCTGGCAGCTTCATCCATTCACTGTCATCCCCCATGATTAATGTGGCCTCTACATAGAGAGAGAGAAATATAAATAAAAAATAAAAACATTTTAGTCCAACATCCAGCATGGTGATAATCAAGTCTTCTGGGCATCTACACAGAATTAATTGAAAGTGGCTAGGACTCCCTGTCTGCCAACTAGTCTGGCATTGGCAGACTACAAATTCAGACCATTGTGCAATTCCACTGAAAACTAAGTTGGCCCATAGGCATTCTGGCACTACCAGCATAGATGTCCATATTGTACCTGAAGTGGTTCACAGTGCTTCTATACTTCAAAATTCAAACTGAACAGGAATCAAAACAATCACTTGATAGGACACCATATACACACTTGCACAAATTCCAGAAAGTAAGTTGATCACAAAACAGCACCACCTAGGCTAAATCACAATAGACAAAATCAACTGGTGTTGAAGACATGAAACATGTAGATCATCTGAACATGCAGTGCACGGAGTGGGGTGATACTCAAACTCATGGATAAATCTGGGATGCCTTGCATACTAGTCTATTACTGGATGGTGGTATTTTGAGACCAAATGCAAAAATCCAGGAAATTACAAAGAATTCAGAACGTAGGCGACTATCAACTTAAATAAACCATTAGCTAGCAAATAACACATCAAGGGATAGTTGGAGAAACACTAACTTAGTAGATATGGGTCAATACCTCTTTGCTCAGTAGCTGGGATGGTGATGGGGGGGACTTCAGTGGTTACCAAGCTGGGAAACTAGTAAGTTCAAGATGTTGCATGTTAGTTTTCGCGGTTAGCTAGTAACTGCCTTCACATTCAATTCCGCTATCTAGATAGCGAGCTAACGTTACCGCTAACATTGTTGACCATACGCAGGTTCTTTAGCATGGCCGACCCGTTTCCAAGCCATTCCGGTTGCCAGTCATATTCAAAAATACACATTCTAACGTAAGTGTGTGATTTTTTGATGAGAGTTCAACAAGCCTTGCTAAAATATATAAGGTTACCGCTGGTTACTGTCTTTTTCGGACACACGTAATAATGTGTGAACATCGCAGGAACAATCCTCTGGCTAAATTCTAATAGGTTACTATTCTAAGTGCTGATTTTTTAGATTCCTTAGTAAAATATAATCGAGAACTTACTTACCCGAACCGCTAAGATAGCTTTTTCCCCAATATATCGCTAATATTTTAACGTTTGTATAACAGCTTACTTTCTTGCTTGTGTGTGCGCAGCAACTTCTCACTTCTGGCGTTTGAAAATGAGTTCGTTTTCGGTACTCAAATCTGATTGGTTTAAATCTGTTAGGGGGTAATATCATTGGGCAATTTGAACCGGCTTCCGGCTCCAGGACATATGACAGAAAACAAACGGTGCGTAAGCAGTTAAATGCCTTGCTAGTGAAATACACATGACAGAAATGAGAAACATATAACATATGTTTTGCTCTGCAGCAGCCGTAATACTATATTGCATAATCGCGTGTCTATGACAAAGATATAAAACAGGTAGCATTATGAATAAGTCAGTCATTGGTTTTGATGCATTAAACATAACATTTTAGCTTTTGCTAAATTCTTAGATTATGTGCAGAACGCTTTTACATGTTTCCATCACTTCACATCTTTCACTTGTTTTATGTACGCTCAGGGTGCGATTTGTTGGGGGGATTTACCCCCCCCCCTCTGGTTTTTACATCCCCTACCTCAGCTGGATGAATTTCATCCACGGGGGGGACAACGCTCAATTTTATATATATATAAAGAAAAAACAGGCAGGTTGTGACAGAGTTTTCTTAAACTTATAGCCTACATCGCTGGCACTAACGTTCACCCGACCCGAACTGTCGGCAGTCTCGGAATTCGCGAACGTCCCCATGCACATTATACATTGTATACATAACAATATTACATACACGGAAATTAGCATAGCCAGCTAAATACTGTAATACGAGGGCAAAATTAAACGGGTCCAGAGCAGCATAGCGTCCTTCTTAACAGGACCCGCACACAAAAAAATCTACACAACATAACTCAGTCTGCACAGTGGAAGAAGTTGAAGTGAATGCCCCACCCCAGCAGAACTCCGGTGAGGAAGAGAACTCCGCAATGCTGGTAACGTAGGCTATAACCTAATAGGGCCTACCGTTAACCTGAAAAGAATTAGGCCTATTTATTGCTTTTTTTTTTTTTCATGATTAAAAAAATTAATAAATCCCCCCCTCTGTTTTTTTTTGACAAATCGCACACTGCTGTAAGTAAGTTGATGTCTTTCGTGTAGAAATATGGCCTACTGGTATTAAAGTTAATTAAATGATATCACAGCTATCACTGATTTCGAAATTTCAGACGAATTAAATGCTAGAGCAGGCCTACAACAACAGTGTGAGAACAATAATAGCCTTTGGGACACTAGGTAGTACTAGGCCTACGGTTAATGAATGGGCCTATACATTTGGAGGTGTCAGAATGTCCACTATATAGACTGTTCACAGTGACAAATCGCCCTGCAATTAGGTCAAAGTCAAAGTATGTTACTATGGCCTCTTCTTTGTGAAACTTTATTTTCAAAATTGCATTCAAAAACTAATATTGTTAAGGTCTCAAACACAACAACAATACTTTAGAGGCAATGGCAGAATATGAGCATAGAATACATTCAAGCCTGAAGACTTTGACATCAGTTTCTGAGAAACTGAAAGTCATGTGGGTTTGTACCCAGCATATGTGAAAAATGTTTGGAGTTCAGAATAATAAAAACAAAAGTACAAATTTGAGTTAAGTCTATGGTGTTGGACAAAATAATGTGATGTGTAAATCCATAGATTACATTGGCATCCCCAATAACTGTTCTCACTGTAGGCCAACCTAATATGTTGGAGCAGACTTACTGTAAACTGGCTCACACAGGCTCAGAATTGGGTTTGTTCATCAGCTGTCGTCAACGTTTTCTGTCTTCAAATTGTGAGTTACTGATAGGCCTATACAAAATTTCTTCCATCCCCAATCAAGTGAGGCCTATACTGCCTGCTTTTTCTTTTTTTACTTACTGTATACTAAATGTTTCTCTTTTGTAGGGCTTGCATTTCACCTACAAATATATCCAAACCTTATTGGCCTGTTTTCTTTCCTCATCAGTTTGCTTTGTGGAATGGTTCTTAAGGAATATTTGATCACTGTGCACAGATAGGACAGGAACAGCATCATGTAGAGAGGAGCAAAGATGTTCTTTGCATCTTAGGGTATGTAAGATGTTCTCCAAACATTTTGGTAGGTAATGACATGTAAAAGGTTAATACATTGTATACAAATACCATTACGGCATCATGCTGCAATTCTGCAGACAATCTTAATCTCAGTTTAACAAATACTGTTTCTCCAGTACTCACAGACAGAGTCTTGTATTACACAGCAGCTTTTGAAAATATAATGTTCTAGAAGCCTGGGCCTGTTCATGTATAGGCCTGTACTTGGCACCACTGTCTGCAATCACCTATGACTATAGCTGCTGCTCAAGAATACTAATACAAAGTTATACACAGATTAACATCAAGATTTTATATTTAGACAATACACTATATGAAGGCGGAGATGATGCACCAAATTGCAGAAATATGTGGAAATCTTTGTGTCGAGCATCACTACTTTGATCTAATTCCTTTTTAATGAGAAACATCCACCCAAAGGCGTTTTGTTTCAGATGAGCAGATTATTGGGAATGTTAATGTGGCACTGTGGTAAGCCTTACACAACACACCCTCATAAAAACAGACAGAAAAAAATGGGTCACAAACAGGCGGCGTTCTTAAGGACATCCAGCTACTGTCTGCCGGGAGTCCTGTACTGAAAATGAGCATGCCATTATTTCTTTAAATGCAAATGCAGTTTTATATTAAAAAGATAGCAAAGGTGTAATTCACTATAATCACACAACACAGCTTGTTAGTATTGCAACAGGGAGGAAGGATACATATACAGTCTTTTCATATTTACACATAAGTGACAACCAAACAAATGAATTATAAATATCTCTTTCAGTTAACTTTACAACAGTTATATGTGACCAATAATTTGTAACATAAAAGAGCACTCTATTAAATAACTGGCATAAACCCTATCATTCACAAGGTTTGGAAACAAAGTGGTTAAATAATTCAGAAAAAAAATTTCCTCTCCAGTGAGTAAAATTAATACAAACAATTCAAAACAAATCATGAAATCCCTTTGTACAAAAGACTCTCTATACAATAAAATCAACACAATATCTTCAACACATACAAATGTTTTTTGTTTGTTTGTTTGTTTGTTTAACTTCTCATTGTGATATCTGTACAAGACTGATTGTTAGCGATTTTTTTTTTTTTTTTTTTTTTTTAAATCTGTGAATAAAAAGCAAGCAGGTTAGAGTTGCTATTAAACAGAGCACTAGACTAGATTCTCTGGGCGTTTGTAAGAAAACCATCAGAGAGCTTAGGTTAAGTAGCTGCCAAGACCATGAATCATTGGCCTCAGTGCTGAGTATGTGTTTTAGCAGCGAATCAGCACGATGCTGAACTTGTTGAAGTTACTTCAAGATAACTGGTTTTGAGAACACCAACCCAGACCTGTTCACAACTCTCTAAGCATTTTCCACAACAATTACAAAAAAGTACAAAACAACGCACCATCAATGCATCAGATATATTCTTTTTCCTTAGAAATGAATGTCTCGGTATGGTCAGTGGTATAATTTTAGACATGTACATAGCCCCATGTGTTTCACAGAAAGCTGCATTTAAAAACTAAATATTTATAGAGTATAGACACTGCAAGTGCATGGTGCTTTACAGATTTTGAGATGGTGGATCTAGGTCAAACCAAAAGTAGAGGAAAAATGCAAAGAACACCCATTGACCTCCATGAAATATAAATAACTGAAAATAAAAATGTTTGGCACTTATTCTTCATTGAGACTGCTTTCCCCGAGGACCAATAATTTTTGCAGCTTTAATAAAATATCTCCCATTTCTTTCACGTATGCCAACCATACAACACAAAATTTAAAAACACAGTTAAAAGTTCAGGGTGAGCCCAGAGTTTCTTTTGTAGAGGAAAGAGATGAGGAAGGAGATGCAAAAAAAAAAGGCAATGTTTAAAACATATCCACACTCAGCTACTACAGCTAGTTGAAGTATTCTCTGCATTCCTCTGCAGTATACATTAAACTTGAAGATAAAGAAAGCACAGAGGCACTCTCTGAATAAGTAATCACTCTGTCCTTTGGCACTGTCATAAATACAGATAAGTCCTATGAATGGATGCAGGCTTAACAGTTCTTTAATTCGCTTCAATACTCCAGAAATCGACAGACCAACTCAGACGTAAAAAAAAGGAGTTCATAAATAGACTTTGCAAAAAAAGACATGGCATGAAATGAGTGTCAACCGAGAGAGAGCGACGTATGTTACATAGTCCACGAGAAGATACTTTTTGTTTTCGTTTTCAAAATGTCCAAAAAAAGAAAGCAATATCATACACAACAAAGCGCTGCTTGTTTTCAAGCGGGATTCTTCTATCTTGAGGCTCCTGACATGTTCATGATTTAGCTCATTCCTCTCATCAAGGGTCCAGCTTATGGCCATCCTTCAGAAAGCTTTGAAATGCAGTTCAGTCTTTTGTCTGAAGGGGGCTACCTTGAGTCAGTTGAGGTTGGAGGGGGAGGGAGGGGGAGGCTGAAGGGGGGTGATGGGCCTTATGGGGTGAACAGGACGGAGGGCCAGCATAGAAGGCCGGTTGATCTCCAAGGAACAGTGGAAGGTGTGTGTGTGTGTGTTATTTTGTCAGGATATCTATTCATTAAAAGCAGCAGAGGAATATGAATGTGTGTAAAAGAGGCTTGATGTGTTTGTGTGTGTTTGTTTGTCGTACTCAAATATGTTCCATTTGCACCAGTCATATATTGTGAGACATGGAGGGCTTGCGATTGACTGACTGGTTAAGGTTGTATGGTCGGTATGGACCCAGATGACTTGTGTATGTGTTCACGTATGCATGTTCCGGCGTGTTAGGGCCTAACGACGACGATGACGACGACTACGTCAGACCTCGCTCTCTGTGGAGGGCTTGCGGTTGGGGGCCCAGCCCGTGTCTGGGAGGTGGGTGGAGGCGTGGCGCTGGGGGGTGGTGGCCGGGGCGGTGTTAATGCTGGAGCACTCGGACTGCTCCTCTTGCAGCAGCTGCTCGGTCTCGCCGTCGTCCAGCGAGGCGCTGCTGGCCTGCAGGGAGACGGTGTCCGTGCGCATGCAGGCGTGCAGCCCGCCGCCACGGCACATCTTCAGCTGTTTCAGGTCCTCCCAGTAAAGCTCCTCGCCCGAAAGCAGGCACACGCCCTCCACAATGCGGATCTTTTCCTTGGTGTAGTTGTTGTCGCAGGTCGCCTGTGGGAGAAGAGAGCGCGGGAGGAAGAGGAAGAGGACGAGGAGGTTAGGATGAGGCAGGGTGGCTGGAGGCTTCACTCGCACAGCTAGATGGGAACGGCTAACACTCCAAACAGCAGGAAAATAACAATCACTGACGCTGCATTTTCAGTAGTCATGTTAGGTCGGCAGGGTATATTCAGCACAGCAATCAAATCACACTGCAAACATGCTGAATTATTTTCCCAGTCTAGAATTCGTCTTGTATAGATCAGCTCTTCTCTCAGTGGTGAGTGTGTTATTAATTATTCATTCCTAAAATGTATAAAATGTAAACCTAAGATTTATATAATTTGTCTGTTCAACATTCCTAAATGGGTGATTGTAGAGTTATAGACAGAAAGGCAAAAGAGAAGATATTAGACTATAACTGCCAACAGGCAGTTGACAGATGTATATATTTATGCATCACACCCACACACACCTGCTCATGCACACAGCAGTCGCCATAGGTGTAAAGGTACAGTTGCCATGCAGTATGGGTGGGTACTAAATCTATCAGTATGGACTATATAGAGCTGAATTAAGTAAGGAGGTCCAAAAGAGCAACAGTATACTTGTTCATGCATTTCAACTACCTCATCAGTGGTTTGGATGGAAAATTAAAAAACAGGTCAAAAGATAAAGGGAGAGAGGGAGTTGTAAGGATGAGAGAGCTGTAGTGAGGGAGAACAGAAACACATGGAAAGAGATGAGCAGGAACGACGAATGTTTTTGTACTTTTACAAATGATATAATACTTTTTGTTATTATATAATCTACTACACGGCGCACAAACGTAGGAGCTAATTTATCCTTCTTAGACAGGTCGTGATCATACCATACCACAACATAGCTAACTAGATATTTTTAGCAGTCATCATGTTGAGGTTGACAAGCATTAGCCAATGGATTCATTAGAATACATCCAGTCACCCGTTTTTTTTAATTTATGGTCTGGACACCCACAACAAGTCAAGACTTCATATTAACAACCAACCGTACCTCTTTTTTATATCGTAGCTGATTGTAAATCGGAGGTTTCTGGGTCGTCTCTATTTTGACTTCTTGCGTTGACGTCCTGTATGATGGGTTACTGTAGGTCAAGTTACTCACTCCTGGGTCAGCAAACTTTGACTTTTTATGCCTAGAGATCATAGCAATCAAGGAAAGAAAAACATCTTAGTTGGTGCCTATTACCGAAATCCAGACAATCACAAGTGTATGCATGGTTAGAGTACTGCTTCTAACAGGAACACTCACTTGTATATGATGAATGCAGCAATGAGTATAAGAATGGCCAAGATGGTCAGAGCCCCACCAATGACATAACTGATATGGAGTCCCTCACCTATGAGAGGAGACATTAGTTAGCAAACATCATACTGACAACCACAGTGTTTGCTTCATGTTCCATGTAACATTTGCACCAGGATTAAATGAAATCGGGTAATGTGCTTCATGCTTACCATGTGGAGCAGTCACCACATTGCTCTCTATGCATCCCTCCACGCTGAGGCTCTTATCTGTGCAGCTGTTTGTATTGAGACAGGAAGTGAGAACTTAAGTACTTGATGTAAGTAGCCTTGTGTAATTACTTAAATCATTCAGCCATTGTAGCAGTCAACAACAGGGTGTCAGTGCTTTGCTCCCATGTATAATAAATCAATCAGAATCAGCTCTAAGCTGCAATTTCCTTACTTGACCACTGGATGTCCTCGTTGAGGCTTCTCTGTGGGAAGTTTAGGGTTCTTGTTGGGTGCACGCGTAATGGGGTTTACACCTCCACTGGGAACAGCAGGCACATATCCTGAGACTGAAGAACAGATACAAGTTGAGTGCATGTTGGAATGAATCATTTTCAGCATTCTTTAGCTCTCTACACCTCTTCATAACCGCACTGTACGCCTCATTCACTCATTTACTCTAGCTCTACACTTCTCCCATAGAGCATGGAGAGCACTGTACTTCATCCTCTGGCCTTTTCTACTTGAAACTTTCTACTCAGACTTGTAATAGGGTTGATGACACAGGTGTAACTACACTCTAAGTGGTACTAAAACAGTCATAGTAAGACAGCAGTATATGTCATGTTCTACAAATGCATAAGTAACAGTATCGGTAACAGTATTAGTAATCAATGGCAGGAATTCGTGAGCAAAAATGATCAGGTGCATTTTGCTGGTTCTACCGATGAGAGTGTCGTTTTCAGAATGTGTATGTGTAGTTGTATCTAACTACCAGGTCAAAATCAAACACCTAGTCAACATACACAAGCAGTCAAAAACACACATTATGTGACTCTCTAACACACCAAAAGGTTTTTTCCCCCCAGAAAGTTTTATTTTTTAAATTATTTTGGCATACAGATTACCCTAACAGCATCACACTGTCAAAACAAGACTATAATTAAAAACCTTTGCAACCTCACAATGTTTTCAATCTTTTGTTCGTAACAAGCAAATGTGCTGATTGATAGATCTATACGAAAAGATAAACAAATGCAGCATTATTACAGTAGAACCAATCCACACCATAGCATAAATATATAAATAAAAGTACTCAGCATCATTCTCAATACTGTAACTACTCTCTGGTCTGCATCAGGATCACAAGCTGGAACTCCTCTCTAGACTGATTCAGAAAAACAAGATGTCTGCCTCTGCCAAATACCGTGGGAAATATGGCATGCTGTGCATAGTCTACGCGCCAAGGACAAATGAGGAATATGTGTGAAAAGAAGATCTGTGAAATTGGGATGGTGACTAAACCAGGCGCAAACCATAGCAATCTGGTCGAAACGACAGTAACATTATCTCCAATTATAACACATTGGGAGTGCTCGGGTTGCCCTGGTTTGGACTTCTGACCTTTGGCATTTTTGATAATGACTGACTACTGAAAAGCAGTTTATTGCTCATCCACAGAAGTAGTGTCTGCCTTTCAGTTTTATCAAAACAAAACCATAATTCATCATTTACTGATCCCACCCATGACTGGGGAATTCAGTTGTAAATAAAGCACAATGAGAACAAGGTCCAAGTGTAGTCCTTACATGCACTAAAAGCTTACAGTACAGTACACATATTGCAGTTACAGCAACGCAAAATAGGTACAAAATTGATGCCTTTGTCAAATTGCTCACTGTAAATTTGGCTGCACTCAGCTTCATCATAGTCATCCCATGTAAAAGCACATGACGATGGATAATGATGAATTTAATCTGAAACTCTTTGTCTTTGTCATTGTGGTCTTCCTCTTCCTCTTCCTCATCCTCTGTGTGCTTGTCCTACCCTGTCCTAGAGGTGACCCCTCTAGTGTCTTGCCATTTCTACATTGGTGTGCCAGTATGCTTTAGAGCAATGGACCCTACAATGTCCCTTATGTATTGATTCTGCAGTTCTGATTGATTGTGTTCATAATGTTGTGGCTAAGTGTTTTCGCCCATGAAAAAGGTGTGCTCATTGAGTTCAGATGGTGATGCCTTGAGTTTATTGTATTGATTGCATGTGTTTACTAAATGAGCATAAAGGTCACACATCTTTTGAGAACTGAGGCGAAGCTATAGTTTTGTTTTGTTGAGGGAACCGGTTATGGTGTGTTAGCGATCAGGAAAAAAACTGTAAAAAACTAGTATATTGGGGTGAAATGAAGGCTACAGTGTAAACAGAATGTAAATGTACTCTATACAAAAGAACATTATACTTTGTTTTCAAGAACCTTCGGGCAAAATGTAGGGCTGAATAAGTTACTGTGCTGTGGTAGCTATCTCCAGTGTGGCCTTAGTTTATGCAGGATATTAGATTCACTGCATCCTGTCACTTGCATATATTGCCACTTAGTGGTGACTTTTGGCTTTCTGTGCATCTTTTGTTGTCTTCTCTCACTGGGTCTAGTGGTCCGTGCTCTACCTCTCCCACTGTTGAGTATAAAACAGTGTCTCTGCATAGCAGTGAACAGCTGACTCTGAAACAGATCTGTGCCGGATCCGTGCCACATCAGGGCCAGATCCGTATCCCAGACAGCAGCTATAAGGGCTGCTAAAGGCCTGTTAGACTCACTGGTTGAGCAGGGCCTGTCGTCCGGCTCATCGGGGCAGGCACACGCAAAGCTGTTGGTCTTGGCGAAGCACAGGTGTGTACAGCCTCCATTATTTACCCCACAGTGATTGGTGCCTATGGATGAGGGAGCAAGAGAGTAGTCAGACACACAGAGGGAAACAAGAAGGGGAAAAACTGATGGGAGGAGTAATAGACGTTACACAGTTTAAGCAGTTTGAAACCAAGGATATCAGAGAAAGGCCAAGGATATCAGAGAAAGAGAGAATCACACACAGAGATGGACCTCCAGGGGAATGGAAAGGCTTCAACACAAAAAGCAGTGACCTCGTGAAGTTCTCGAGGCCAAGGCCGAGGAGTCATGAGAGGAGTCCTCAGAGATGAACCATAACCCCCTGCTCTTACCACTCTGCCGCTGGGGTGACACCACGATGATGTCCATGAGGCCCTCTACGTTGGCCAGCACGGTCTCCTTATTGCGGCCCGCGTGCTTATCTACCCGCTGAATGGACTTGGTCTGCCAGTCCGTCCAGTATATCCAGCGGTCTTGCTGTGAGATGCGGGAGAAAGGAGTTAGTGGGGAGGAGACCGGCTTCAACTAGGAAGAAGGTGGGAAAAAAAGAGGAGAGAGAACAAAACAAAAAAGAGGGAAGGAGGGGGCCAGACAGGGGATGGGTAGGGAACGGGGGAATGGCAGGACAACAGGAGGACAGAGGAGAGGGGGGGAAGGAGAAAGAAAAATGAAGGTCAGAGATGGAGGGTCGCAGCAAAAACGGTATAGTGCGTTAATGAAATGATTGGATGAGAGGATGGCAGAGACTGGGTGAGGGAGTGAGTAAGTGAGGAGGAGGAGGGTTTGAGGGGGAGAGGATCAGACATTTAAGGGTGAGGCCAGTTAAGTGACAGCCAGATAGGTACCTGTGTGAGAGCAAAAGGGTGCGACACTGGGCTGACCAGGATTTGCCTGAGATTTCCATTCAGGTCAGAACTCTCAATCCTGTCCAGGTGAGCATCCACCCAAAATATCCTGCACATACAGGGATTACAATACATGGCATGTTTCCTCTGTGTATGACACTTTCAGTATATTTATTATCGTATTTCAATCCTGACAGGATAGATTTGACACATGTTAAAGTTACATTACCATTTAAAAAACATACTGTACCATTGCAAAATGTGTCAAATATTTCATTCATTATTCTTGATTATCTCAATTACCTGCGTGTGTCGTAATCCAGTGTCAGGCCATTTGGCCAGCCCAAGTCGGTGTTAATGAGGACTTTTCTGTCGGAGCCATCAAGGCATGCCCGCTCTATCTTTGCAATGTGACCCCAGTCAGTCCAGAACAAATACCTGGCAAATGGCAAAAAAAAAGAAATGCATGAGACTTGCGCGAAGGTCAAACACAATGTGAAACGGACACATCTCTGTGTCAATCTCCTCACCCTTTGCTGGGGAATACAGCGATTGCCCTGGGCTCGTCCAAACTGTTGTTGATCAGAACCTTCCTTGCGGTGCCATCCAGACGGGCCACCTCAATAGTGTTGCGGCCTGTGTCTGTCCAGTACATGTTCCGGGCCACCCAGTCCACAGCCAGACCATCGGTCGTTTTCAGTCCCTGGCTAATCACCGTCTCCATACCAGTGCCATCCAAATTAGACCGCCTGCAGTGATACATGGAACGCAGCAATGTGAGGCTGCAGCGTTACAGATACACATTCAGTCACTAGTGCTACTTTAAGGTAACTCCATGACTTGTACAGGTTGTACTGGCTTTTAGCTAATCAGTAACTGGCTGTTCATTAACAACGGTGTCCTGATTGAAGAGGTACGAATGGATGTGCGGTACTCATCGTGTAGCCTTACCTGATGACATCTAGCGAAACGTCAGTGTAGTAGAGCTTGCCGTCGACGCTGTCGTAATCCAGGGAGATGACGTTATGCAGCTCTGGCACGGGCACGTGCACGTCCGTGTGGTCGTTGGTATCCAGGGAGATGCGGCGCACACTGACGCGGTTGGAGAACAACAGGTAGGTCTCGGGGCTGTTGTCACATGAGCGGCCGTCCGGCTTGAGCAGGATGCCGGTGGGACAGGCACAGGACGTGCCATTAGGCCGAGGCAGACAGAGATGGGTGCAGCCGCCATTCCTCCGACTACACTTATTAAAACCTACGAGAGGGAGGTGAATCACATGAGTTTGAGAGTATATGGGATACCGGTGACACAGTAAGCGGTGGTAATAATGAAATACTGTATGTTCAAAACCCCCAAAAACTACAATAACACATGTTAGAGTAATTATTTAAGCTGCAATATCCTTCCTTCCATAGGAACCACACACTCAACCACATTGTAAATTCCCTTTAAATTGAGTCAGGAATAAGTGGTTCCAATATTATGGCAATGACATACAACAATATAGAATACTGTCCACACATCCGTGTGCAGCCTCATGAACTTATAACTTCTGGGTCATGGTGACTCAAGACACAGAGACACATTGTTCTCTGAGATGTTTATGTCAATGGATTTAGCAGAGATGAGAGAGAGAGAGAGAGATAGACTGACAGAGAGAGAGATTGAAAAAGAAAGGCTGAGAGAGTTAGAGTAACAGAGAGAAAATGATTCAATTCTGGTGTGGGAAACAGAGACATAAAAATTGTTTCCAGACAATCTGCCTCGACTCTTCTGATTACACAGCCCTCTTCTCTTGGCAGGGCTGAATCCCGGCTAAGAAAGAATGAAGGGGGGAGGGACTAATTTGAAACACAGCATGTCCTGTGTGCGACCACAATGGCAATAATCTGCCATCTCTTCCCCACCCTTACTCTCTCCCAGCATGTGACTTATTGCTAACAAGGAATGCCGAAGGCCTGCATCCAAAGGGAACCAATTTGTTCCTGCAATCACATTACGTTCAACTGCCTTGGAGACGGCCAGCACGACAGGCCTCGAAGGACTACCGGAACTGGCTCAATCCATGGGACACAACCCGTGAAATGCACTCAGCATATTAAGAAGACAAGGACATGCTTATAGAGACATGGCTCTTAGATGTTGTGTGTGTGTGTGTGTGTGTGTGTGTGTGTGTGTGTGTGTGTGTGTGGCTCAGTCTGGACGGTTTGCCAGGAGACAAAGTCAAGCGGTTTGCAAAATCGAAGAGTTAAGAGGAGGCCCCGCCGTGTAGAGGTCAAACTCACGAGAGACACTTGAGTTCCTGCAAGAGGAAATGGGGAGCAGGACTGAACACTGCCCTCAGACTGCTTGTGCTTTGTGGTCGATGTTAATTTAGTATGTTTCAGTAAAATAACAAGAGGGTATTCCACAGCACTGGCCAAGCCGTTTCACAAGAGTAAGGACTGCAGGATGAGGGAGGAAAATGGAAAAGAAAAAGCGAGCATAGCTGAGCCCCTAGATGGCAGTATTGCACTACAGTCAACACAAACTAGACATTGCAGACCATCTGAACAACGTCACTGCCCATTTGATTGAACAGTAGATCTATGATGCACACACACTTCACCTAAAAGGCCACAGAGTCAAATCAATATTCACACATGAATATTTTAATGAGAAATGGCTGTCGGCCATTGTGAATTTCTGACACTCATCTCTGGGCTGCATATCTCTGCATATGTACCAGGAAGGTTCACACGGGAAAAATGGAATCCAAAAACAGGCCAAACACCATTTCAACATGTTGATGTAGAAGACAAAAATCATATTCATGAATTCATTATACGTCTCTTGGCAGGAGTCACTCACCTAGAGGCCTCTCACGGTCCACAGCCTGTATGTCCATGAGCCCGGGCAGGTTGGACCTGACGGTGATGGTGTTGGTGCCAGTGGTCTTGTCTGCTCTCTGGATGCTGCGGCTCTGCCAGTCCGTCCAGTAGATGTGCGGCCCGAGGAGGGTCAGCCCGTACGGGTGTTGCACCGGAGACACCAGGATGCGGCGGTTGGAGCCGTTCAGGTCGGCCACTTCAATGCGCTGAGAGGAAAGAAGAGGATCTCGATCACGGACTAACTATCGGTTGTTGGAATCTATTCTATTCTAACTTCTTCCATGCATGGTATTCCTCCTGGGAGATTGAAAAAAAATCTTTCTCTGTTTCTAATTATCATTCAGTCAAGAGTTGTGGAACAGGCCCCTTTTTCTGCTGGAATCATCTCCGCCACTGGGGCTTTCCAGATAACAGTAAGTGAAGGGCATGTCAGCCATTATAGTGAAAACAGTTGGATGTCTTACCTCAGTGTGAGCGTCGGCCCACAGGAGCTGAGAGCCGGCCTTGTCTATTGCCAGTCCGTTAGGCCAGCCCAAATTATTACTGATGAGAACCACCCGGTCGGAGCCATCCATTCCAGACCTCTCCAGCTTAGCGTGCTCACCCCAGTCACTCCAGTACATGTACCTGAAGAAGAGGAGGAGAGATGAGGCCCAGTCAGTTTGTCATCCATGAAATGCAGGCGGACAAAGGCACGGTAATGTGCAGAAAACCAGCACTTTTTCAAACAATGTAAAATCAGATACTGCTGTAGGAATGTAGAGGCAAGAACTCACCCCATCTCGTGGTAGAGAGCAATAGCACGAGGACTGTCCAGGTTCTGCCACACCAGGACTTTACGCATGGACCCATCCATATTAGCGACTTCGATGCGATTGGTGCCGGTGTCTGTCCAATAAATCTTGCGGCCCAGGGAGTCTACAGCCAGCCCGTCAGTTGTCATGAGCCCTGAGGGGTAGATTCCTGTCAGACTCGGTGCATTCATCATGATTATGTTTGTTTTAGTCAACTTTGCGGGGAGCAAATGACAAAGATGCTCGGTGGGCTGAGGCATATGTTTAGATTAAGAGTGCATAACAACATTCCCCCCATTATCCCCCTTCCCTGTGTGTCTGTAAAATCATAAAAAATTGCTTTCAGACATTATGGGACTGCTTACTTCGTACTTAAATCGTAACAATGCGCCACAATTATAGCAGACAAGACTTTCGTCAGGGGCTCTTTTTCCCTCACCAGTTGCAATGATGTCCTCCTGTCCTGTCCCATTGATGTTGGCTCTAGTGATTTTCTTCAGTGTGCTGTCTGACCAATACACTTTACCTGGAAGAAAGGAGATATGTCTTTAACATGGCAATCGATCGCTAAAAGTGCATCAGACTGCTTGAATCTGGGACACGTACCCTCTTTAGGGTCCACCCCAATGGCGATGGTGTTCTTCATGGAGCCGTTGACAGCCAGGACCACATCAGCAAAGTAGGGGATGTCCAGAGAAACCATACGGATGTCTGTGCGTCGAGCAAATATCAGGAAGCTGCTCATTCCTGTGAGAGAAGAAATTCAGTAGATGTTTTATTATAGTTTCAGTCGAGGTGGAATGGTTACAGCAATTGAGTTTGATAAAGCATGCCAGATACGCAGGAACACAAAGAACCACGGTGACCGAGATACATTTTAGCACCTTGTTTAAACTTGAAGATTAAGCTACTAATGCACATTCATGATGCCACACTGCATTACACAAGCCACAAACAGCTGAGGGTTGATCAGCTTGTGTGATGGATGCAGGCATCAAAGAGGTGCTCAGGATCAGGGCTTAACCCTCAGAGATCCAGGGAGAATGTATGGGGGTAGTATTTCAAAGGGCTTCCTGTGCTCTTTCCGCGAAGGCAATGACGTATGCTATGGAACATGCTTCTGTGTCCCTCCACTGAGATACAGGCACAGCTGATGGACAGGGCAAAGGTCAAAATGGCAGAAGTGTGTGTTTCTGTGATGCATTGGTATTCCGTAAACGCACATGTGAATACAATCATCTATGGTTTTTTCAGAGGATTACCGGTCACACTTTATTTTTTCAGTAACCTTGTACTACATAGCTACTACATACTAGTATTTCGTAAGCGAGTACATTTTGAAAGCTTACCATGGGCACAGGTCTTCCCATCCACCTGGAGGTTGATGCCAGTGGGACAGGCACAACTGGAGCCTTTGGGAGGGGGAGCCAGGAGACACAGGTGGCTGCAACCTCCATTGTTCACAGCGCACGGGGTCCGCACTACACAGAAGATGACAGATGGATATGGTCAAATGGAAAGAGACTAGTCAAGTAAACATAAATATAGTACTGATAGCACTGGCTGGTTTTCAGAGCGCTTATAAAACAAGAACATAAAGAAAGTGATGGATTCAACACAACATACCACAAATCATACCGGCAGCTCTTAAAAGTGTATTTTGGATCTGTGTTTATAGCAGTGACATCAGTACCCATGCTTAGCACTATAGCTCAACCATTTCCAACCCCCAACATGGGATCAACTCTCCCTCTGTAAGCAGGGGTTGTATGGAGGGCAGCAAGTAACTGAGGCTGACGAACGTCACAACAACTCCAGACCCCGGGACCCCACAGAGCCAGAGGGGGACCCCATACATCACACAGATCAACCTGGTATGAGCCCCCAGGTGCTTCGTGCTTTCTGCCCCAATCTCACAGGCCTGGGATCAGTTTACCCCAGCCCTAATCCCCTCAGTGAAAAGACAGGACACTGGATACAAGACAGGGGCAGATTATTCTAGCACCTTGTCATGACATAGCCAGAAGGTAATGAGGTCACTCACAATAGTGAATACCCTCACACATGCACTTGCTACACACATACAGACAGACAGACAGACACACCCACACACATAAAAAGCAATAAAAAAAGATATACACACACACACACACACACACACACACACACACACACACACACAAAAAGCAATAAAAAAAAAGATATACACACACATTACTTCATACTCCAAATCAATCTTGGAGCCCAGAGATACTCAAATAATGTAAGTGCGTAACGACCGCTGTGCAGTTATTATTTCCCAGAAGAGGACAGTGACAGTACCTCCCAATTAGAGGCAGGAAATCAATTCAACATGGACCACAAATCCATAGCCACCGGGAAAGTGGATCTCTGATGATGATAAGTGAGCACTGCATAAAAGAACTGCAGCATTGACTAGGACAATTATAGAGTGCTATTCAAAAATAGAAACCGCACACTCATAGCATTCCTTGATGGCAAACCCACTTTTAAGACAACACGGCGTGGTTGAGTTAAATCAGTTTTTAAAACGTTCCCCACCTGACGAGCGATGGCGGTTGAACATGTGGATGTCCATGAGGTTCTCCAGGTTCTCCACCAGTGTGGCACGATCCAGACCCGTCAGCTTGTTGGCACTCTGGATGCTCTTGGAATGCCAGTCCGTCCAGAAGATCCTGTCCTCGTGAAGCGTCAAGCCAAACGGGTGTGGCAGCTGGCTACTAATTAATATCTGTAGAGGTAATGAGAAAATTAGTGTGAGACAACAAGTTTGATGACACACTTAAATGTTTTCACCAACTGAAGACCATTTGTACCTGTCTGTCAGAACCGTCAAAGTTGCCATACTCTATGGTCTTCATGCCGGCATCCGCCCAGTACAGTCTTTCTGTTTGGTAGTCAATGGCCAGGCCGTTGGGCCAGGTCAGATTGGTGGAGATGATGACGATGCGATTGGATGCATCCATTCCAGCACGCTCGATTTTAGGGCTGGCTCCCCAGTCAGTCCAGTACATCAATCTGTGGAAACATTAAGAAGTCATTACATGGGCTGTTAGCCCAAAGCATGTGCAGCATGTTTTTTTTATTAATGTTTGCACAGGACAACCTTCTCACTGTTAAAAACCTAATGCAGCAATTCAGCATTCAGAATTTTGGTGTTGATGTTGGAATTAGTGAATTAGTGAACTTTCTACCCAGCATACAGAGACACAAAGACAGCTTCACATTCCTCCCTCTCTCCCTTACTTACCCTCCTATGGGATCCACAACAATGTCCCTTGGGCGATCCAGATTCTCCCAAATTAGCACAGTGCGCATGCTGCCGTCTGCATTGGAAACCTCAATCCTGTCTGTGCCTGAGACATGCAGCAGAGGACCAAATTACTTCCAGAGAGCAGTAATTATCCGGAGAATACGAGATCATTATTTTCTATTTGTCAGCTATTTATTACCCAAACGCAGACATGGTCTCTACCTGCATCAGTCCAGTACAGTTTATTAGTCACCCAGTCAATGGCCAGACCTGCAGGGCTCTCAAGGCTGGTGTCAACCACAACCTGTAGTGCAATTCATCACAGTATTAGCCTTTGAAATACCATCAATTTGGTTACATAAAAAAATCTATACATAAATATATGACATACAGTAGTTTGATACATGCTGTACTGTACCAATTTTGACAATAGGTGGCGATATTTTACAAATTTGGTTTGACGCGAGTAAAAAAAAGCTATTAAACTGCAGCTCCTGCTGCCCGGTGGTTGTCTCCACTGACCTCCTGTTTGGAGCCGTCCCACAGCGCTCGGTTGATTGAGTCTGTGGTGACGTCAGTCCAGTAGATGTGGCCGTAGCTGGCATCCCAGTCCAGGGCCACGGCGTTGCGAACATCTGCCAGTTTAATGACAACATCGGACATGTCCTCTGTGTCAAAGCTGATCCGACGGATGTCCGTCCTTCGGGCAAAAAGCAGGAACTTGTCAAGACCTGATCAAAGACCAAAGGTCTCTTGTCAGTCTTCTAACAATGGGGTCATTCATGACAGCAACACAGACACAAACTGACAGTCACAGTACAACTCCAACTAAATCAAACTTACAAATCAGCACTCTGTTTTTACGATTTCACAGTATAAGCATATAACTTAATTTTGAGTATTTAAAACATATTTTTTTACTTAAATGTAGAAGATAACAGAATGTGCTATTTATCTGAACATGATTTTTCAACATAGCACCCAAAAGGATCTATATACTAGAAATATACTTGAACATGCCTGGACACAGAAATTATTTTAGAACTCACTCAGGGCACAGTTATGGTTGTCCACTTTCTTGAAGCCTGTGGGGCATTCACAGGTGTAGGTCTTGTTGCTAGGGAGACACAGGTGACTGCAGCCTCCATTGTTGTTCCCACAGCGATTTAGCCCACCTGGAGATGACGAGAAGTCAAGAGAGCGCAACGGGAGTTACTTCACCACAGTTATCTCACCAGCCATATCAGCCACATACTGGAATCACCCAGACAGAGTGACCATAAAGAAGTGTGTGTGTGTGTGTGTGTGTGCACGCGTGTCGGACCTGCTGGCTGCCTCTGGGGATGCAGGGTGTGAATGTCCATGGGGAAGTGCAGCTTGTTGCGGATGATTTCCTGGTTCTTGCCAGTGAACTTGTTGGCGCTGTTGATGCTCTTGGTGTGCCAGTCTGTCCAGTACAGGCTGTCCTCAAACACAGTGATGGCAAAGGGATGAGGGAGTCCTAGAGTGTTGCGGCAAAATGAAAAGAAAAACAAAAAATGAGGAAGAAAGTGGGAGTGAGAGAAAGGGAAAAAAACAACTGTTTGTTGTGTGACTGGAGGAAAAAAATAACAGCACACAGTTTGGCATTGTGTCTCAAACGCAGTTTTCCACCAGCTCTGGTTTGGCAGATGCCAGTGCCTCGCCCAAATTAATTGCCGCTTCATGAATTAGCCTGCTTCTGATTAGCCTTGTTTTCTGCTATTGAAAGCAGCTCAGCAGATGATTTGCTAATGTTATTGGGAGTGTTCCTGGGAAGAGAGGTGTCTGTGGAAGACTTCCAGACTAGTCGCTACATCATGCCATTTATTAGCTCTTGTCGAGGGTTTTGCATTGGCTGCTCCACATCCCCGAGCTGCTGAATAAGCAGTGTCAACGGAGGGAGAATGTGTTTGTCGGAACGCAATTGTGCTTAGGCAGAAAGACTGTGGTCGGATGGCATTGAGTTATTATGCACCATTGGCTTTCTCAGACCGTTTTTCTCAGTGAATAGGCTCTGGGTGGCAGAAGGGTTCAATTCCCTCTCCGGTTTTTCTTTCTCTGTCTAAAATGTTTTTGGAAATGGGGAAAGTGGATTGTTGGGTTGTCTCGACTTAACACTATCGCTTAACACACACTCGATATTTAACACTAACACATTTTCAAATCTGAGAGAACAAAATTCCATGGGAGTAATATGCTCTCCTTCACTTTAATATAAATATCATCTACAGTATAGGGGTTATATCATATCATCCTTGAACACATCACCTATCAGTCATGTGTTACTACCCTCATGTACTGGTATATTTGTGTGTGTGTGTGTGTGTGTGTGTGTGTGTGTGTGTGTGTGTGTGTGTGTGTGTGTGTGTGTGTGTCTGAGATGCTGGTGCCTCCTCTCTGTCTCATCTCCCTGACAGCTGGGCCAGCAGCTGCACGAAGCACAAAGGCTCCAGCAGGGGGGTCTCTGTCTCCTGCCCTGCTTCCCACCTCCCCTACCCCCATCGGCCCTACCACTCCTCCCCCTCCCTCCGGGACCACCATAGCCCTGTGCCCTCAGGTGCACAGGTTTCCTGCCCCAACCCTCCTTATCTACCCCTCTCTCCCACAGACAAAAGTCTTCTAAACACTGTCAAAGGTGACAGCTCAACAGTCAGTCCCCCCCCCCCCCCCCCCCCCCGCGCACACACACACACACACACACACACACACACAGACGCCTTCACACACTGTTTGTTCCCCCTGTTGTTTGAGTAAAGAGTAAGGCCTGACAAAGTGAGGTCAACACAATTAATCCCTCTTATCTTTAGGGCACACATTATTAAAGGCCATCACTGCCAGCTCCACTTGTCAATGTCCATCTTAAGGAGCCCTAATACCCTCTTCTCTTCCTTCTTGACCCCTCCTCCCACCCAGCGATCCATCCATCCCCTCCTACCATCCTTCTCTCCCTCTCTCCTTCTCTCCCTCTCTCCCTTGTTGCGTGGCAGCTTTAGTGGTCTGTGAGTTTATGCTGCAGGATAGCGGGCCATTGTTGGCAGTGCTGATTTGCTCCTCAGGAGATTCCTGATTCTAGCCCGGGCGGGAGAGGGGCGGATGAAATAAAATAGACTGTCTAGCTCACCGGCACTCCCCGGTGGTTTCGCAGTGCCTCTGCCGCGCCTCGCCTCGCCTGTTTAATTTGTGTCTGCCGAGCAGGAATTCTCTCGCCGCCGAGACGGAATGCTGGGGCGGAATGCCATGCTGGAATGCTGCTCTGGTGGAGCATGGCTTGTGCTCTGCCCATAAACAAACCCCAGTGACAAAGCCTTCATCCCAGATTGGGTTGGCTCCAATAAGCTGATAGATTTGGGGTAGCGCGCCACCGGCCCTCGGAGGATCCGCAGGGGTTTCAATGCACCCCCCACCTCCACTTCACAGCCAGCCCTGCCATCACCATGCCTGCCCGGACTTTGAAAGATGAGATTTAAGGGGACTTTGCTTGATGTTTTTTTTAATTTTTTTTACGAGAGCTCACCAGGCAGCACATCGTTCAGCGGGGTTAGGGGCCTCCTCAGCATGGCCTGGCTCATTTGGCTCCATCTCTCCCTCTCTCTTTCTCTCTTTCCCTCTCTCTCTTTCTCTCTCTCTTCCCCTTTCTAGCTCACTGAGGCAGCACAAAGGAGGCCTGGCAAAAGCAGCCCTCTCTGGCTGACACAAATTTAATTTCCTCCTCTCCGACTTTATTTGTGAGGGAGGTTTCAGAGCACTGGGCTCTGTCTAACACAGGTAACTAGAGGCGCTGCATACTGTGGTGTCAGAGAGACTGTGTCTGTGACGAGCTGTGACAAAAAGAGAGAGAGAGCGGCTGCGGGACAAAGTGTTGGGAGTGAGAGCTATACCTAACAAAACTACTTACTGGAAAAAGAACTGCAATTGGCATGGATCCAGTCATTTGCACATCCCTTACACAGTATAACTACAGAGGTCAACTTATATGAATGTCTTGACTGTGTGTAAGCGCTTTTTCTAAACCTGAATGCAATGTATAGTGTTTGGTCAATTCAATCTAAATCTCGTATTTACCTTGGCTAATGACAGCCTTCCGGTTCTGTCCATCAAGATCAGAGCGCTCGATGACGTGGTGCTTGGCATCCACCCAGAAGACGCGGCGGCTGGCGTAGTCAATGGTCAGTCCGTTGGGCCAGAATAGATGAGTATCTGCGATTATTTTGCGGTTTGAGCCATCCATGTTGGCGTACTCTATGCGAGGGGTATTTCCCCAGTCTGTCCAGTAGATCTTCCTGGAGGTGGTAAAGAACAAGGAAGAAGGAAATTATTTTTATGCTTTTCAGGTTTTTCCATGTTCTTTAGTGTGTTATATAGCTTTTTGTGCATATAAACGGTCTGCAAAGTTCAAAAGTCCAGTTCACGTTAGAGGGAGTAACTAAATCTGACTAAATCTCATTACACAATCCTTACTGCCTGCCTAGATGACCAATCAGAGTACACTGGGCTCACTGGTTGGGCTCTAACAGAGTGTTTCAGACAGGTGAATAGAGATGTACAGTAGGAGAAAGATAATGTGTTTTGGGAACATTAAAGCATGTACATCTATTCTAGCAGATGTGCATAATAATGAGCATAATAGGTCCTCTTTAATAGAGCATAACACACATACAGAACACCACATAATACAAAATCAGCTATAACATGAAGAACACAAAGTACAGTCTAACAGTTATCAAGCCCAGTGTGGGGGGTAATGGAACAGTGAATGAAGGCTCATGGGTCCGCTCTTACCCCTCGATGGGGTGAAGGGCAATAGCCCGGGGCTTTTCCATGCTCTGCCACAGGAGGACCTTGCGGTGTGTCCCGTCCAGATTGGCAACCTCGATGCGTGACGTCCCAGAGTCCGTCCAGTACAGCTTGTCATGAATCCAGTCAATGGCCAGACCACCTGTAGCAATGACACATTCCAGTTACAGCTCCATGCTCATGTACTTCTCAAAGAAACCATGCAAAACTATATAATCCAGCTAATAATACTGTATCTCATTTCCTCTTATTGAGCTGCTGATGACAGAAAAAAAAATGATTTATCAAAGGAACCACTGCAGAGGAACTTGACATAATTAACAGTTTATTTGAAACTTAACAGTTTGATTTTCTATCTTATGCTATGCATTTTATGTATTCAATTTTATAATTTGAATTATAATTATTATTTGATTTTTTTAGCACTATATCTGAGTTATGTTTCTTTGATGTCTATTTTTATGTGCATGTCATTTCTTTGTGCATATTATGTATTTGCTGTAAAGCACTTCTTTTGCATGAAAGGTGCTATATAAATAAAGTTTTATTATTATTATTATTATAATGAACAACAGACTTCCTCCATAGAACATGTCATGCAGGGTCGTCTGTTTTGACATATCTGTATGGGATAAGGAAGGATGTGAGCTGCTCTTCATAAATCATGTCGTCAGTCAGAGCACAGTGCTGGGGTACCTGGGCTCTCCAGGCCAGTGGACACCACCTCCTCTACGTTACTGCCATTCAGGTTGGCCTTCATGATGCGGTCCAGCGTCACATCGGACCAGAACACCAGCTCCTGGTTGTGGTGGAAGTCCAGGGCGATGGCGTTCTCCAGGTTGTTCAGCAGCAGCGTGTACTCAGAGCGGTGAGGCAGAACCTGGCGGATGTCGATGCGATTGGCAAACAGCAGAACCGGTTCCGGACCTGGATGAGGTTGGGGAAGGAGGGGTGGGGGGTAAGGAGGGGGTTGAGGGGTTATATCAGGGACAAAACTGCAGACTAACTTTAAACAACCCGAAGACAAACAGCCAAAGTAACACACAGTGCTGCCTTTCGGATGAACCACAGGTGAAAAAACAAGGAAGAAGACTGACCAGAGGCTGAACATCAATGCATTACACGCAGCTTTCCAGAGTGATATATTGACAGCACAGCCCATGTGAACCCTCGCCATTTAATCCGTAACAGACACCCGTTAACTTGACCCTCCCACTGTAACCTGACCTCAACCTCGGCACAAGCCCCCTGTCGAGGTTTCGCAGTGGGGGGAGGGATACAGTTGTGCTCAAACATCAAATGTGTTTTAAAACATTCGGGGGCTACTAAGGTAACTGTCGAATGCGTGAGACGAGAGAAAGGGGGGGGGGGTTGGGGGGGGGTTCGTCTTGACTCACCCAGCGCTTTGCAGGTGCGCTTGTCAGGCCTCAGCTCGTAACCCTGTACACACCAGCACTGGAAACCCCCCTCCGTGTTGGTGCAGCCCTGGCTGCAGTAGCCTTCCTCTGCACACTCGTCCACATCTAGGAAAAGTCCACAAACAGGGAGGGAGGGAGCAGAGGAGAGAAAGAAAGAAAAATAAATGTGAATAAACAAGGCATGTCATTAACACTGCTTGTCAAAGCAACAAATCAAAGTTGTTCAGTTGCACTGAACTATGAACTAGGCTGCTGAGTGACCTGGAAAGTTGCCATGTTTTGGCGACAACAGCTCTGGAAAACGTTGTGTATCAACACAGACATAGCTACCTAACAATCCCCTGACAAACACGACATACCACATTCTCACTCACCGCCACCAAAGAGGTTTGAAACTCTGTGTTTGTGTATGTGTGAGAGACAGAGAGAGAGTGTGTGTGTGTGTGTGAGTGTCAGTGTGTGTGCATCTGTGCGAGTATGTGTGCATGTGCTTGCATGTTTGTGTGCGAGTGTGTTTGTGTGAGCGTGTCAGTCAGTGTATGGGGCAGCATTCCTCAGCGGTAAGGTCAGAGACATTCCTGTGACACCATCTGAAGGGACTCGCCCCTCTGTGGCCCAAAGTGAATAAGCAAGCGCAGGAAACAGAGAAGACAAGCAGCCTGCCTGCCTATGTTTACACTGGCCACCGCTCAGCTGCCTGAAACCAGAGATGTCACCCAAAACAAACGGGTGACAGGCTCCCGGAAACGACAACACACTTTGAAGACGGGGTCAGGGAAAAAAAAACGGACATTCATTTTCTCAGTCCTGCGAGCAAGGCCGAGTTTGCCGACTGTCTGTGTCTCCGCCTTTGTCATGACGACCAGGCGTGTTTGGCCCGGGAGCTGTGAGGAGACGCTCTTTGATGTGGAGGGTTATCTGAGGGGCGTTTGGCCCTGATAGGGTGTAGGTAGACGGCCTGTGTTTGGTGTCTGAAACGGTTTAAGGAGCTGCAGCTTTACCAACGTGACGAGAGATGAAAGCGTGTGTGCTCTGGGTTTTCGACAACCTGAGGGAAACGGCGGGGGAATGTCGGCGCATTCCGGACCTTACCACAGCCGCTCACATTTCTTTGCTAACCCCAAGCAAGAGCAGGTTTGAGACTAAATGATCTACATTGTTTCGTAATCAATAACCATTGAAAAATCATGACAGGTTCAGCTCAGAGTGTAGAGTCCAGCCCAACCCATGCATTTGCACCACAGACATTCCATCGAATGCTATATCACTGGTGGTATATTGGGTTGTATTGAGTCATTTTGGTATTTAAGGAGTGCTCAAGCATCCCCTGCCATCTCTCACCTTCGCATGACTTGCGGTCCTCCGTCAGCCTGTAGCCAGTGTGGCAAGTGCACTCGACCAGGCCCCGCGCCATCTGGCACTTCTGAGAGCAGCCGCCGTTGTTCAGGTTACAGTTCCCTTCACTGGACCTAGGGCCTGGACACACACACACACACACACACACACACACACACACAAGACAGGGACTTATTAAGAGGTTCAATGCTGAGAATGTGCAAGGATTGCTGATGTGAGGGTGAGTTAGGGTGTGTGAAAGTGCTCACTGCAATGTTGTGGTTGGTAGAGCGTGTGAATGTGTAATCTCGAGACAGGAAGGGGAGAGAGTGTGTGTGTGTGTGTGCGTATGTGTGTGTGTGTGTGTGTGTGTGTGTGTGTGTGTAAAGAGAACCTGTGTGTCTACGCATATGAGTGCACACTAGTGCAAACTTACGGCAGTCTTGGTGCGGGTCTTCGTCGGTGCCGTCTCCACAGTCGTTGACCTCGTTGCACACCTTCCTCTGGCCGATGCAGCGGCCATTCCCACACATGAACTGATCTGAGGCACAGGGTGGGGTCTCTACAGAGAAGAAGACAACAGCAAAGCTCTTCAGCATCATAACAGAACATCACATAGGGCTAATGTCTGAGGGTTGCTTGATAACCAACATTAATTTCCATGAGAAATTGTTGGCCTAATTTGTTTTATATTTAGACTGTTCTCACTGTGCCGTGCTCATGCTTATCCGCAGCCGTGTTCCGTGCCAATCTATGCATCCAACGTGCTCAGCACTGTTGTCATGGACACGGACAGCTATGAAGACTTTCGAGTAAGACATTTAGAGCTTGTGTACATAAAGCTCCATGTGGTCCTTGTGTGTGTGTGTGTGTGTATGTCCGACAGTGTTGAATTATTGTGTGTGTGTGTCTGCAGAAGCTCCTTCTGCACATGAAGGAGCAATGAGCAGGCGTTAGTGGTGGGCTCACACCCGATGCCATTCCTCACCTGTCTTTTCACAGCCATCTTCATCACTGCCGTCAGCGCAGTCATCTTCACCGTCACATCGCCATGACAACCGCACACAGCGGCCCGACGCGCAACGAAACTGATCTGCCGTGCACATGGACGTGGCTGGAGAAGGGCGGTGAGGGGCTCATGAGTGCAAGAAAATAAAAACACACACACATACAGTACAGCACATTACACACTCATACTCAACCAATTACCCCAGTCTCTCTCTCTCTCTCTCTCTCTCTCTCTCTCTCTCTCTCTCTCTCTCTCTCTCTCTCTCTCTCTCTCTCTCTCTCTCTCTGACACACTCATACAAACGTACACACTGGCGCGCACGTAGGCGCGCACGCAAGCTCGCACACACAAACTCTGGCTCAATCTCTCAATCATTCCTCATCCACTCTCTTACACACATACACACACACATACACAACAGAAGTCTGGCACTCACTGCAGTTCTTCTCATCAGACTGGTCGTCACAGTCAAACTCGCCATCGCACCTCCAGCCGGCATTGATGCACATCCCACTGCTGCACATAAACTCAACCGAACGGCAAGGCTGGTGGGAGGCTGTGGAGAAACACACACACCCAGGCACACACAGACACACACACAAGAATGTGAACAGGGACTCTTGTATGTTTAATCATATTATATGCAAGGGCCACGGGCTACTATGTTCCATAAACATGTCAAGTGAGCTGCACATCTCCTCACGCAGCGATGTGAGCTAATGGAGGCTAAGTTATATAAGCCCTGTGTCTCTGCTCTGGAGCGCTCTCTCTCCCTATCTAAAGAACGGCTCCAGTGAGAGACAACACCAGTGAAGATGAAACACATGAAGGACGGTACAGAGATAGGGAAGGAGTGAGAGAGCAAGAGAGAAGACCCAGTGAGAGAAACACAGACAAGTCAGAAGAATAAACAACAGAGAGAGAGAAAGAGAGGGAGACTAACAGAGAGAGAGAGAGAGAGAGAGAGAGAGAGACAGGGAGAGGGAGAGGGAAAGGGAGAGGGAAAGGGAGAGGGAGGGAAAGACATGGGTGCTGCTCTGTTCTCACAGACACTTTGGCTTGTACCAGCACAGCGAGGCAAATGCTTATCAGTCTGACGAGGGCAGAGCAGCCACCAAGGGACAGGAGAGACGAGGGCAGAGAGAATAAAAGTCTCTGTGGTAGTCCCAGGGTTTGCCTGGGATGTGATGGGGAAGATAATCAAAACACCAGGTGGGTTTTCAGAGGAGGTACAGAAAGGGAGGTTATCCCCAGACAGAGATGGACAGAGGGGGGAACGAGTCATTTAATGTCACACTGATCTGTTGGGGAAAGCCACCTTTCAGGCATTGGCATGTCTGTCAGACTGACCGAGCTCATTTGCAACAACTCTCCCCCTTCCATAGGGAGGAGGAGGGGAAAAAAAAGAAAAAGAAGAGATAAAAAAAAGACGCCCACACACAACGAGCCGTTTCATCTCCTGTACTGTACGCCGGAGCCAAGAGCAGGCTCCCTCCTCCCTTCCCCTATCTGTCTCTTTCTCTCTCTCCCTCTCTATTCATCTCTCTCTCTCTCTCCCCTTCTTTCTCTCTGTGCTAACAAAGCGCCCTTCATGGTGTCTTCAGATCCATGGTCACACAGCCAAGGAATTCCTTCTGATGATGGCTTCTTCACTGTGGAGTGTGTCTTCTCTTTATTTTTTCCACTTCAGCCCCCCACCACCACCATCACCACACATCTTCCCCCCTACCAATCTTTTATCCTTTTTGATGTTTGTTCAAGTTTCCAAAAAATGCTAAACATGTCGAGATCTGGGGCAATTAAAGATTGCAAAAAGGAGGGGAGAGGAGGTGTGTGTTTGCATGAGTGAGCGAAGGATGCAAACGGAAGGCGCATAGATTAAACTTAAACACACGCTTAAAAAATAAATAAATAAGGAATATATTCGGACCAAAACAAGAAGAAGAAGCAGAAGAAGAAGCAGAACAAGATGCAGAAGAAGAAAAAGAACAATAATAACAAGAAGAAACAAATATGACTACTTCAAGGTCTGTTTTTGATGTTCACCCCTCCTCCTCCACCATCTTCTAAGAAGAGCCTTGGAAGAGGGGTAGAATGGGTTACTGCCATGTGGCACAGACAAGCGACAACAACCAGCAGAGTGAGAAGAGAGGAGAGGAGAAGAGAGACGAAACAAGAAGAGAGGAGATGAGATGAGATGAGGCGAGGCGAGACGTGACGAAGCACCACAGCTACTGCTGTGTGTGTGTGTGTGTGTGTGTGTGTGTGTGTGTGTGTGTGTGTGTGTGTACATGAGCAGATGGATAGAGGGAGAGTCATGCTAACTAGTGCAGGTCCTTATGATTCTCTACTCTCTACATGTGTGAGAATATAGGAGAGAGACCCAGATGGAATGTGCGCTCACACACACACACACACACAGTGATTGGCAGACAAAAACTCACAGGGCAAAGATTCTGGTGATTAAGCCCTAAGGTTCCAACTAGCATGAGTTTGTTTGCACTCAGTTGGCATTCAGGGTCTGACTGGCTGTATGTTGCTGTATGCATGCACACGTGGTTAGGTGGGTGGATGAGAGAGGAGAGTGGTGCCCTCTCTCTCTCGCTCTGTCCTCTCTCTCTCTCTGTGTGTGTGTGTGTGTGTGTGTGTGTGTGTGTGTGTGTGTGTGTGTGTGTGTGTGTGTGTGTGTGTGTGTGTGTGTGTAGGAATGTCTGGCATGTAGCAGGGAAAGATGAAACAGGGATGAAACACTTCAGAGAGCAGTGGTAAGCACAGGTGTCAATGATTAACTACCTGCTGAACATCTATATGGAGAGATTGCAGCAAATCACTGAAGAATGAGACCCCGGCCAATGCTCCTTCCTCCCTCACTCTCTCTCTCTCTCACACACACACACACACACACACACACACACACACACACACACACACACAGGTTATCTGGGAGTAGCTCTTACTTATCACAAATAAACCTGCATTTATCAGATATGCCTAAAAAGGGCATTGATTTGAATAGTAAAGGTTGAGCAGAGGTCCAGAGAGAAGAGGTTGCAGTTGTCAGTGTCTCTTCTACTCACTTCATTTTGGTTGTTATTTTGGAGAAACATGACACAAATGGTTTTCTTTATGCCCCAAACAAAACAGCAGGGAAGCTGCTGAAAAAGCTGAACCTGTCAAAGCTGCTGTGGAGACACACACAGTTCAAAAGTCATGCTGTTGATGTGGGTTTGATACACATGTCTGCACGACAGAGTCCTAGGACATAGAGACATAATGAAAAGCCTTTTGTGTCAGGCAAGATCCTGTGAAGCAGCTGGAGCTTTGAGAGGATTGTGAGGGCATCAGTTAGGGGATATAAGTGAGTGAGAGTGTGTGTGTGTGTGTGTGTGTGTGTGTGTGTGAGAGAGATAGAGACACAGAGAAAGATAGTTCCTTACAGCAGTCAGACTCATCGGACCAGTCTCCACAGTCATCATCCCCGTCGCAATGATAAATATCTAGGATGCAGCGGCCGTACGCACACTGGAACTCTTCGGCACTGCAGCTGGGAGTTGTGACGTCAGAAGCTGCACAGGGAGAAAACAACGCCATTAAAACACACACAGACAGACAGACAGACAGACAGACACACACACACACACACACACACCACACACAGCACACAGCACACACAGAACACCAAACAACAAGCCAAAAGCCCACACACATATTTACTCTGAGAGTCTGTTACTAACTCATACCATTATGAAAGCTGAGAGGAGAGACGCTAATACCTCCCATATGAGGTAGACTGCCCCAGCGGCTGAAGTTATAACAACAGCGTGTAACTCCATCCATCACAGCCAGCACCGACAGACACCCATTAACTAGGTCAATAAACTGTTGGATTTTAGAAAGTCTGGTTCCTTGACAGAGCCTGTTACATGAGAAGATGCACGCAGGGAAAAGATACTTTTGGGACGGGGTTGGGGGCTATAAAAGAGGGTAAGAGGGGGGTACATTTTGCCCTCAGGTAGAGTTCTACTAAAGACACGCAAAAGCCTCCCCTCATTCCCAAGGATTACCTCGTAGGGAGCCATTTGCTGAGTTTGATTTCAAATCCAGATGAATAATGGCTCCCCCAGGAGAGAGGGACTGAGGGTTTGAATAGCTGCAGCCGCTGAATGAAAAAGGTATGCCTTTATGTGTGTGTGTGTGTGTCTCTCTCTCTCTCTCTCTCTTGCTCTCTCTCTCTCTCTCTCTTTCATGTCTTTGCATTCGTTGAAGACAACCTGCTTTGAAATTGTACACTTATCTCCCATTCTCCCTGCTTTTCAGCCGAAGCTGTCAGATTGGAATTGGGCTGGGTGAGTGTTAGGTGCCTTTATGCAGCATGTTCAAAAGTTGCCCCAATGCGAGCACTGGCACAAAGGACACACACACACACACACACACACACACACAGTTACACTTTACAAAAGACCAAATCCTGCCTCAAGCATGCACCTGCACTTAAGCCCCTTTGAAGTCTGCCTTTTCTAGCTGTCAAAGATCCTCTGGTTACACAGAGGCCAGGATTCAGTGCAGATCTCCAAAACCACATCTCTCCACTTCTGACGGACAAGCGGGAAGCAGGAGGCCTCATAAATCACATCTCTTTGACTTAATTCTGCTCATGCCTCTGGGCTAAGGAAGCCTCTGGGATATTCACCCCATATCACTTGCTCTGTCTCACACACACACACACACATACACACACACACACACACACACACACACACACACACACACACACACACACACACACACACACACACAGAGACACATAGTGGGATAGCTGTGGAAGTTGGAGAGCACTGCGAGCCATCTGCACCAAATGACTCCCACGGTGACTACCGGGCAGGAGCGATTCAATCCGACTGCCGAGATCACGCCGTGGCTGATGATGGCAGGAGATGAAGAAAAGGATTGTAAAAAGGTATTCACAGGTCTGACAGGGACGCAGGACGGCTGAGGAAACGAAGGGAGAGGGATGAGGGCGCTGTTGGGGGGAGGTGTGGTGGGGGATAGTAGTGATGGCAGGGGAAGAGGCTCATTTTGGCAGCAGCTGCGATAAATCTCAAGATGACCACTTTTTTTTTTTTTTTTTTTTCCTTCCCTCTCTCGCGTTCCTGAAAAGCTTGGCCTCAGCGCGAGCTGACAGTTCGGTTCGATTCCATTTGGAACAGATTAAACAGCATCCAAAAGGAGGTGGGGGAGACAAGTGGCAGCCAGGGAGGAGATATAGCAACTCCTCAAGCCCTCCTCCGGCCCCCCTCCCCAGAGTAGAAACACTAGCTGGCAATCCTATCCCATCTGCACTCTGGCAACACCTTGACACCCAGTGAAATGTTTATACATAAAAAAAAATAAAAAATCACCACCGAGCTGAACCACACTGCCAGAAGGGTAGTTTGGGATATTGTATTGTAAAAACAGACCTCACATTGGGAGGGGGGGGAGGACTTTGATTACAGAGAGCAGGGAGAAAAATAAGAGTAGCCCGTCTGATTGTAACTACAGAGCAGAGGGCCCTCCAAAGTCCCCACTGACAGTCGTCTCCCCTCGCGAAGAGCAGGGTCCAAAAGGGAGGGAGGAGAGGGCCACATGCCAGCACCAAAATCAGCATCAGATGTAGACTACAGCTACAGGCTCTCGCACAAGCGTGCACACACTCACTAGTGCACAGACATAAACACTAACACACACACACACACTTTCTCCCTCTCCCTCCCTCCCTCCCTCTCTCTCTCTCTCTATTTCCCTTACACACACACACACACACACACACACACACACACACACAAGCACGCACACGCACACAGACACGCACAGAGAGTCTTGAGCCCACTGTAGATCACAGCCAGCTGACTGGAGCCAAGCTATTTAAAACCAATCAAAGAGATGTAGGCTTTATTGGGCTGAGGGGGGGTTATGGAGTCCCTACGGTTTCTGGCAATTAGGTCTGAAAACCACACAGTGCACAATGCCTTCACCAGACCTGAACCTCATCAGCAGTGTTCTCAAATGCAAGTACATGCGCGCGCACACACACACACACACACACACACACAAACATACAGGTAAAGATACAGTCCTGCAGGCACAAGGCAAGACACAAGCATGGAAAAAGGAGTGTGTGTGCCTGCTTGCAGATGATGTTATGTGTGATGACAGATCTGGCCTCCTATAGAGCACAGAGAATACAGCTGCCATGCCAGACATTCTGCACCGCACCGCCCCCCCCCCCCCCCCCCTCACCCCTCACACACACACACACACACACACACACACACACAGTCCCCTCATACTCAAGGCTACACCACATGGCTGGATCAGGCTTTCAAGCACAGACATTTACTATGTGAGCAAACATGGGCTTTAATCAGCCTTCAAGTTGAAGTGGCTTCTAAAAACCTGACGTTCCTGCACAAACATTTTATACACATTGACTGAAAACAGAGACCACTGGGGTGTGGCCAGAGAACACACTGAAGTAAACTACAAAGACTTCCCACTCGCATGCACACACAGACAAAGAGCACATTAACAGTTCATTGGAATCCTTACAATGAGTAACGTAGGTGTCAGTAAGGATACGACAGTGTGCTGAGATTCCAAATGATCACAACCACATGTCGGTAAACAAGCGAACACACACATACGCGCACACACACACACACACACACACACACACACACACACACACACACACACACACACACACAGACACACACAGAGCAGTAACTCACGGCAATTCTCCTCATCGGTTCCATCTTTGCAGTCCGTGTCTCCGTCACAGTACCAGTGCTCAGCGATGCAGCTCCCATCAGAGCAGCGGAACTCCTTATCAGAGCATTTCCTCATCTCTGTGTGTACAAACAAACACACACACACACACACACACACACACACACACACACACACACACACACACACACACACACACACACACACACACACACTTTTTACAACCCAGACACAAAACAGCAGGACAGAACATGTGGGATACGGCTCATGCCTTTAAAGACAATCAGATGGCCGACTATCCATGCCTGGACAATTAAATAAATCAGGCCCTGCCCAGGCCAGAGCCACGCTCCACGGGTGCCCTGGGCCATTCACATCCCACGCATAAACACATCAGGCAGCCAGGGGCTCACAACCTGAGCTGCTGGGGGTGGAAGTCATTATGGAGAGGGGCTGGGGTGGAGAAAGGGGTGTGTGTGTGTGGGGGGGGGGGGGGGCTGTTCTGAGGGGCCCCTGAGGGCCCAAGACATAGGGGCCACAGCAGAAGAGTCTCTACAGCATAGCAGATGCAGAACAATTAGTTCCTTATTGAGAGCACGCTTGCCCTGGAGAGAGACTAGCATCCTAATGAAAGAGAAGGGGAAACAAAGTGGAGGAGTGTGAGAGGGAGAGAGCAGAGGGATAGAAGGGTGAGCGGGTGGGAGGAGAAAACAAACAAGAGGCAAAAAGAGTGTGAGAGAAAGAGAAGAGAAGGGTGTGTGTGAGTGGGGGGGGGGGGGGGGGTAGAAAGAGAGGGGGTGGTCTGTTCACACTTTTGTATTTGGGGTGGGAGTTGGAGGGATTTGTCAGCGATGGGGGAGAGATCTGCAGTAGGAGATAGGGTTTCACAAAGCTGGACTGCAGCAGAGCGCTCATCACCATGTGTGGTGTCGAGAGGGGCCCAGTGATGGAACTTTCCAATGTCAGAATGTGTGTGTGTGTGTGTGTGTGTGTGTGTGTGTGTGTGTGTGTGTGTGTGTGTGTGTGTGTGTGTGTGTGTGTGTGTGTGTGAGAGAGAGTAATGTATCTGTTCGTATGAGTAAGTATTTGTGTGGTGTGTGAGTGTCTGTCAACATGTAAGTGCATGAGTGTCCATGTTTAAGTGTGTGTGTATATGTGTGTGTGTGTGTGTGTTTGGCAGTGTGTATGTGTGTTTGGCAGAGTGTGTAGGCTGAAGGGGGCTGTGGGTTGTTGCAGTTTCATAACAAAGTCATTTGCAAAGAGGCTGTTCATTTGGAGTTTTGGAGGAGAGACACACAGACTGACTGAGCGGCCTTGCGACCAATGGACCTACCGCAGTGCTCGTCACTGTTGTCCCCGCAGTCGTTGTCACCATCGCAGTGCCACAGGCTGCGGATGCAGTATCCATTCTGGCAGTGGAACTCATCCTCCTCACACTCTCGGGGAGCTGCAGAGACGAGCGAGACAGAAAACACAGCCATGAGTACAACACTGGTGGTTGGGGGGAGTTTGAGGACCTGTGGGTCGTGAGTCGTACACAACATCTACAGAACACACACTGTCAAGGGACCAAGACAGAGTGTGTGTGTGTGTGTGTGTGTGTTCAGGAGAGTGAGAGTGTGTTAGAGAGAGAGCGAGAGTGTGCGAGAGTGTGTGAGAGAGAGAGAGAGAGAGAGAGAGACAGTGTGTGTGTCTGTGTGTGTATGTTCTGGAGGGGCAGAGAGAGTGAAATGTGTGTGTATGAGCGTGTGTGATCAGATGTAGGTGATCAGTGGAGTGTGTCCTCCTGGCTGCACACTTAATACGTGGCCGTCAGCCATCAGAGACTCACTAAGCTGCTGGAGGAAGCTGCGGGGATCAAAGTGGACACTAAATAACACTTAGAGGAGCGTGGTCACAGCAGGGGAGGTAAATTACACATCAGAGAGACACAGAGAGAGAGACAGAGAGAGAGAGGGAGGGAGGGAGGGAGGGAAAGAGAGAGGATAGTTTACCTTGACCCCTGAACCCTATCATATTTCTCACCAATAAAAAAAAAAGCGAGAATGCCATTCCACCCATCGAATGCCATCCCAACCAACATGACACTGAGTGATGGCTTGAAGCAATGATTTCCCCCCCCCTATGCCTCTCCCCCTCTCCACCAAGCTCTCCCATCAATTATGATGGTATCTAAGAGTGTGTGTGTGTGTGTGTGTATGTGAGTGTGTGTGTGTGTGTGTGTGTGTGTATTTGAGTGTGTGTGTGTATTTGAGTGTGTGTGTGTGTGTGTGTGTGTGTGTGTGTGTGTGTGTATTTGAGTGTGTGTGTGTGTGTGTGTATGTGAGTGTGTGTGTGTGTGTGAGCGTGTGTGTGTATTTGAGTGTGTGTGTGTGTGTGTGTATATGTGTGTGTGTGTGAGCGAGATGGCACAATAAAAAATGTGAGTGAAAGAGAGCACCTTTAACGGCTTCCATTAGTCTGGTGACAGCCTCGTACCACTCCAGGAGGAAAAATACTGCCCTAACCCAAGGCCTCTCCAAGAATTGTCACCCAGAAACGAGGCGCAACACCAGCCCACTCTCAGCTGCGATCGATAGCCAATTACGGCGCTGGACAGCAAACACACACGCTCTCTCGGCCAGTGTGGAGTACACTGGTTAGCGCACTGACAACAGCCCACAATGCATCTGTGAGGGCATGCCCTCAGATTGGATAGATGTATTATTCAGTGGTTCAGGAAGGGATTGGGGGAGAGGGGGACAGTGGGGGGTCATTAAGTATTAATCTAGCCTACTTATACCTGCCTTAACAAGGCCCCCCCCCCCCCCCAGACACACACACATTTAAAACAAGCACACACACCTGGTGATTCACAACAACAAGAAGAGACACAGAATCCTTTGTTTGCCTTAAAGACAAACAAATCAGTGAACAGTGACTCGTTTTAAATGTCAAATCAAGTCAAGTCAGTTTATTTGTATAGTACCTGTGGCTGGCCAAAGGGCTTTACACAGTAGAAATGAAGGAGAACTGAAATGGGGCAGATAACACAAAGACAATGACAGAGCAAATATAAACACACCTCTAAATAGCTAGAAAGCCAGAGAAAACAAGTGTTTTTTAGCCTGGATTTAAAGCATTCGATGGTGGAGGCTGATCCACATCTTGGGCCCAGCCACAGAAGAAGCATGGTTAAAGCATTGAAGCTTTGAAGCTTTACGCCTCAAACGACAGTTTGGGATGGAAAGCAGCAGCTTATCGGATGACCGCAGTGCTCTAGGAGGACCGTGGTGATTTATAAGGTCACTGAGATATGCTGGAGCTAGCCTGTTCAAAGCTTTAAAAAACGAAAAGTCAAATTTTTATGTTAACTCTGAAGTTCACTGGTAACCAATGCAATGATGCTAAAATCGGAGTATCATGGCACGATTATGTTACAGTCGTGCCGCCACATTATGCACCAGTCATGGTAGTCTGACTGACTGCGAAATAGGGCACGTTGCAGAAGTCCAGGCAAGAAGAAATAAAAGCATGGATTATTGTCTCGAAATCTCTAAATGTGCAAACAGATGCTGCCATCTTTCTCCCAGTCGGCTGAGGCCTCACCAGCAGATGACTTATGGCATATTGATTGCACATAGCCATAGATAACAGACACGAATGTGAAATAAATGTTGTCAGTGCGAAGGCCACTGATGACAAGAGGGAAAATCAATCATCTCCTTCTCGCTTTTTTGGATGGCTCTAGCATAAACGCAGAGACGTGTGTGTGTGTGTGGGGGGGGTTCTGGTTAGGAGAGGGAAATGGGACTTCCTTATTGGGCTGTAAATAGAGAGCCCACTTCCCTTCCCAATGACAGACTGTGCTGAGTTATGACCAGGCCTAATCCGAAGCAAGCCCTCATGACAAAGGAGACACTGTCTATCTGTGGATATCCATCAGGCGGCCAAAGCCAATTTCTCTTCGGCGGCCACTGTGTCAAATAGTACACAAGCAAACGCACGTGCACACACACACACACACACACACACACACACACACACATACACACAGACACAGTACATGTAATATGTACATACATACAGTACAGTAATATGTACATATATAGACTACACATACGCACATACTAATACATATGTGTTCATGTTTTTTCTCCTCTTCCTGTGTCAAACCAAGTCACAAATCCGACATCTACCTTTTCCTGTCAAAAACAACCTAATGTCTTTCTCCTCTTTCCCCCTGCGTACTTCCCCCCATTTTATCCAAAACACAGGCGGGGCAAGAGGTCAGCCTGGGCTGGGGGTAGAACATCACTCAGGGAAGCAGGCAAAGGTCAGGGGCCAGCAACAGGGGGGGGGGGGGTATGGCAAGGGGGCTCATTTTCTGGCACAGCACTGGGGCTGGCTGCGCTGGGAGCAGTAGCTGCTGACCTGTGGGCCCACGTGCGTATTACTGCTCTAATCAAAACATACCTCTGGCCCACACTGCTCACAGCAAGATGGAATATGAGAAATGTCTGCACTCTCTTCTCCCCCCCCCCTCTCTCTCTCTCTCTCTTTCTTGTTCTCCTCTCCCTCTATCCCTTGTTTTCTATCCCTCTCTGGCTCTTGGACTCTCTCATTCCTTCTCTCAGTCTCTCTCAGCTTGTTTCTCCTGGCTTGTTATTTCAACTTTGACAAGTCGCAAGGCTTCAGTGGAGCGTGAATGATTCTGGTCCCTGGCTTTAAATAATGAAACTAAGAGGAGGAATCAGAGAGAGCAGGGGGAGAGGGGAGCAGAGGAGTGGGGGGAGTGAAGTGAGTGTGTGTATGTGTGTCTGTGTGTGTGTGTGTGTGTAAGGGGGTGCATTAAAGTGTAAGTGGGCCAGGGAGTGAGGGAAGGGGAGGGGAGATTTACACGGCGGGGATGAAAAATTCAGCGATGGCTCGCTCCAGACGGACCCCCTGTAAGGTTTGGGGAGCGTCACCACCCTGCCAAAGCGCCCAAAATATGGGTCAGACAGGAGAGTTCACCCTGCACCACTGACCGAGCTCTACATACAGACACAGACGCACAACCACACACACACAGAAACACACACACACACACACACACACACACAGGCACAAACTCACTCATTCACACCCAAATAGGTATTAATATGCGCATGCATGCATGATACATGATCCATACATACCCACGCATGGACAAACATACATTAGACACCAATCCCAAATGAGTGCACACTCACAACACACCACTGAGTAGAGCCAGAGAGTGTGAAAAAAGGGGGGGGGGGGGGGGGGGGGGGGGGGCGCATCCTTAGTGTAGAGGAACAACAAAGAAAGAAATATTGAAAGTCAGAAAGAGGCCCTAGAGAAAATGTGGATTATATATAATAGCTTGAGATCAAAATGAACATTTGGTCAAATACTTTCTTGATAAAGCAGCTGAAATTATTTCTGTGTGAATGAATGTCTGTCTGTGTGTGTGTGTGCGCATAACAGCAAGGAAGAATGAGGCATTTAAAGGTGACAGGATGTATTCATCCACTCCTCTTATTTTTAGATGCTCTTTCAGGATACACGAGTGTGACACTGACTCTGTCTGCATGTGTGTGTGTGTGTGTGTGTGTGTGTGTGTGTGTGTGTGTGTGTGTGTGTGTGTGTGTGTGTGTGTGTGTGTGTGTGTACGTACACCCCACATGTGTGAGATGGGGATTAGTGCGCGTCTGTGCTGGGGCGCCTACGGGGCGTCTGTGTTAATGCTGAGGGATGTGGCTCCAGCAGCACATTATAGAGCCTCTTATAGCCCCCCTGTCCCTCACATACTCCAAACCTCCTGTAGCTGGCCTCACCCCCACATCCTCCAGCCCCACAGCCTCCAGCCCCAGCCTCACCCCCACAGCCTCCAGCCCCACGGCCTCCAGCCTCCGTCTCCTAGAGCAGTGCTACTCATTCACAGGTCCATGGCACCTTCAAGTGCTGTGTGAGATGTGACTTATCTTCTGTTCCTCCTATTTCTGGTCATGTTTTGATAGATGCTATGCAATCTTCAGAGTACAAATCAGGGATTGTGTAAGGTTTTTTTGCAAACCCATCATCCTGTGATGGAATACTGATATATATATAGATATTGTATATATAAATAAACAACTTTGCAGATATAGACATTTCACTTACGCATGGCACTGAGAACCTCTGTTTGCCAGCTGGGGACTATTTCACTCACACACACACACACACACACACACACAATCACACACTCACACACACTTGCCAAGTGCTCCCTGAGGCCATGGCGGAAGTGTGCAAGCAGCAGGGTCAAAGGGCAACCCCCAGATTTCCCCAAAAGTCAGGTGTCGTTACTATGGAAGCCTTGACCTCTCGTTTGGGGCGCTGTGCAAGTGCTCTGCAGGGTTGTGAATCTAGCAGCCTGGGCTCAAAACAAACCCCCTCCAAACGAGAACACAGATGTCAACATGTGTTCAGCCCCCCCAATAACACATATAGAGGTCGACTGACCAACATCTCATGCATGTGTTGCTGACTATGACCTACAATCGGGGGGAAAACCACCGCAGCTGTCCAGCTCTCTATATATAAGTGTATGATCGAGTTGAGTGGCTTGAGTGGCTCTGGAAACATGAGAGTAGAAGAAGGGTGGACTTACGGCAGTCCTGTTCGTCAGAGTCATCCTCGCAGTCGTTGTCCCCGTCACACACCCACGAGCGGCGGATGCACTTGCCGTTGTCACAGTGGAAGTCTACTGGAGAGCAGGTGGGTAACACTACAGCCAGGGAGAGAGAGAGAGAGAGAGAGAGAGAGGGAGAGGGAGAGAGAGAGAGAGAGAGAGAGAGAGAGAGGGAGAGAAAAAACAAGTCAGTGTGAAGCAAGAGCTTTCCTCTGTCAGTGTTTCCAGGCTTTCTGATCATGTTCTACAACAGGGATTGGGCAGATCACTGACAGCCGCATTCATACAGCAGGCCAGCGATTTGGATGAAATGCGGGATAGAGGCGAGCCGGCCTGACAGGTAAGCCCACCACTCCGATGAATCCCCCCCCCCACACACACACACACACACACACAAACACACCGCTCAGAATCTCAATCAGGCATGACGGGCACCGCAGCCCCGGGATGGAAAAGGTTACGGCGAGTGTGTAAAGCTCCCAAGAACAAGCGGTGAATCGCCACACAATGCTCATTCCTCACTAACTTCATCTCCGTTCCTGAGCCCCCTGCTCCACGTACACTGCGCCTTTGTGAGCGGAGACGCGATCGGTAATTGTATTAAAACGGGGTCGGGGTGGAGGAAGAGAAGGGATGGGTGATGAAGAGGAGAGCTTCTCAGAGCATTCGGCCACTCACTTGCGCCTGTCAATACGAGGCATGAAATATTGACCGTTTACTACGAATGCAATGAAAAATGCATGACGTCATGGCCAGGGCTGGCTGGCGAGAGAGTACACGTCTGGGCTCTAGGACTGAATAAATCATTAGAGACTGAGACAGAGGGAAAGCGAGACAGAAAGTGTGTGTGTGTGTGTGTGTGTGTGTGTATGTATACAAGGGAGGGTGAGTGGAAGAGAGAATGAAAAAGGTAGTTCTACTGACCTACATTTAAGACCACCACCAATGTTTGCTTCACACTGAAAACACTTGCACATATACAGTAGGTGCTGTTAGCACACACATGCATACACACATACTAACCCAGACACATACAAACAGATGCAATTTTTTTTTTTAGAATCCACATTTTCAATCTCTTTGTTATGACCTTAATGAGCCTCTATAGACCGCTCTTATTTCATCTGAGACAAGCACACAGCCTAATTCAGAGCAGGATTATGACCGAGTATGATGCTGTTGAGCTCAAGTGAACTAAGAGTCCAATAAATGAAGTGGAGCTCAAGGTTGGTCGTAAACAACAAAGGCTCCTCTCCGCTTAGCAGCACCTAGCCCATCAGCTAATTATTTAGCATGCCACAAGGCACAAGACCGGTGCGACCACATGGTTCGTTTCAACTCATCGTTTAGTCTAACGATATAAAGGACCTGTTGAGAGGAAACGAAGGGGGGGAGCGGAGGTAGGAAATAAAGCTCAGAGAGATGGCTCCTTTTAGCCCTGTTTACTCCTGCTTGGACGGAGCACAAAGAATCCTTGTGCTGGAGCTTGTTCCAGGGAGCCACACGTAAACACACGTGGCTTCTGCAAACACGCACAATGCACGTGAAAGAAATGTCCAGAGCTCCCAGAAGGATGGGTAGGATGTGAATAATCTAATTAGGGCATTGCATAAGGGCTAACACGAACATGCCCGCATATGCATAAACATAAACACACCCACACACAGCAGAGACCCAGAAAGTGACATGGCTGAAATCTACTATCTGTATATCAAAGGAGCGCAGAGTTGACGTGAGGTCCCCTTTGAATGGTGATATCTGCCCTTCATCGTGTGACAGAGAGCTGAAATCACGCTATCGTCACATTCTTACCTACGAGAGAGAAATGGAGAGACCAGACACTAATCCTTAATCTCTCTCTCTCTCTCTGTCTCTGTCTTTCATTTTGATTCAGTCTTATTTTGTCTTCTGCTTCAGGTATGAAACCAGAAATTCCCATCAGCACAACTGAATACCAAACACAAAAAAGATTTCAATTTAAGGCCAGGATTTGCATTCCTCTTTGGGGAATACTTTGGGGAGTTGAAACAAAATTCACTTCATAAGCAATACATGCCAGAAGATATTAGTTTTTGCCTAGAGCATGTGTGTGTCTGTGTGTGTGTGTGTGTGTCTGCGTGTGTGTGAGTGAGTGTGTGTGTGTGTGTGTGTGTGTGTGTGTGTGTGTGTGTGTGTGTGTGTGTGTGTCTGTGTGTGTGTGTGTGTCTGTGTGTGTGTGTGTGCACGTGCCTCCATGTGCCTTCAGAGGCATTAAAAATAGGTCGTAAAAGATGAGCAACAGTGTGTGTTGGCGGCTCTTCCTCCCTCTGCGTCTCAGCAGTCACAGGCCGCTTGCTTTATGGAGGCCTATCAGCCTATCAGAGACACTTTAAAGCCGCTCGGAGGTCCCTCGCTAATGGGCTCCCATTTACCACTGCCGCTCAGGATATGGGATGCCTAATGGGGCCAATTCATCTGCCTAAACACCGCACAGGCGTCGGGGCACGGGGGTGTTTGTCAAAAACCAGATGCTTGCTCCCCGCTGTGAGCTGCGCAAAAGGACGACGCGTCCCAGCGAGGTGCCGTGTCCTCTGCTGCCGTGTCTCAAATCCCCCTCTTCCTCGGCTGCCCTGGCCCCCCCGTTAAACCTTCCTCCTCCATCCCCAGAGAGCAGAGCAGAAAACACAGACTGGCCCTGATGAGCGTCGGGCCTCAGCACCGGAGCCTGCTGGGGACGGTCTCCAAGAGACGGTGAAGGGGAAGGAAGGGGTGGAAGTGAACGTGGCGCCCAGGGCAGAATGCATAATTCAGCCGGTCCGTGCGGCTCAACAGCCTGCTCTGCTCAACCGTGATGTTTAAACCAGTCAGCCTCAAATAAACACTTCAGTTCAATTCAACAGCGATGACTTTGAGTAAGAGTCACCCTGGCTTGTTTGGTACCTCTCCCGGTGTCTGTGGAAGTCGCGGTAACACCGCCTCAAGTCCTAGGAGCCCAGCGGCTTTATCGGAGATGGAATTATCTCGGAGGCCAGTTCACCTGGTAAAAAAGTAGAGCGAGTTTCTGCGCCCCGGTCCTCTCAGATCGGCCGCACAACAAACAGCCGCTCGGCGCTCCCCTTTCAGCGCCGATCCTGACAGAGCCGCTCTTATCTGATCCTTGGCATGGCGCCATCGCAGGGGCACATATTTCGGGGGCAATGGGGGGGTGGGGGGCGTTGTAGACTGGTGTTTCTTGGCTGTGTGCAAGCCTGTCAGACACGCTTTTTTGCGCACCTTGGCAGCTCGAGAGAAGCCAGTGTGCAGCGACGTGGCACGAGTGCACAAAAGAAGCAGAAATATTTCAATGTGATATAATTTCAATGAGCTTCGCTGATCAGAACTAACTGCACAATATGGTCTCTGTCTCTCTTTACCAAAAGTTATGACTAGGGCTACATTTTCAAGCTGTTAAAAGTAATACAAATGTTGGAACATTAGCGTGTTTTAATGCCAATAGCAATAGCAAGTGTGGATTTTTTTCCCTTTCATCATAGGCGTATTTGGCAAGAACAAACAACACCATTCATGTGTCTCTCTGAAAAACACCCAAGGGCATTGATAGACACTTGAGGGTCTGTCAATCAAAAAAGCCCTGAATGCATACTATACTGCTGAGCAAAGGGGCACAGATAAGAGAAAGAGGTACATGTCCGTTCCTATATATTCATACTGCTCCAGCCATAGGACAATACAGCTTAATCCTGACTTCTTTCTCTGCCAGGAACCTGCACAGAACACACACACACACACACACACACACACACACACACACACACACACACACACACACAGACACACACACACACACCTACTTATCTCCATGTGACACACCCTGACAGGGTGATCTTGTCATACCCTCATCTAGCCACCCTCAGGGAAACTTCTAAAGGCTTTTGAAATCAAGCACTGAAGTAGATAAGCAGATGATGAAGTCGTGGGACAGCAAAAGTGGAGGGAGAGAGAGGGGGAGAAAAAAGGAAACAAACATTCGTCAGACCGTGCACCTCAGCAGGAGTGAGCTCAGGTCACAGCGGCAGCAGTCACAGTGGCAAAGCGCCTTCACCGTGGCCACAGGGGGTGAGACGCCGCCATCATCAGCGCGCTCTGATGGAATCCAAACCCCTTGTCTCTCAACACAGGTGGGCTCCTGTGAGGATGCAGGCAGGCAGGCAGGAGGAATGTTTGGGATTTCCAACCAACCATGGAGTCACTTTGTTTTTACACATCCATCAACATTAGGCTTAACTGAAGCCGTGTCAAAACGGTACAAAAACATGGCGTCGGCCAAACCAAGGACCAAAACAGACCGACTGCCGTAGCCTAGGCAACAGTCTGAGAGGGTACAAGGTAGAAGGGTAAACCGGAGTTACCCAGGGTTTCAGAATGAATGCCATTAAGGTTGACCTCAACAGTGCAAATTAAATCCAGTTGGATATTAATGCACACAATCTTTTCTGTGTCCACATCTGGTAGTTTCTTTGCAAGTTTCAGGTGAGCCCAGGACAAACACCTCATTGCAACATTCATTTCACTAAGTGGGTGCTAATATGACACAGGATCACACTTCTCGATCACACTATAAAAACAACATAGGCTACTCCCTTTGTATTTGCTCAATGTATAGGGCAAAGGGTTACGCTATCTACAAGAGTACAGAGAAGGTAAAGTAAACACATTCTTTCAAAGTAAGGTGGTTCAAAGCAATGGACTCTGTTTTTGTCTTCCACCACTGGCTAATCTCCTTCTTTATGCCTGAACAAGTGTCAGTGACTACTACAGGAGTAAATGTTTAGCAAGGGGGAGGTGCTGTTTGAATTTCAGAGACACACAAGTTCGGGGCTAGCCATTGCCAACTAGTTTGCTGCAGTGGAAGGATTATGCAAATGCTCTTGAATGCAAATAGCTCCGAATTAAACCCCATGGACACAAAAAACACACACACACAAGAAAGGATAGCAGAGAAAAGAGGAGGGCAAAAGAAAGAGTGGAAAAAAGCAAATTCCCTTTGCAGAGAGGAGATAATATAGGGGAGAGGGAGAGAAAAGTGATTGGGCCCAGGGAAGGTAGGAGGCAGGGCGCTTCATAATCTCCTTTTGAAGGTCTCCACTTGCCTCATGCTGGCCACAGGCATCCCCATGGGCACAGCTGCGCTCTCATTGGCTGGGGACGGAGGAGAGAGGAGGATTATGGGTAGGCAGAGCACAATTTTGGACGGCACTGGCGCAGCGGGACAACTTCCCCCCTGCAGTTTGTGTTGACAAGGGAGGAGAGTGTGTGTGGAGGTTTTATGCATGTGTGACTGCACAAACTCACACTCTCACTCCATCTCTCCCTCTCTCTCTCTCTCACACACACACACACACACACACACACACACACACACACACACACACACACACACACACACACACACACACACACACACACACACACACACACACACACACACACACACACACACACCAGCACATCAGCCCTGGAATCATTCTGTTTAGCTCCTCACAGCTTCATGCCTCTTCCCATCCTCCAACAATTCTCCCCTGCTACCCAACAATCCTCCAGCCCCAAAGCAGTCACAGCCTTTTAACTCAGCAGGGGACAGAGTGTCTGTGTCTATCGTGTGTGTGTGTGTGTGTGTGTAAAGAGAGGGGTACAGCAGCCCCCAGAAAAGTGTCTCAGATAAGAACACTTCCTCCAGAACAGGCATGGTAGAGCGGTGATGAGCGACAGCACAGCAGTGAACTCAAAGAGTAACGGGGAGGGATCAAACGAAAGCAAATGGAACGACAGTGACAGATAACGAGCAAACGGCCAAATAGACGAGTGCCGTGTGAAGCAGAGCAAATGGTGGAGACCGCTCTGAAAACACAGGGAGGTGGAATGCCTCTCACTCCTCTCCTCCTGCTCTTTCATCCATCCCCCACTGTCTTTCAATCTCCCCCTCCCTACAACCCCCACTCATTCTCTCTCTCTCTCTCTCTCTACCTCCCTCGCCCTCATTCTTTGATCATCCATGCAGCACATCCACCGGCTTGTCCAGGCTCCAAGTTAGCGGGTGCCCTTTGGTGTCATGGGGCACTTTGGGGGTGAGTCACACCATCCTGCCGTCAACCATGTGGTCAGTTACCAATCTCCCCAAAACACCAGGCTTGGGGGACTTATTCACTCTCTACTACGGCAAGCTCCTCCTTTACACCAGTTTCAATAGCCAGAAGCACAGCAAAGCGGCGCCTTATGTTGAGCTGATGACTTACAGGCCAGATAAGTCAGACACATACGGCTGGTTGCACAGAAGCACCAGGTCAGCAGAGACACACGCTAATCCTGCGCTGCTAAAGCATCCCAATGCTACAGAGAGTGTGAGAGAGAGAGTTACACACATGATTAAAAAAGGGGCCTGTCATTAATTTGATGAGGCTGTTTTTGATTTATGCCTTCATTAACTTTCATCATTACTAATTACTCGCCCGTCCTTGAAAAGCGCGACCCTCTCTACACGCCTCGTCGACACAAAAAACTTTTGGGTAACTCTGGGTTTTCCGCTTGCTTTCTAAAGTCCCCCCCCCCACCCGCATGCTTGTGTGTGTGGGTTGTTTCCTTCCAAAAAAAACATTTCCCTCCTAAGAGGTAATTTCAGCTCGTCTCATCCCATGCACAGTCAGGGGGGAGATCGGGACATGGGTGTCCAGATGAGATTTTGCCGGCGTGCTGATTTATGGACACCCCCTCCGGGCGGCCGAATGGCGCCCTCCTCCTGAAGGCAGCCATACATAAAGATGAGATGGCCTCCACATGTGGGCTTCGCCAGCACTCCAGACTCCGACGGCTGCTGAAGGGTCTGGGGGTAGAGCTCGGGTGGAGGGGCGAGACGATTCATTCAGCTGCTGTTTCCACCACCTTCCACACACTCGCTCACACTCCCTCTGTGTGCCTACGGCTTTGTGATCGCTGCAGTGGACTCGGAGTAAGAAGCTCACAGATTGGACAAAGTGAAGGCTTATGAGGTGAGGCCCTTTGAGCCCCATCAGAGGACATCCTGTCCCACAGGCCCATTCCCATCCTGCCTACTCTCCCCGGGGGAACACAAAGTGCCTGGAGTTACAATGAAACCTGAACTTCTCCCCCTCAAAACACTCATGCAAACACACACATATAGGCTGTACCCATTCAAATTCACATGCATACAAAAAAATGCCTGTCCCTCTCATACTCAGGCACAGGCACACGCACACATGGCATTCTATGAAGACTTAATAAGATCAAAGAGATTATGCCGACATACAAACCAACACGCACGCACGCACGCACGCACGCACGCACGCACGCACGCACGCACGCACGCACGCACGCACGCACGCGCACGCGCACACACACACACACACACACACACACACACACACACACACACACACACACACACACACACACACACACACACACACACACACACACACACACACACACACACACACACACACACAATCCTCTCAGACCCACTTTATTTCAGTAATTGACCATTGTTATTCTCCAGCAGCAATGCACAGTATATTTATTGCTGGCTGTTGCTCTCTTAGGGGAAATTAGTGAATTAATATAAATGGCCCTTTACTACTCAGGGGACTCACAGAACACACTTCAGACCTCAGCAAGCTGGACCAAATGGACCCTGTGTGCATGTTAGTATTTGTGTGTATGTGTGTGTGTGTGTGTGTGTGTGTGTGTAGGGGGGGGGGCAGCTAGAGGCAGTCTAGCTAACAGCCACTCTGCGAGTGCATCCCTGGCCTCCATCGGAGAGAAAATACGATCCGCAAATTAAATTAAGCCCTGTTTTTTTGAGAGCGTTATTAAAACCGTAAAATTGTATGGCCTTTTCTGACAAGGACCGACTTAATTTAATCTAACTTAATGGAGGAGTCGCTCACGTGATCAACCTGTCCTCCACTCCACAATCTTATCAGCACTCAATTAATGAGTGTGAGAGTGAGAGTGTTTGTGTGTGTGTGTGTGTGTGTGTGTGTGTATATGTGTGTGTGTGTGTGTGTGTGTGTGTATGTGTGTCTATGTGTGTGTGTGTGTTTTCTTTCTAGTCAATACATAACTAAACCAAACAGACGTGAATGGGAGGGTCTGGCTGAGAGAGCGAGAGAGAGAGAGAGAGAGAGATGTTTTAGGGCAGTGGGGGCTAATGGGAAAAGCTTGTGTCTGGGGACAGAGTGGCCGTGGTCAGTGTGTGTCAACCCAGGCGTTTTACATGCCGTGATCGATGCGGACGAACAGATCCATTACTAATTTCATCTTCACCGTGATCAATAACGATTAGTCCACGCAACAAGCGATGGCCTCTGCCTCCCCCCCCCCCCTCCCTCCCCCTGTTCTTTTAAAGCTCTGCTGTTGCAGGCAAGATGGATGGAGCTGGCCTGAGTGTCTGTCAGCAAAGGGCTATGGAAAGTCTTCAAGAGTCTTATTTACGGTGTTCCCCTTTCTGGCGGCTCGGTGTGGCACTCACATAGATGACATTACACCATTACCATGCTAATGGTATTAGCCAAGCCCAAAGAAAGGTCAGCGTGGCTTTAATCCTTGTGACGCCAGCCCTGCCAGCCATGTAGAACAAGTCCCAAAAAAAGGAGAAAAAGGAAAAGAAAAGAAAAAAGAAAATCACCAGGCAGGATCATTTTACATTGCCCAAAGGCTGCTGTCAGATGTTTTTTTTGCATGTGTAAGTGTATGCGTAACATGGTGTGCGAGTGTATGTGTGTGGTTAGGAGTGTCTATGCAGGGTATGTGTGCGTGTTGGTATGAGTGTGTATGGTATGTGTGTGAGTGTGTGTGCTTCTAGGTGTGTGCTTCTAGGTGTGTGCATGTATGGTATGTGTGTGTATGTTTGTGTGTATACGTAACAGTTGACCCATTTTCTTGACGGTGTGCTCCCTCTCATCCCACCCCCTAGCCTCCCGCTCCCCGGCCCGGCCGGCGCGCCTCTCAGAGGCTGTGGGAGGAGGGCTGCCTCGCGCTGCACGGAGGGGAACCAGATCTGCTCGGAGCAGAGCTCATGCATTGTGCCTCCGTGTTTGTGTGCTTTTTCATGTGCCAGCAGCCGAGCCTCAGCCCTCGCATTCATCTTATGCTGCCGTGAATCACTCTCACACTCACACACACACACACACACACACACACACACACACACACGCACACACACACACACGCAGACACACACGCACACCCACAGACACACACAAACACACACACACACACACACACACACGCACCCACACACACACCCACAGACACAGAAAATCTACTGCTGGTGCCACTAGTCCATGAACCCGGCCCAACCGAGGCCAAAACTCACTGAAGCATTGGGTAGAGCGGCACGGCTGCCCCGGCGAGAGAGCAGAGTGTTTGTGTTATGGGGCTCAGTAACCGTTTGCAGCCAGGCTCAATTTCACAGTCAAATCCAGGGCACACATTTACTGATTTAATGTTTGGCTGATTGAGACAAATTATCCCATCTGGTTTCAATGGAATCAATTATTGATTGATTCAATAACTCCAGGCTCTGCGTGAACAACAGTGTTAATGGTGAAAAGGTAACTTTAGAGGCAAGGAAATGATGTGTGAGCCTGCTGAACCTTTTCTTAAGTGTTTTGGTAGTTTGACCTTTTATTCTAGTTTTCACAGCATTACCCATTAATTATGCATATGCTGTTAGTATGCCATGACTTTGCTCATGAAGACTGCAGCAATTCATTAGTGGAATAGGAAAATGATGAGGGGTATGTGTGTGTGTGTGTGTGTGTGTGTTTATGTGTATGTATGTGTGTGTGTGTGTGTGTGTGTGTGTGTGTGTGTGTGTGTGTGTGTATGTGTGTGTGTGTGTGTGTTTATGTGTATGTATGTATGTATGTATGTATGTACAGTGGTGGCCAAAATTATTAGAACACTTGGCATATTTAAGGTTTCAGTTGAATTGGCCATTAAAATATACCCATAAAACGAATGAAATATATACAAAGTCATCATTATGCTCTATAAACCATAGAATAGAGCCATCTTAAGGAGATTTAGGTCATTTTCTTTACAAAAAACAAGTTAGGCCTATTTCACTCTCAATGTCACACAATCATGTTCCTTCACAGAAGAAGCCAAATTACTTGTATGATCATTGTAAGGTGTGATCGTGGTTAAATTGATGGTGATGCGAGAGTCTTAGGACACAGCTGCGTGATTATTTTGAATGTACAAGGCCTATCCTGCTCATTAAGTGATTGGTAACATCAGAGTTTTGTCAATGAGGCCACAACACCAATTGGTATAAATTCAAAGCCTCTAGAAGTAGTCTTGAAGCACATTTTGCTCTTTGAACATGGCTAAGGTGAAGAAAGAGCTAATGAGTGAGCAACGGGTTCGAATAAAGGCCCTTTTTGATGCTGGCTGGAGTTAACGCCGCATAGCCAAGGCCTTGAAATGCAGTCCAAGTACTGTTAAGTACACTTTAAAGCGCCAAGATGCCACCAATTCACACCAGTGAAGGATCTTAAAATTCTCAGTCTTAAGGACCGAAGAAAGACCTCACGAGAACTGCGTGACTATGATCAACACCACAATGACTAATGGTGCAAAAGTGTCTTCAAGAACTGTGCGTCGGAAACTGGGAGAAAAGGACTTGTTGGTGGAATAGCAGCAAAGAAACCATTACTGAAAAAGCAAAATAGAGTGGAACGCCTGAAATTTGCAAAAGAACACAAGAAATGGACAAAAGAAGATTGGTATCAAGTGTTGTGGACTGATGAGTCCAAGTTTGAACGGTTTGCCAACAAGTGAAGAGTGTATGTTCGACGGAGGGAGGGGAGCGATATATAAAAATTAGTGTCTCTTGCCCACAGTTAAACAGGGAGGGGGTAGTATTATGGTGTGGGGTGCCATTTCAGCCTCAGGAACAGGTGGCTTATTGAAAATTCATGGAATCATGGATAAGAAAGTGTACCACAATATTCTGGTGAGGCACGGAGTACCATCTTGAGTCGTCTTATTGGGCCTGGATTTATTTTCTGAGAGGAAAATGACCCTAAACATTCTTCTAACTAATGCCGGAACTACCTGCAACAGAAGGAATCTGCTGGAACATTGAAAATAATGGACTGGCCCCCTCAAAGTCCGGACCTCAACCCCATCGACCAAATTTGGGGCGAGTTGGAAAATAAACTTGACAGATCTATTGTACATTCAAAGGAAAGCCTTTGGCTTGAGTTGGAGAAGGCATGGGATCACATTAGTGTTGAAGTTTTCAGGAAATATATTGACACTATGCCAGAGAGATGTGCTGCTGTAATTGCTGCAAAAGGTGGTAATACCTAATATCATAGTTAAAAGTGGATAAAAACAGTCGGACTCACATCATCTGATATTTGTCATGCTCAGAGCAACCATCTGCATGTTTCATAAACATTATGAAATTAAATCATGTTTTGGAGGCAAAAAAAGGTCAATTTTTTCAGATTTGTCAGGTGTTCTAATAATTTTGGCCACTACTGTATGTATGTATGTGTGTGTGTGTGTGTGTGTGTGTGTGTGTTTATGTGTATGTATGTGTGTGTGTATGTGTGTGTGTGTGTGTGTGTGTGTGTGTGTGTGTTTATGTATATGTATGTATTAGTGCTGTCAGTTTAACGCGTTATTAACGGCGTTAACGCAAACCCATTTTAACGCCGTTAATTTTTTTATCTTTTTTTTATCTACTTTTTTTTTTTTTTTTTTTTTTTAGATTAACATTATTTTTGGCCTGTGTAGTAGGCTAACGTTACGGTTTGAGTGAATGGTGAACGCGATACGGCGAAATGGATGATAAAAAGCTTCTGAATGGAAAGTTTACTTTTAAAAGTTGCAAAAGAAGCAAGCTTCACTGTTGTCTGAAAATGTCAACAGGCAGCTGGCTGAAAGCAAAGAAGTAGTAGGCTTACCTTTTATTGGTAACCTAAATGTTACAGTTCATTGTTTCTGAAATAAGAGACCTGACTGCTATGTTCCCAGCAAACTTGGAAAAAAGAAAATATTAAGCCATGGTTTAACTGCACTATAGGCTGAGTTTACCTGAAATGTGCACTTTATAATTTTATTTTGTACCGCCCTGTTTGGCAATGTTGGTTTTCAATAAAATAAAACATTTGCATAAAGCAAGCCAATACACTTTTCCATGTTGATAAGGGCATTCAAATAAAAATAAAATGATGGTAAAAATACATAAACGAAGGGACATTTAGAATAGATAAAAAATTGTGATTAATCGCGATTAATTTTGAGTTAACTATGACATAAATGCGATTAATCGCGATTACATATTTTAATCGCTTGACAGCACTAGTATGTATGTATGTATGTATGTATGTATGTATGTATGTATGTATGTATGTATGTATGTATGTATGTATGTATGTATGTATGTATGTATGTATGTGTGTGTGTGTGTGTGTGTGTGTGTGTGTTTATGTGTATGTATGTATGTGTGTGTGTATGTGTGTGTGTGTGTGTGTTTATGTGTATGTATGTATGTATGTATGTATGTATGTATGTATGTATGTATGTATGTATGTATGTATGTGTGTGTGTGTGTGTGTGTGTGTGTGTGTGTTTATGTGTGTGTATGTGTGTGTGTATGTGTGTGTGTATGTGTGTGTGTGTATGTACTCACTGCAGCCATCCTCATCACTGTGGTCTCCGCAGTCGTTGTCCCCGTCGCACTGCCACTGAGCAGGAATGCAGGTACACTCCCCGAATGGACTCACCGCACAGGTGAAATGGTTCCGGCCACATGAACACTCCGTGCTTCCCAGTACGCCTGGCGAAAAAAAACACACAATGATCAGATACTGACCCCACACAATCACAAAATGACACAAAAAAACACATAAATGCCGTTTAAATGACTCCACAAACAAAGATAAGCGATTATGAAAGTCTTTGCTAATTGCTTCTATTATTCTCATTCCATTCAGTTTCCTTGCATTGATTGCGCAATCGACAACTTATGTAAAAGCCGCCATCCAGGCCAAGGCTGTCATAAATTGCACAGATAAAGCATCTGGGCTAGGCTGTGTTTGCTAGGCATTGTTTGGACTCCTGACAGTGGAAGTTCAAACGCTGCCTGATGGGTGTCATTTTTCACTCTGGGGGATTGGCCTGTCTTTAGCCAAAAGGGACTGAGCTCTGTATCCTTCTACTGAATGGGAGTGAAGCCCGCGTGCTGTGTGCACAGAGAGCACCAGGGAGAGCCCATTCCCCTAATACATGCCATCCGTTTCCTGCGTGCGGCGCTACGCCTTGAACATGTGATTCATTTCTTCCTCAGCCACAGCACTTTGCCACTAATGGCATTCAATAATAAATACGTAGAAGTTGTCTGACTGGATTTCATTAGTGAAAAGAGGCTTTTTCCATCAATGCATATGTGCTTATTTGTGAATGCATGTGTGTGTGCGTGTGCGTGTGTGCGTGTGTGTGTGTGTGCGCGTGTGAGAGGAGCAGAAGTTTTAGGAACAAAGAAAGCAAAGAGAGAGAGAGAAAAAGAAGTAGATTACAGATCAGTATAATAACCGCCAGAACATCTCGTACCACCTTTACAACTCACTTCACTCCATTTTAGTTGAAAGGAAAGGCGGCAGATAAGTCATTTGTTACATGAAAGAATGAAAACTGTGTCAGGCTATTGCAGCCACCCTAAAGGTTATCAGCAAGATAGTGAAGAGAGACAAATTCTTTCTCTGCGAGTCAGTCTCTAAGTATTTAGGCCTTTAAACTGGAACTGCACTGCCCCCCCCCCCTTTTTTTTCTTATTCCATGCTGTTCATAGGGAGACTGTTCATAGCACAGACTGTTCATAGCACAGACTGTTCATAGGGAGACTGTTCATAGGGAGACTGTTCATAGCACAGACTGTTCATAGCACAGACTGTTCATAGGGAGACTGTTCATAGGGAGACTGTTCATAGCACAGACTGTTCATAGCACAGACTGTTCATAGGGAGACTGTTCATAGCACAGACTGTTCATAGGGAGACTGTTCATAGCACTGATTGTTCATAGGGAGACTGTTCATAGCACAGATTGTTCATAGGGAGACTGTTCATAGCACAGACTGTTCATAGGGAGACTGTTCATAGCACAGACTGTTCATAGGGAGACTGTTCATAGGGAGACTGTTCATAGCACAGACTGTTCATAGCACAGACTGCTCAGCGGTTTGTTGGCCCCGGCTCCTTGTTTTGTGATCTGCCTCCGACTTCCGCCATTTAGGGCAATAGCTGTCTCATCAGTCACCTCAGGCCCCACAACACTCCGGGCCAGACAGACATTAAATTAAACGGGAGGGAGGGTGTGTTAGTGCAAGTGTGACAGGGCTGGCTTCTCTCCCTCCACTCCTCCTACCCCCC